>NW_028318344.1:7274166-7603333 GCF_062004578.1 Staurois parvus | reverse complement strand
AGCTGTCTCATCCCCACCACTGTGCCCAGCACTCTGCCTCACCTGGTCCCCCCATCTGAGAGTTCAGATACTTCACTTACGAGATGAGTCTGATGTCACTTTCTGGTGACCGTGTGGTCTAGCCTTAATGTGTTTCGTTGTTACAACTAATTTTTATTCTGGTAATAATTCTGTATACCAGATCCCATGTTAAGTAGATTTTCATGTAATTTAGAGAGCCATTTTTCTAGAACCTTTTTCACAGTCTGTCATTTTGCAGACCAGGTAACCCAGGTTTTCCATCAGCCCAGCTAAAAGCTCAGTGCAAGTATAGATTAAAAGTAACACATCATTTGCAAAGATACAAATACAATTAGTAAGACTAATATTATTTTGGATGTACTTGCAAGTCATCTCTAGATACCACTAGTTCAAGTAGTAACTAGTACTCCTCTCACTTTGAAGTTCTGGCAATGAAATGTAGGGTAAAACAGCAAGTGCATCTTCCAGTCTATGACACTTGTGATTAGCATGTTGCCATGTGGCATGATTGGTATGTTGACCACTGACGTTCTGTTTCCCACTGCCCCACTTTGCCTTATTCTTTTTGATCTAGTGGTAATAATAGTATGATATCATATACAAATAATAATAGATCCCTAATCATACAGGCTGTAATGCAACACAATATTGTGAGAGTAGTGGCTATAATACCCAATAACACCTCCGATGGCAATGAATATAATATTCGGCAAAAGGCTCAATTCAGAAAGCTAACACACCAGGATATAGAGCCTTATTTATTTTTTTTAGCGTTAGACAGTACAATCACATGGCTAAAATAAAGATCTCTATTCTTGGAACACAAAAATATGTTCATAAATTGAGCCTAATATCTATTGTAATCTAATAGGTAATACAGTTGCAAGAAAAAGTATGTGAACCCCTTGGGATTACTTGGAGTTTTGCATGAATTGGGCATAACATGTGCTCTGAATGTCATCTAAGTCACAACAATAGAAGAACACAGTCTGCTGAACATAATACTACACAAACATTAGATGTTGCCATGGTTTAATTGCACATAACATGTAAACATTCACAGTGCAGGGAGGAAAAAGTATGTGAACCTTTGGACTTAATAACTGGTTGACCCTCCCTTGGCAGCAATAACCTCAACCAAACGTTCCTGTAGTTGCAGATCAGACCTGCACAACGATCTGGAGTAGTTTTGGACCACTCCTCTTCACAAAACTGTTTCAGTGTAGTAATATTCTTGGGATGTCTGGTGTGAATCGCTCTCTTAAGGTCATGCCACAGCATTTCAATCGGGTTGAGGTCAGGACTCTGACTGGGCCACCCCAGAAGGTGTATTCTGTGCTGTTGCAGCCATTGTTTTGTTGAATTACTTTGGGTCATTGTCCTGTTGCATCATCCATCCTCTGCAGAGCTTCAGTTGGCGGACAGATGGTTGTACGTTTTCCTGCAAAATGTCTTGATAAACTCTGGAATTTATTTTCCCATCAATGACAACAATCCGTCCAGGCCCTGAGGCAGCAAAGCAGCCCCAAACCATGATGCTCCCTCCGCCATGTTTTACAGTGGGGATGAGGTTTTGATGTTGGTGTGCTGTGCCTTTTTTTCTCCACACATAGTGTTGTGTGTTTTTCCCAAACAACTCAATCTTGGTTTCATCTGTCCACAGTATATTTTGCCAGTAGTGCTGTGGAACATCCAGGTGCTCTTTTTCAAACTTCAAACGTGCTGCAATATTCTTTTTGGACAGCAATGGCTTCCTCCGTGGTGCCCTCCCATGTACTCCATTCTTGTTTAATGTTTTCCTTATAGTAGATGTGTCAACAAAAATGTTAGCATGTGCCAGAGATTTCTGTAGGTCTTTAGCTGACACTCTGGGATTCTTCTTTACCTCATGCAGCATTCTGCGCTGTGCTCTTGCAGTCATTTTTACAAGACGACCATGCCTAGGGAGAGTAGCAACAGTGCTAAACTTTCTCCATTTGTAGACAGTCTGTCTTACCGTGGACACATGAACATCAAAGCTTTTGGAGATACTTTTGTAACCCTTTCCAGCTTCATGCAAGTCAACAATTCTTCATCGTAGGTCTTCTGAGAGCTCTTTTCTGCAAGGCATGGTTCACATCAGACAGTGCTTCTTGAAACCAGTAAACCCAAAACAGGTGTGTGTTTTTTAAGGGCAGGACAGCTGTCAGCAACACATCCAATATCATCACACTGATTGGAGTCAAAATTGGCTCACTCCTGGCTCCAATTAGCTCTGGGAGAAGTCATTAAGCTAGGGCCTCACATACTTTTTCCTCCCTGCGCTGTGAATGTTTACATGTTATGTGCAATTAAACCATGGCAACATCTAATGTTTATGTAGTATTATGTTCAGCAGACTGTGTTCTTCTATTGTTGTGATTTAGATGACGTTCAGAGCACATTTTATGCCCAATTCATGCAAAACTCCACGTAATCCCAAGGGGTTCACATACTTTTTCTTGCAACTGTATATACAATTCTGAAGATGTTATTAGTGATCTTGTACCATACAGCTCAGCAGCATCTTCAATGCCAGTGGTTGCACTCGCCTTCCTTTTTTCCTAAACAACTCTTTCTTTCACTGCCCATTTCTTTCAGATTAGCACAACAGTTTGGATGTACTGTATGTTACTTCCAGACTATGCAGACCATTATGAAAGCCTTTCCAATAGACAGAAGTCTAGCAGGAAAGAGAAACCTCCCATTTAACTAAACCTGGCAAAGAGGAAAAGATGAAGACTTTAAAGTACATGTATAAAGGTGATGAAACCCGTGTCAAGAGTTTATTGCAGTCTGTGTTCGTGAAGAAATCCACCCCTCTATTTTTCATGATAACCATTGTCATCAAAGTGGACAATGATGGGAAACACATTCTTTTACAATTGTTACCAGAACAGTAAGAGAGTGCATATCTTCTAATAAGGAAAATTGTTACAGTGACAATGGTCTAAGAGGGGAATTTTCATTTCTTTCTTTTCACTCCCTGTCTTGTCTCTAGAACAAGAAGTGAAGGAAAATTTCCTGAAAAGGAAACAGACAGAAAAAAAACCTGGCAGAGGTTTTAAAGTGGTTGTAAACCCTTCCATACAGTATATCCAGTGAAGTGACTAACCTCAAGAGATACAGAGATTAAACAAATCCTCCAAAATAATCTGCATTCTTATCTACAGTTGTCTCTTCTCTACTATTTTTCAAAGTTCAGAATTTTTAAAGTTTGTTATAGCTTACAGAAAACAGGGGGCAAAGAGATGAAATCACACACTGCATAGCTCAGTGAGGAGAGCTTTGAGAGCTGATTGGAGGGAAGGGAAACACAGCCCACAGGAACAGAGCTGAGGCTTTCAATCACAGGCTGGAGGTCCCTCCCCTGTCACCTTTTTTCTCTTGGTGTCAGGAAAACTTGTCACAAGTGAGTCATGCTGATAGGATAGGAACAATGCAGCAGATAGAAATGACATTAAGTGGTCTTAATTGAGTACACACATGTACACACTATAGAGGGATATGCTGTGTTCATATTTCATGTCTGAGGTTTACAATCACTTAACTATACCTTTCTATATCCATCTATGTGGTTAGAGAAACACTCTTAGCTTCAGTTAATGAAAGAAGAATACAAGATATCTGTAATAAACTACACTTTTTTTAACTAAACTAAATACAACACAGAACAGATAAAAAGGGAAAAGAAACAATAACATTGAATGGATATAATTATATTTTAACATTTGATGCTTTGAAATGAATTATTACCTAAAAATGCTGACGGGGACACTGTTCCATTGCTCCTGGAGACCATTACACTAATTCCTGTTTCCACAAAGGGCACTGAAAAGTCAATAATCTCAGATCGTTCTTCATTTATGGTAAGTGAACCAATGGCCATATCAGCACGCTGGTAAAAAACCTATTGGGATACAAAACAGAATAAAATTTAAAAAAGGGGCCCATTAGGAATTTAGATAAGTCTCACCAAAAGCTTTTACTCAGTAATATGGATTCAAATTTTCTGCGTTCTTCTAGATAAAAATAATAAAACTATCACTATGATTTAAAGCAGCCACCATGTAGCTTATTTAATAAAGCTAAGAGCAATGTGCCAAGTATAGTAACCTACTGCAGCTAATTGCAGTTCATATTTCATTTGTGTGACTATTGTAAATTGGAATCTGATTGGTTGTTTTGCCGCTTGCTCTTTGCATATTTTTATTTCTGTTTGGGATTCCTTATTAAGCAAGTCTCTAAAATGTATAATCTTGTAATAATGTACCTCATTTCATAGATGACATGTCTGTTATACATCTTTGTGGGTTCTATAAAAATGGAAAAAGTGACTAGTGAAAAGTCAACCAGTCTGAACCTTGCTTTTTAAAAATATACTAGATACATTTCAGTTTAAATCCGATTATCAAGAACAATGATTCTGGTTTTCATTTGTTCAATTGCATATATTATTTCTTACACTGGTCACACAAAAGGTAATTTTGAGACCATTTGGTATTGAGGTAGTCTGCTATAGGTGATATTTAATTTTAATGCTTTGGCTTCAATGCTTTCTGAGTCACGGATCCAAAGCAAATACAGAGATAAGGCAGTTCAACACCACTTTACAGCATGCTTGTTCAACCAGGCAACCTGCAGTTTAAAAAGCCCCAATACTTTTCTTATGACAGTACTTCAACCACTTTTAAACTCCAAACACAACTGTAAACACAAGTTAAATCACCATATCACCAATACTTTATGTCATTCCACAGTGTTTATAGGAACTGTTGGTGATATGTAGGTTACCCACTTGCCTACCGGGCACTTTTACCCCCTTCCTACACAGGCCAATTTTCAGCTCTCAGTGCTGTTGCACTTTGAATGACAATTGTGTGGTCATGCAACTCTGTGCCCAAATGCCATTTTTATCATTTTTATGTATTTTTAATTTTTCAAATAGAGCTTTCTTTTGGTGGTATTTAATTACCACTGGGTGTTTTATTTTTTGCTAAACAAAAAAAGACATTTAGAAAAAAATAGGTTTCCATTAATTTCTATTATAACATTTTGCAAACAGGTGTATTTTCTCCTTCAGTGATGTGGTTGCACTGATGGGCACTGTTGAGGTGGTACTGATAGGCAGCACTGATAGGCGGCAATGATGGGCACTGATGTGCACTAATAGGCAGCACTGAAGGGCACTGATAGGCAGCTCTGAAGGGCACTGATGGGTGGCACTGATATGTGACACTGACTGGTATAACTGATGGGCACTGATTTGCAGCACTGATGGACACTGACTGGCATCACTAATGGAAACTTTTTGGCATTAATAGGCAGCACTTATGGGCACTGTTGGGGCTGCCCTGATTATCAGTGTATATGTCTACTTTCATACTTGGCGGTTATCAACAATATTTTCCATAAACTTCTACAGCGTGAGGAAAGTGCTGCCGATAACCAGTGTGTTTACATTGTAATCAGCTGTTACTGGAGACAGCTGATCATGTGGTAAACAGCAGCTATGATTGGTCCTTTTCCATGGATTGCGATCAGCTGTGTCCACAGAAAGCATCAGGTGTGTGCAGGCACATGGTGGGTGCAGTTCTGGGAAGACGTCAATAGACATCCTCCCAGAACTGGATGACCACGCTGTAGCTGTCATTCAGCTATAGTGCAGTCAGCAAGAAGTGAAATTGCCTGAAAATTAGAACGAGTATGTGGCTAGCATAAGGACTTGAGTATATAAGCTTTTTTACTTGTTTCTGGAACAGTGTTCATATTGTTTTAATGCTCCATCCATCCATTCCAAGCATGTCAGGCTGCATTCACACTTGGTTGCTCTGAAAATGAGAGTAGAATTGCACGTTTCTGTTTTAACCACTTGGCGACTGCCTCTTGTAGCTTTACTGCTGCATGATCTGTGCTCCTGCTGTGTTCACGGGCCGGTGCCGCGTGCGCATGGCGGGGTTTTGATTCAGTACAGCACTGATCACTCACCAGATTCAGACCAATGATGTTTGGCCTGGACCCGCTGATTGGTTGTACTGAATAAGAGGTCTTCCTGTTCCTGTGTTTACATTACACAGGCCCAGTAAACAATGCAATCTTCTCTCCCTGGAGTACATTCCGTTCCAGAGAGAGAAGAAATCAGATCCATGGGAGTCAAAGCACTACACACACAGGAAAAGCACTGCTAGGTCATATTTAACCCCACAGTTAACGATTTCACTGCCCTGTCACCAGTGTCATTAGTACAGTGTACAGATTTTTTTTACTGATCACTGTATTAGTGTCATGGGTGACTTCAGATACCGTTAGCACCAGTTAGCATCAGTTAATGTCCCTCGCAGATAGTGTCACATTGCCCACCACTACATTACCATCACATTTAACCCTTTGATTGCCAGGAACACATTCACATACACACTATAAACCTCCATTGCTAGTATAGTGTCTGATCAGATCAACACTATACCTTTGTATATACCAAAAATGCAGCATTAGCAGGATCAGCCCCAACACTTGCCAGCACCTGTATTTAGCCCCTACGCTTGACTCCCCCCCTTCTCCCCCTAGCAAGGGCAGTGTCAGTAGATCATTGTCACTTGATACATTGCACACAAAACTGCAGGTTTAGTAAGATCAGGCCTGATCTCTGCTAGCACTAGCAGGTAAATTGTTTTTTTTAGCGGTTGGTTAAAGCAGTCCCTGACAGCCAGGTGCTCTTTTTCCCATGAGTCACACTAGGTACAGTTGTGTTCAAAATAATAGCAGTCAGACATCACTAACCTGATCAATCACTGTTTTTGGTAGAAATGATATTTCTACATGGCAAATAATTTACTAGCAGGTGTAGTAGAGTAATAGAAATCCAACAGACCCAACAGTCATGACAAGCATGCTGCTGATTCTGTGCAATTGAATCACTAATTGAAAGGGGCATGTTCAAAATAATAGCAGTGTGGAGTTCTATTAGTGAGGTCCTTCATTCTTTGAACAACAGGTGGCAATTATTGCCCTTATTTAAGGAAGGCAGCAAATGTTGTACATGCTGGTTACAGTGCAATTCTCTCTGAAATTCTGAGGAAAATGGGTCATTCCAGACATTGTTCAGAAGAACAGCATACCTTGATTAAAAAGATGATTGGAGAGGGGAAAACATATAAAGAAGTGCAGATAATGATAGGCTGCTCAGCTAAAAAGATCGCAAATGCTTTAAAATGGCAACCAAAACCTGAAAGACGTGGAAAAAAGCAAAAAACTACCATTCGAATGGATAGAAGAATAGCCAAAATGGCAAGGACTCAGCCAACAATCAGCTCCAGGAAGATCAAAGAAGGTCTAAAGTTACCTGTGAGTACTGTTACAATTAGAAGACGCCTATGTGAAGCCAAGCTATCTGCAAGAAGCCCCCGCAAAGTCCCACTGTTGAAAAAAGACGTGCTGAAGAGGTTACAATTTGCCAAAGAGCACATTGACTGGCCTAAAAAGAAATGGCGCAACATCTTGTGGACTGATGAAAGTAAGATTGTTCTTTTTGGGTCTAGTGGCCAGAGACAATTTGTCAGACGACCCCCAAACACTGAATTCAAGCCACAGTACACTGTGAAGACAGTGAAGCATGGTTGCGCAAGCATCATGATATGGGGCTGTTTCTCATACTATGGTGTTGGGCCTATTTATCGCATACCAGGGATCATGGATCAGTTTGATTACATCAGAATACTTGAAGAGGTCATGCTGCCTTATGCTGAAGAGGAAATGCCCTTGAAATGGGTGTTCCAACAAGACAACTACCCCAAACACACTAGTAAACGTGCAACATCTTGGTTCCAGACCAACAAGATTGACATTATGGAGTGGCCAGCCCAATCCCTGGATCCTAATCCAATAGAAAACTTGTGGGGTGACATCAAAAATGCAGTTTCTGAGGCAAAACCAAGAAATAGAGAAGAACTGTGGAATGTAGGCCAACCATCCTGGGCTGGAATACCTGTTCACAGGTGCCAGAAGTTGGTTGACTCCATGCAACACAGATGTACAGCAGTTCTCAGAAACAGTGCTTATACAACTAAATATTAATTAAGTGATTCAAAGGAAAGCAAAATCTTCAAACATTTTTCAGTTTATACAGTGAATGTTTGAGTTTGTAAAGAAGAATACAAACACGTCTATTTTTTTGAACAGTCTAATATTCACTTTTCTTCAATTTTTTTTAGAGGAACAACACACATTTGATCTATTTTTCTTCATGTTTTAATTTGGAATAGAATGTATAGTGTTTCCAATTCTTTTGTGTGTATGGAAATAAAAGCTATTAGCAGGATTTTGAGCTTTATTCACTTTTTTCAACACACTGCTATTATTTTGAACACAACTGTACCTATAAATTTAGTGGCCAAATGTCCAACGAAAGGTACTCTAGTGAACAGGCCTACAGGATTCTGAGTATGTCAGATGAGAGTGAAGGTGAAGCCTCACTGACAGAATCAAAACCTGTAGAGAGCAGCGGCACCCTGACAGATAGCTCAGATGATGGAGTAGAGGTCCCTGCTAAGGTCATGTGTACCCGACCCCCTTCCCAGGTTGCTGAGGTGTTAGAATTGCCTGATGATTCTCATATGCAGCAGAGTGCTAGTACTAGTGCCGTTCTACCTTTTGGTGAACTGACAAGCACCAGCTGCCTAGTATGTCCTGGTCTTTTACATACCAGCACTGCAGTATCAGTTGGTGACATGGTGAGTTCCATAAGCTGGTGCGGTGGCTAGCACAAGTAGTGTCCTGCAGCCACCAAGAATTCCAACACAGGTCTGTAGCACCCATAGTGTCCTTCTGGACATTGTTTGCAAATCCTAATTGGCAGCCTATAAATTCTGCAACACTCACACTTACCCCATTCACTGCCCGGCCCAGATTTCAGGTGGAAACAGCAAATATACAGTGAAGGAAATAAGTATGCCCAAAGATGTCAGGGACAAGATTGTAGACCTACACAAGGCTGGACTGGGCTACCAAACTATCGCCAAGCAGCTTGGTGAGAAGGTGATAACACACCAACCAATCGATTTTTAGACTGATTATTTCTTTGTGAATGGGCAAAAATTTTAAATCAGCAGGGGATCAAATACTTATTTCCTCCACTGTATACTTGCATCCAGAACCAGAAAGCAGGCTTCTCCTACTGTTCCCCTTCCTGTTGCACATTATATATGGTCTCTTTAACTTTCCAGAGAAGGCCCAGACCAAGTTTCTTTTACAGCTAAGTCATCTTCCCTCTGTGTCCTAGATATGCTTTGTTTTGAGAAGAATATATTTTTAGACTGATCATTTCTTTGCATGTGTGGGCAAACATTCAAAATCAGCAGGGGATCAAATACTTATTTCCTTCACTGTAACTACTCCCCTTGATTTTTTTTTTTTTTTTTAATCCAAACAACTTTTATAGTCAAGATAATAGAGAAAATGGAACAGTACTTACAGAATCCATAATGACATTACTGCAACAGCAGGATTACACATAAATAGAACAATGTGGATACGCAGATCCCGTAATAAACAGAATAAAAGAAATGGTAATCAAACAAAACAGAGACCACAAGGATCCAAAACTTTCTTGTCAATATCTTGCTTTTTCCTTTTTACATCTTATTCCTTCCCGACCTGATGTAAACAGAAATGGGGGAAAGGAACAAAGCCCAAAACATGTCTTCAAACACTAAAAAAAAAACACATCAACAACAACCACTGGTTCACCCAAGACGTCTCATCAAAAAGAATGGGAGATGCACATGAACTCCCACAAGGGGAGGAGTGGAGCCATGCACCTGATATAAAATATCACACCTGCAAAAGTCGGTCCACTATCAATTGAAGAGGGGCGAGCCCAGGTGTATTAAGACAACCCTGCCATACCTACTGGAACTTACAATAAGCATTGTGATGTTAGTACGTGAGTTTCTCCCGTGGGAGTAAAGAATTAACATAATCTATCCACTGCTTACTAGTCGGAGGAGCCGACGATAACCAGTACCTTGCTATCAACTTCCTAGCCAGCTATAAAAGTCTAGATACCATAATATACCCTCCTGGTTGGAACAGTTCTTGGTCCAGTGCCCCAACAGATAATGCAAGGGATCCTTCGGAATAGTATATTGCGATACTAGAGAAATAAACTGGAGAACCTCAACCAATATCTATGTAACTTGGGGCAACGCCAGAGGATATGAATAAAATCGCCCTGTTGGACCCTACACCTTGGACAATCAGGTGCCCCACCGATACAGTTGCACAGGGGTCCTATACACTCGATGAAGAATAAACAATTGAGACAATTTATGAGAGGGAGAAAGAGAAATTCCCGGAACAGATTCCAGGGCAGCATCCCAGACATCTCCAGCAAACAGTCCAATAACCCGGGACCACTCCACCATGCTCCAGAGACTAGCTTGATCCTGTACTGTGGACAATAGCTGGGAGTATACCCGAGAAATCATGCCCTTCTTATGCGTTGCCTAAGTGGCATCCTTAAGAAAAACTGAGTCTGTCAATGTGAGATTAGAGAGCGAAGACTGAGCCTGTATCGCATGACGTAGCTGAAGATAACAATAAAAATGCTTATGTGTAAATGTAAATTCCATTTGCAGTTAAGAAAAGGACTTTAGGATTTCCCCTGAATACTGCTGAGATACAAAATTTCAGGCCTCGATCCTTCCAGTCGTGAAAAACCTCCAATTTAGCCAGTTCTAGATATTGCAGATTATTCCACAAAGGAGTACAGGAAAGAAAGCCAGTAATATGAAAGGACGCTTTTACCGTACTCCAGATGCACCTCAAGAGGTCCGCATTTGGAGCCGTGAATTGAAGGACCGGTAGAGCCATCTCAAGATGAGAGAGCCAAAATGGTGGGATCAGGAAGGGAAATCAAACTAATAATGGGATCAGTATTATCAGGCGAGTCCCACTCAGCCAGTTGCTGCAATTGGGCCACCAAAAAATAAAATCTTGGCTCAGGAACCGCCAATCCCCCCGACTCCTTGCCATATTGCAACATGGACAATTTTATCCTAGCCACTTGTTTTTTCCAAATAAGACTCCTAAACTGGGTCTCTATGTGGTAAAACCATTTCTTAGGAATCCATATAGGAGAATTATGAAAAATATAAAGAAGTTGCGGGGCCCAAATCATTTTAATTAAATTGACCCTACCCACCACCGACAGAGGAAGTTTTCACCAACTGGTACACTTCAATTTCTGCTGATGGAGTAGAGGTAAAAGGTTAAGAGAAATATACTGCTTAGGATCAGGAGAGACTACCGCCCCCAAATACTTAAATGTAAAAACTACTTGGATGTGTTGTGCACAGGTTGGGAGGGGGAGTTCTACAGGATCCAAGGGCATCGCTCAAATCACTTCGAGAGAGGACAGCCCTGCATCGTTCCCCTCTGCAGCCTGAATAAATCTGACAAATTCCCGTTAACCCAGGATTTGGGCACTAGGGGCCGCATAGAGAAGGCACACCCAGCTAGTGAACTTGGGACCAAAGCTGAATTTAGACAATACTTCCCATAGATAAGGCCATTCCACACTATCAAATGCCTTGGCCGCATCCAAAGACAAAATTACCCTCCGCCCAAGATTGTCCACCGGAATTTGCGAAAAGTCTATGAATATTATTAGCCATTGCTCTAGAAGTAATAAACCCCGACTGATCTTTATGGACGATATTACCAATAATCCATGCCAGTCTAGTAGCTACCCCTTGATTTTTTTTTAGTTGTTTTTCATAGTTATTTTGTATAATTTGATTGTGGACCACAGCTATTTATACGCACAGCAATATATTGCCACCAATTCAAATTCAAACCTTGCCAGACCATTTGCATGGAAAACTATTATGGTTTCTGAATTTACAGGTTTTTTTGGGCCTAACCCTCACCATGGGCATAACTAAAAAGAATGAATTATGGTCATATTGGTCCAAAGACCCAATTCATCATATGCCTGTATTCTCTGCTGCCATGGCCAGGCATAGATATGAGAATATAATGTGATTTATTCACTTCAACGACAATACACTCTGTCGTCCTTGGAGTGGCCCTGAATATGACAAAATTTGGCTCCTTGTAAATCACCTTAACCAGAAATTTGCTGATGTTTATATTCTACAGCAAAACATCTGCATTGATGAGTCCTTTAGTAATTTTTCTGGCCATCTTGCATTCAGTTTCTCCCCAGCAAGAGTGCCAAATATGGGTCAAATGTATAAGACCTGTGAGAGGGCAACAGGCTATACATATAATTTTCAGGTTTACGAGGGAAAAGATAGTCATGTGGAGCCCCCCACATGCCAAAACTACATGGGAAGCAGTGGTAAGATGGTTTGGGACTTGATGTCACCCATTTTCCATATGGGGGCACCACTTATATGTGGACAATTTTTATAGAAGCGTACCGCTATTTAGACATTTGTATAATCTTGGAATTGGCTCATGCGGCACCTTGCAACCTAATCGCCAGGGCTTCCTCCAATGGCTTGTAAATACCTGACTAAGAAAGAGGGAGAAAACCTGCTTGAAAAATGATGAATTGCTCACAGTGAAGTGTAAGATCAAAGTGGATGTTTTCATCCTGTCTTTCATTCACGCAGACAAGATGGTTCAAATTTCTAAGGCAGCTGATGTTGTTGTGAAGCCCCCTCTGTGTCCATGATTATAACCTTAACATGGGAGGGGTGGACTTCAACGACCTGATGATGAAGCTGTGCTTAGTTTCCCATAAAGCCAAATGCTGGTACAAAAAAAATGTCTGTATATTTATTTCAATTGGCTCTGCAACACTTTTGTGCTTTACAAAAGCAGCTGGACAAAGTGGATACTTCCTAAAATTTCAGGAAGAGTGTCTCGAGATGTTAGGTAGTGAGGAACTAGTTATCGCATTTTGAGAGACCCTAAAATTATGTTTACAGTTTAAAAAAAAAAAATGTAAACAAAATCAAAAAGTAAAAAAAAAAACCACAAACAAAAAGTAAAAAAAAAAATAAAATAAAAAAAATTAAAAAGCCAAAAATAGTGGTAATTTTATTGAGTTAATGTTTTTATTACTGTGTTTTATTGATAACCATTGTTGTTTTCTTTGTAGGAATGCCATTCAGCTGCAGAACCAATTTGTTTATTCATATAGCAACAGGGTATGCTCTCAGAACACACGTCAGTGCGTGCAGCACTGCTGGATGACATTTATCATCCGCAGTTAAAAAAGAATATGTATGCTGAAGCATAGGGGTCTGGTGCGGTCAGTGGGTGGATCACTCCTACGCTTAGGCATATATATTTTTCATATTTTTTGGCACAGATTTTAATAAAACATTGTTGTTTTATTGAGTTAATGTTCTATTGTTACTGTGTTTTATTGTTAATTGTTGTTTTCTTTGCAGGAAGGCCGTTCAGCTGAAGCACTGATCTGTTTATTCTGACAGCAACAGGGTGTGCTCTCAGAATATATGTCAGTGAGTGCAGTGCTCCTGGATGAGATGTTTCATCTGCAGTTAAAAAAAAAAGAACATATATACCCAAGCATGGGGGCCTGAGGTGGTCAGTGGCTAGATTGCTCCTATGCTTCAGCATACATTTTTAAAAAACATTTCTGGCAGAGATTTTTTCATCCACATTGATCATTGTGAATAGAGGATCTGACGGGCTGAACGAAAAAAAAGAACATTTTATGTATGCACAACATTAGAAGTAGGTGGATGTAGGGTGGTATATTCTAATGGTAGGCTTACCACACACTTTTTCTGGCAGATATTTCTTCTCTTTTTTCATTGAGCCCACAGATTGAATAATAAAAAAAAAGAACAACATATATTCCCAACAAGGAACAGCGACATACTGGTACAGCACTGAACTCTGAATGGTTATGCCAGGATGATGCCTGTAGTTACAGGCATCATCCTGGTATCGTTTTATTTTCAGCTGTTGGTCAGCCTTCATGTAAAAGCAGTCCTAGTGGCTAATTCTCAGAAAAGAATACCTGTCACTGCCTATTGTTATCACAGTGGATATATAAATTCCCTGTGATAACAATAAAAGTGCTAAAAAAAAAAAAGGGATGGTGTAAGAATAAAAAAAATCAAAATATATAATTTAAAAAAAATGTAAAGCACCCTCGTCCCTCCACGCTCATGCTCAATGGTGTACGCAAGCTTCGGCCCCATGTTGGTATGTAAACAGCAGTTGCACCATGCATGTGAGGTATCGCTGTGAACATCAGATTGAGGGCAGTAATTCTAGTACTAGACCTCCTGTGTAAATCTAAAGTGGTAGCCTGTAAAGGCTTTTAAAGCGTCGTCTATGAATATTAAAAATGTATGCAGTTTGTCGCCATTGCACAGGACGTGCGCAGTTTTAAAACATGTCATGTTTGGTATCTATTTACTTGGCATAACATCATATTTTATATCTTACCAAACAATTGGCATTTCAGGGTCTCTAAAGCTGTGATAGGTAGTGAGAAAGTGAAATGAGGAAATTACGCACCTTTAGACTTTTAAAGGGTTATTTGATTTGGAGCTCCTGTATGAGGCTAGGCTTCCAAAAAGTCTCACACATATGGTATCCTCATACTTGAGAGAAGAACCAGAATATATTTTGGGGTGTAATTCCACAAATACCCATGGTATGTGTGAGCAATATATAATTTAAGTGACAACTTTGCGTAAAAAAAAAAAAATTGGCATTTTCCAAAAACGTTTGGTTTATGCTATCCTGGAATTTCAGAGCCTCTGAAATTGTGATAGATAGTGAGAAAGTGAAACTAGGAATTTCCGCACCTTCGGGCTTTCAAGGGGGTCATTGGATTTCGGGCTCCTGTATGCGGCTAGGCTCCCAAAAAGTCTCACACGTGTGGTATCCCCATACTCGGAAGATGTAGCAGAATATATTTTGAAGTGTAATTCCAAATATACCCATGGCATGTGTGAGCAAAATACCATTTAAATGACAACTTTGTGTAAAAAAAAGTTTTTTTTTGTCATTTTCAAAAACTTGTGGAAGAAAAAAATCTTCCATGGACTCAACATGCCTGTCAGCAAATAGCTTAGGGTGTCTGCTTTTCGAAAAGGGGTCATTTCAGTGGTGTTTGTACTGCCCTGGCACTTTAGCACCTCAGGAATTGTGATAGGCAGTCAGAAAGTAAAATCTGCATAAATTCCAGCATCTATACAATGTTTTGTAGACACCATAAATTTCACACAAACCAATTATATACACTTATTTGGATTTTTTAACAAAGACATGTAGCAGAATATATTTTGGCCTAAATTTATGACAAAATTAGAGTGTACTAGATATTTTTTACAGAAAATGTAATTTTTTCCACACTTTTCGGCCTTTTTTCATTTATATCACAAAAACTAAAAATCCCATTGATGCTCAAATAAAAATTAAAAAAAGCTCTATTTGTGTGAAAAAATGGACACAAATTTTGTTTGTGTACATCGTTGCATGACTGTGCAATTATCAGTTGAAATAACACAGCGCCCAATAGAAAAAAATGACCTTAATGTGCTTCTTCTTTAGCCACTCCTTTGTTGTCTTGGTGATATGTTTTGGGTCATTGTCATGCTGGAAGACCCATCTGTCAGGAATGGACTTGCCAATGGTGGTGGGATTCACCTGCCTTGTGGGCTGCAGTACCAGGGCTGGCCAGCGGGTGCTCTCAGCAGCCAGAAGCTCACTCCTGCAATCAAGCCATCACCTGAGGCTGATTGCAGGAGGTGTATTTAAGGAATGGCCAGGCCTGCAGTCAGGGCCTTGGTGTATTGTTCCCATGAGCCCCTGTACCTGCATCCTGTCTGCTTCCTGCCTGATCCTGACTCTGCTTGATCCTGACTCTGCTTGAACTCTGCCTGCACCGACCTCGGCTACTCCTGACCAATCTTCTGCCTACTCCTTGTACCTTGTCTGCCCGTTAGCTACAGACCCGGCCCGCCTGACTGCGTTGTGCTCCATATTTATATATATATACATATCAGTTACGGTTTGGGTTTGTTGCACTTTGTTGTACGTATTTGTGTTAGTTTTGGGTTTGGTTTGTTGCACTGCATTTATGTTTGTGTTGCCCTTAATAAATTATATTTTTTTACACGCTATACCTGAAGTCTGTGTATCCCTGTGTTGGTCCACACACCTCTGGTCATACCCGGAGCCCTGACATTACACCAAGGCCAGTCCTGACCAGAAGTGGCTGCACAGGGAAGCCATCTTGGCTTGTTGTTGGGAAGGATGCATCCTGAGGAGGTTGTGTACTTGTATTTGCTAGTCTTAGATGACAGAGATTATGCCTATCAGACTCTGAAGGAGTATGCCAGGGATCAGCTGCTAGAATGCATACGGGTCGCTCATTGCCTAGTAGATCCAGGCACAGAGTTCTCTAAGGTGCAACCATTGATTCAGGCTTGTGCGGAGTTGGCCTCATCTAGTACCCCTGAAAGCAGGGATGACTTTTTGCCGCCATTTAGTGCAGACCAAGTAGAGTCACTGGTATGGTTATTGGAGGATAATGCAGATTACTTCTTGGAGCATTATTCAGCATGTTCACAACAGGTGCTAGTGGATTGTAGAAACACAGTGCAGTCTTTGGTCAGACAGGCTTTGTGTAAGCTGAGCTTTGTTCAACCAATACTACAGTCATGGTCAGATTTGTTACACCCTGCCTCAGTCAGCTTTGCAACAACCCAGTCCTGCTTCTAATCATTCCTCTGCTCAAAGCTCTCTTCCTCCATTTCCCACAGCACCCCCAGTGACAGCCCAGTATACCCTGCTATCTACCACATGTCAGTCCCCTGTTCCCACTCGCTGCACCTATCCTGCCTTTAACCTTGTAAAGAAGTCCTCTGTAGAAGCTGCTTTTTCCGTTTACAGACCTGCGCTTACTTGCAGTGCTCCAGTAACAAAAACCAAAAAGAAGCAAAAATTCTTTCCAACCAGTACCATCCTGCCAGTATCCAAACCGGTCAGCCTGTGGTCTGAGAACCCGCATTCTGTTATCCAGCCTGGTGCCACTGTGCCCGCTGTTCAGCCTGATGCCCGGATGCCTGATGACCCAGTGTACGCTACCCAGCCTGATGACCCTACCCAGCCTGATGATCCTACCTGGCCTGATGATCCTACCCGGCCTGATGATCCTACCCGGCCTGATGACCCGATCCAGCCTGATGAACCGATCCAGCCTGATGATCCGATCCAGCCAGATGATCCGATCCAGCCTGATGATCCGATCCAGCCTGAAGATCCGATCCAGCCTGATGAACCGATCCAGCCTGATGACCCGATCCAGCCTGATGACCCGATCCAGCCTGATGACCCGATCCAGCCTGATGACCCGATCCAACCAGATGACCCGATCCAGCCTGATGACCCGATCCAGCCTGATGATCCGATCAAGCCAGATGACCCGATCCAGCCTAATGGCCCGATCCAGCCTGATGGCCCGGAGCCCGCGGTCCAGCCTGACGCCCCGATGCCTGCAGTCCAGCCTGACGACCCGGTGCCCGCTGTCTTGTCTGTCCTATCTGATGACTCGGTGCCCTCTGTCCTGCCAGATGACCTGGTGCCCGCTGTCCTGCCAGATGACCCGGTGCCCGCTGTCGAGCTTGGTGACTTGGTGTCCGCTGTCGTGCCAGATGACTCGGTGCCCGCTGTCGTGCCAGATGACTCGGTGCCCGCTGTCGAGCTTGGTGACCCAGTGGCCGCTATTCTGCCAGATGACTCGGTGCCCGCTGTCATGCCAGATGACTCGGTGCCCGCTGTCGAGTTTGGTGACCCGGTGCCCGCTATTCTGCCAGATGACTCGGTGCCTGCTATTTTGTCAGATGACTCGGTGCCTGCTGTCGTGCCAGATGACTCGGTGACCGCTGTCGTGCCAGATGACCCGGTGCCCGCTGTCGTGCCAGATGACTCAGTGCCCGCTGTCAAGTTTGGTGACTCGGTGCCCTCTGTCGAGCTTGGTAACCCGGTGCCCGCTGTCGTGCCAGATGACTCGGTGCCCGCTGTCGAGCTTGGTGACCTGGTGCCCGCTATTCTGCCAGATGACTCGGTGCCCATTATTCTGCCAGATGACTTGGTGCCCGCTGTCGTGCCAGATGACCCAGTGCCCGCTGTCATGCCAGGTGACTCGGTGCTCGCTGTCATGCCAGATGACTCGGTGCCTGCTGTCGTGCCAGATGACTCGGTGCCCGCTGTCGAGCTTGATGCCTTGGTGCCTGCTGCCTCGCCTGATGGCCCGGTGCCCGCTGCCTTGCCTGATGGCCCGGTGCCCGCTGCGCTGCCTGATGGCCCGGTGCCCGCTGCTCCGCCTGATAACCCGGTGCCTGCTGCTCCACCTGATGTGCCTCTGCCTGCTGCCCAGCCCGATGTGCCTCTGCCCGCTGCCCAGCCCGATGTGCTTCTGCCCGCTGCCTAGCCCGGTGTGCCTCGGCCCGCTGCCCAGCCCGATGTGCCTTGGCCCGCTGCCCAGCCCGATGTGCCTCTGCTCACTGCCCAGCCCGATGTGCCTCTGCCTGCTGCCCAGCCCAATGTGCCTCTGCCTGCTGCCTAGCTGCTCCTTGAGGGGGGGGTACTGTCAGGAATGGATTCACCAATGGTGGTGGGACTCACCTGCCTTGTGGGCTGCAGTACCAGGGCTGGCCAGTGGGTGCTCTCAGCAGCCAGAAGCTCACTCCTGCAATCAAGCCATCACCTGAGGCTGATTGCAGGAGGTGTATTTAAGGAATGGCCAGGCCTGCAGTCAGTTAAGGTTTGGGTTTGTTGCACCTTGTTGTACGTATTTGTGTTAGTTTTGGGTTTGGTTTGTTGCACTGCGTTTATGTTTGTGTTGCCCTTAATAAATTATATTGTTTTACATGCTATACCTGAAGTCTGTGTTTCCCTGTGTCGGTCCACACACCTCTGGTCATACCCGGAGTCCTGACACCATCTATGACCCATCTTCAGTGTTCTGGTGGAGGGAAGAAGGTTTTCATCCAAGATTTTACAATACATGGCCCCATCCATTGGCCCGTCAATGCGGCAAAGTTGGCCTGCACTTTTAGCAGAGAAACAGCCCCAAACCTAATGTTTCTACCTCTGTGCTTGACTGTAAGGATAGTCAGTATTGTTTTTCCTCCAAACATTAAATTGAATTGAATTAATGCCAAAGAATTCAATTTTGGTCTCATATGACTACAGCACTTTCCCTCAATCCTTCTCTGAATCATTTAGATGTTCCTTGGCAAACTTCATACGGGCCTGTACATGTGCCTTCTTGAGGAGAGGGCGCTGCAGGATTTCAATCCATGGAGGCATATGGTGTTACCAGTGGTTTGTTTGGTGACTTTAGTCCTAACTGCCTTGAGATCATTCACAAGCTCCTCCTGTGTAGTTCTGGGCTGATCCCTCACTTTTTCCATGATCATCCTTACCCCATGAGGTGAACTCTTGCATGGAGCTCCAGATCAAGGGCGATTGATGGTTATTTTGTATCTCTTCTATTTGCAAATAATCGCTCCAACAGTTGACCCCTTCTCACCAAGCTCCTTGATGATGGTCTTGTAGCCCATTCCAGCCTTGTACAGGTCTACAATTTGCCCATGACATCCTTTGACAGCCCTTTGGTCTTGTCCATGATGATGGTGAGGTTTGAATGGAAGAAATATTTTGTGGACAGGTGTCTTTTATACACATATCAAGTTGTCATTAGGAGCACCTTCTTAACCACTTCAAGTCCAGACATTTTCACCCCCTTCCTGCCCAGGCCCATTTTCAGCTTTCAATGCTATCACACTTTGAATGACAATTGCGCGGTCATGCAACGCTATACCCATATGAATTTTTTGACATTTTTTGGAGACAGATAAAACTGGGATTTTAATTTTTTTGCTATATAAATGAAAAAGTCCAAATATTTTGAAAAAAAGTGTTTTTTTTTTGCAAATAAATAATCTTTCTTCGTAAATCTTGACCAAAATGTATTCATCTATCTTTTTAGTAAAAAAAAAAAATAATAACCTAAATTAATTTATAACCAAAAATTATAATTTTTCAATTTCTTTTTACATTTTTATTTAATTTTTTTAAAATTAATTACGTTTTATTTATTTTTAACATACTGTCACCCAAGCAGTACAGTGTCACCATAGTACCACTGTACTACTTGTGGGGGGTGATAAAGATTTTTTTTTTCTTTTTTTTACACTATTTGCTTTTACACCCATAAAGGCTGTAAAAGCAATAATTTCTCTTTTTTCTCTGGCTGCATTCCTGCAGCCATTGAGAAATACTGTGAGAGCTGTGATTGGTCACAACTTGGCACATGGTACAAGGCTGTTGTGAATAGCCTTGTACCATGTGACCTCTGTGAGCATTCACAGATTTCACAAGTAGTAAGCAATGATGTCAGGAAGTGACACCTTGTTTACTACTGCTGATGTGATCACTGATTGTTCAATCAGTGATCACATGAATCGGGACCTCACACAGAGGTCCTGTACAGCGATTGGTGTTCTGGATCATGGTGCCACGCACTCCCAGGGAGCGTGCACAGGCAGTGAATGTGGATGATGTTTAGAAACGTCAACCCGATTCAGCAGTGCTCCTGTCTGGCCGGACATGGGCCGGATGGGAAGTGGTTAAATTAGCAGGACTAATCTGTGTACCACATGAGCATTTAGCCAGTCTGTGGAATCTAGAATTATTGTTGGTTGGTAGGGGATAAAATATTTATTTTACTCACTGAACTGCAACTCAATTTATTACATTTGTATCATGTGTTTTTTGGATTTTTGGTTGATATTCTGTCTCTATGATTTAAAATACAAAGACGTTAAGGGTATATAAGTTTTTATCATAGGTAAGTGGGCAAACTTACAAAATCTGCAGGAGATCAAATAATTATTTTTCCCACTGTATGAGGTACAGTATGAAATGCCTTAGCAAAATCTAGATATGCTACATCTACTGGACTTTCACCATTCAGTTTCCCACTTATTTCCTCCTAGACCAACAGGTTGTAAATATATGTAAATCTATGTTGGTTGTCACTTATGGTACATTTTTTACAGACTAATATCTGTAGATAGTTTCTTATCATTCCCTAACATACCCTACATACTATTGATGTTAGGCTGACTGGTCTGTAGTTTCCTGGTATACATCCTAATCCTTTTGCCAAGGGGCCAGGACAGCCTTTAAGAGTAAGCGAGCCTGCTCAGCTGTGGGAGAATTTGGGTGGAAGAGGAGGATGTGAGGTGAAGGGGCAGGAACCTGCGAGGGGGCCCAGATGGGAGAGGGGCTCAGCTGTAGGCAGGAGGATCTAGGGAAGGCTGAAAGTCGGGACTTCACCTGCACCCTGAGAGAGGACCACCTGTGAGGCAGGGAAGAAGAGGCTCAACTAAAAGGCCTGGTAGCAGCCACTAACCCACAAATAGCACAGGAGAAGGACTGAGTGAGTACACATGCACCCCCTGGGCAAGATAGGGGAAAGAGGCGCTCTAGTGGGAAACTGGAATACCCTGCCACCCAGGATTGTTTCACCATTTATGTGGCAGACACTTGATCCCCTGTCCAGGGATTCCTCCAGGCAGCTATATAGAGGAGCATTTGAGGTTTGGGTTGGTACTACAGGAGATGCTGGCTAGCTCTCCAGAAAAGACTGTTTGCTCTAACCACTTGTACATAGTTCAGGAAGCTGTCCTCGGTTTCTCAGTTCCCTTGGGAATCCCATACACCCTTTACCCCATCCAAGTTCTAAATCCCCTAGTAAAATTTCAATACAAGCTCAAGGACTGGTTACTGCCTCCTAAATGCAAGGGGCTAGTCCTACACCTGTATTCTGTGTTAGTTGCGCTGATTGTAAATTTTTATTCTGTGTTAGCTGCCTTGTAAATAAGCAATGGCAAGATTGTACTTTTAAAGGCGTGTTTTCTTTTTCATTTATTTACAGTAGAATTGAGCCAGATATGTTTTAATTTTGCTTGTTTATACTTGTTAATCAATGGAATACAATGGTTAATGCACTTGATCATTTTTAAAATACTTTTTTTGCCTTTGTGTCGTACAAAAAGCATCAGAGCTTATTGAAGTTAGCGTTTTTGAAAGTTAGAGTTCTTGGCATAGCAACATGCTATTTTCCCTGTAACTTATGGCAAATGTGATTACACTAAGATCACTATTACCTAAATTGTCATCTGTGTTTTAAAATAACTTGTGGAAAGGCAAGTTTTTGGTGAACGTAATACCCCTATCTTTTTCAGTCCTACTAACTTAATAATTATGCCAATAACTATGGAACTGAAAAACAAAAAATGTAAAAAGGCACAAGTTTTTTTTCCTTTCATTGTCCTTATTTTGTGTTTGGATGCTCTAAGGCTTCCTTCACTCGAGCAGTTAGTTTTTTAGGCAGACCTGACCTGACCCTCTGTTCTCCTCTATAGGCAGTCGGATGTAAACAAACTTGCGTTTACACCAGGCTACTTGCAAAAACAAATGGAAGAGGATCTGTTCCCCTCTGTCTGACTGGATCGGACCAGATTTTATTTCTGTCTCAGTTAAAATGCCACTCACAAGCATGAAGGTATAAAGAGCCCATCAATTTTCACACAGAAGTGCCAGTAAACTCGTCAGTATGCTGCATGTACACTCTCTCACCCGGTCCCCTCTCTTGCTCTCAGCGATATGTCACTTTCAGTGGGAGTCTGTCGTCACTTCTGGTTGCCATGCAGTCTGTCCCTAACCTGTTTCGTCTGCTGACTGTTTCAAAGGGTTTGGCACACTGACAGGTTTATTGGCGCTTGTATGAGAATTGATGGGCTGTTTTTAACTGCATGCTTGTGAGTGGCATTTTGACTGATACTGAGAAAACAATTGAGTGTAAACATTTACACAATCTGTCTTCCTTTCTTTTGCCGCCAGTTATTTGTGGAGCCTATAAAGAGGAGAGAGGGTGCGAGAAATGAAGACCCATTGGAGACCAAGGTTTTCATTACAAGCTCTATTGCTTATCATGTTTACAGCAAAGCAACAGGAATCGTGAGTGCCAGGGAAGTGGTGCACCTGTCATGTGGTGATTTGGTTTGGAGGTTTTCCATATGAATGGACTATTTGGGACTATTTGATGTGTTTAGCACTGGTGTCATGGATGATTGAAGCACAAGTGCACTTTTAAGAAGTTTTGTGTGTTTAAATTTACAGTATGTTTATATTCATGTCTATGCATTGGTTATTGATATGCTCATTACACGGTTAGCATTAGCACTTTATCTGATTTTAGCACTTTAGTTTTTCACACATCACTACCTCATATCTAAGTGGTTATACCAATTTAGATATGTGAAGAATATTTGCAAACATTACCTTAACCTTCCTGGCAGTAATCCCGAGTGTGGCTCGGGGTTAATTTTCGGTACCAAAAGCGGTAACATCGAGCCACACTCGGGATTTACCCAATGTCCTCCCACTGTGTCCTCTGGCTTATTCTGCCATCCGTCTTCCAGGTTCCCTTACCTGCGAGCGCCGCGACGCAGGGGGGTGGAACCGGTGGGAGATTCAAAAAAGTAAACAAAAAATGACATACACATAATACATTGTAATCTGTTAGGATTACATTACTGTATCGAACCATTTCACCTCACTTTTGTCCTTAGTGCTTTGTCCAGTTTGTGATACCAGACTTTGTGCAGTGTCATGTTTCAAAATGTTTCATACCTGGGATGTTTACTAAACCAATATGCAGTGTCTAGTAATATTGCACCCTTGTTTAGACAAATTTGAGTTATTTATCAATATATAATTTGTGATTTTGTGTTTAAAACTTTATCATACCGGATTTAAGTGAGTTATTCCTAACAATTACAGGCTTACAATATAAAACAACAAATTTCCATGCAAAACAATGTACCGCTTTGACATTCAAAAATATTGACATAGTCAGACCACCAGGGAGGTTAAAGTAGTGGTTTAGTTTTTTACATATAATGTTTTAGTTATTTTGAATTGAGAGGTCACTAAAATGTTAGATATTTTCATTACTGCAGCACCTTTCACATGGTGATTGCGGTTTCACTTCAACAACAAACATGCTGACAACAAAGAAACTATTCTGCTAAACTGAAAATTATGTTTTTTGCTTATGACCATTCATTAGCATGGAGAGGCCTGCAGAACATTACTAGCTACAGGAAAGCATCTTCTTCCCACACTGCACACAACCATCGACTGGCTAACGGCATAACTCTGTTTTTTCCAGGTTTGTTTAATTTCAGGTTTGTTTTATGTCCTCCTATATCTCTAGATTAGGCATGACCTCTCCAACCATACCCCTTGAATCTTTTACCTCCTTCCCCCTCTGTCCTCTCCACTGTGGGCACATGAAGAAGATGTGTGTCAAATCGTTCAGAGAAAAAAATTAAAAAGGCATCTGGCCCAGACTCCCCTGTCTGAAAGTCTGTGCTAATCAGCTGGTACCCATCTTCACTCCAGATCACTGGAGCAGTATGAAATCCCCTCGTGCTTCACATTCTCCACTACATGCCTCTTTCCCTTATGTCTGTAGTGCTGATGTTCTTTAAGAGACTAGTGCTAACCCACCTGAAGGACATCTCAGATACCTGGCTGAACTCTTGCAGTTTGCCTATGGAGCAAACATAGGGCTGCACCATTTCCAGCTTGGCTCCCCAGAATGGATCCTGTTTTGGGATTTTAGCTCACTGTTCAACACTATCACTCCAGAAATTCTCCACCCCAAACTCACCCAGATCATTGTACCCACCAATACCTGTCAGTAAATTACCAATTTCCTTACAGGCAAAAAGCAGCAGGTAAGCTGGGATGACAAAGCCATCATTGGTCCCATCCAAGATGGCAGCAAGTCAGCATACAGGCAGGAAGTAAAGCTGCTGGCCTTGTGGTGCAGTCATAACAACCTGGAGTTCAACACACTCAAAATTATGGGAATAATATTTTGGAACAGGTTTCCACACACTGTCCCCTTCCACCATACTCAACAATACTGTGTTGACTGTAGAGACACATTACTAGGATCTCTAATTTCCCAGGAGTTGAAGTGGACCTGCCTCAAGATCTGCCCATACAATTTTAAACTATAGTAGCCAAGTCTGTTTTTTGCACTTCCATTACTGTTTAATTTGGTTCTGTCTAAAAACAGAATAAAAACAGACTACAGTGAACAGTAAAGCCTAGTATACATTATCAGAAAATCTGACGAAAAATACCATTTTCAAAGTGATCATATGATAACCTGCTCATTAGTACACAGCTTTCATCCAAAATCATTCTAAGGGACTAATATACATTTTTTTTACATACGATACCAGATCGTACGATTTTCCTTTATTCAGTACAGTATTTGTCCGAAAAAAATCAGAAGAGCAAGACCACACGTTTAGAAACAAAAGGATACATTACAATTAGAGATGAGCGAATTATTCAAAAATTTGATTCGGCTGATTCGCCGAATTTGCGGGAGAAATTTGATTCGATGCAAATTTATTCGCCGCGAATTTAACTTATTAAAAGGGTTTCTAGGCTTCAGAGAGCCTTTATATTAGTGCAGAACACTGTACCTTTAATTTAAATGCCCTTGGAGTCTGCTGGGGAAGAGAAATAATACTGTCAGTCAGTATGACATGCAGATGAGTGCCGTCGATCTTAGAATCACCGCACACTTCACTCATTTGGGCAGTCATGGGGCACGACGAAGAAGAAGAAGAAGAAGAATGAAAAGAAGAATGAAAAGAAGAAGAAGAAGAATGAAAAGAAGAAGAAGAAGAATGAAAAGAAGAAGAAGAAGAATGAAAAGAAGAAGAAGAAGAATGAAAGGAAGAATGAGAAGAAGAATGAAAAGAAGAATGAAAAGAAGAATGAGAAGAATGAAAAGAAGAATGAAAAGAAGAAGAAGAAGAATGAAAAGAAGAATGAGAAGAAGAATGAAAAGAAGAATGAAAAGAATGAAAAGAAGAATGAGAAGAATGAAAAGAAGAATGAAAAGAAGAAGAAGAAGAATGAGAAGAAGAATGAAAAGAAGAATGAAAAGAAGAATGAGAAGAATGAAAAGAAGAATGAGAAGAATGAAAAGAAGAATGAAAAGAAGAAGAAGAATGAAAAGAAGAATGAAAAGAAGAAGAAGAAGAATGAAAAGAAGAAGAAGAAGAATGAAAAGAAGAATGAAAAGAAGAAGAAGAAGAATGAAAAGAAGAATGAGAAGAAGAATGAAAAGAAGAATGAGAAGAATGAAAAGAAGAAGAAGAAGAATGAAAAGAAGAAGAAGAATGAAAAGAAGAATGAAAAGAAGAAGAAGAAGAATGAAAAGAAGAAGAATGAAAAGAAGAATGAAAAGAAGAAGAAGAATGAAAAGAAGAAGAAGAATGAAAAGAAGAATGAAAAGAAGAAGAATGAAAAGAAGAAGAAGAAGAATGAAAAGAAGAATGAAAAGAAGAAGAATGAAAAGAAGAAGAAGAATGAAAAGAAGAAGAAGAATGAAAAGAAGAAGAATGAAAAGAAGAATGAAAAGAAGAAGAAGAAGAATGAAAAGAAAAAGAAGAAGAATGAAAAGAAGAAGAAGAATGAAAAGAAGAAGAAGAAGAATGAAAAGAAGAATGAAAAGAAGAAGAAGAAGAAGAATGAAAAGAAGAAGAAGAATGAAAAGAAGAAGAATTAAAGTACAGCAAAAAGTGTATCTGCAGAGAGCTCCGCTATTTCTGACAGTTCTCTGACAGTTCCTTCACATTTACAGCGGTTGAAACATTGTATCTATTTATTTCCGAATAAAAACATCTGTATCCTAAATGGAAACAAATAGATACAATGTTTCAACCGCTGTAAATGAACTGTCAGAACTGTCAGAAATAGCGGAGCTCTCTGCAGTGACACTTTTGCCGGCTGATCGGGAAAAATTCGATTCGTGCACCCGAAGTTTGCTAGAATTCGGATTCGATGCGAATCGAATTTTTCCTGATATTCGAAACGAATTCCACTTCGCCAGGTTCGATTCGCTCATCTCTAATTACAATACAACACATTACATCACTTCTGAAATTGTATTCTGTCGTATGAGGCTTTTCATAGCTTTAGTAACCTTTTCATTTTTGATATGAGACTAGCATGCAAAAAAACTAAACATTAGTTGAAAAATACCGCTTTAGAAGTGATTTTACGATAATCTGCTTGTTAGTACACAGCTTTCACCCAAAATAAATCAAAGGGACAAATGTAAATTTTCTTGAAATGATACCAGATCGAACAATTTTCATTTTTTTAGTACAGTATTTGTCTGAAAAAAATCGGAAGTGCAAGACCACGCATGCTCAGAAACAATAGAATACATTACAACACAACACATTGGGATTTATTTACTAAAGCTGGAGAGTGCAAAATCAGGTGCACTTCTGCATAGAAACATCTTCCAGGTTTTATTGCCAAAGTTTAACTGAACAAGCTGATTGGCTACCATGCACAGGTGCACCAGATTCGGAGTGAACCAGATTTAGTAAATCTATCCCATTATATCACTTCTGAAATTGTATTCTGTCGTATGAGAATTTTCGTGACTTTAGTAACCTCTTCATTTTTTATATGAGACTAGCATGCAAAAAAAAAAACAGACGATCATTCGTCCAATATTTTTATCATGTGTTCCATGTTTCAAGTCACTGTACACCAGCACAACCAGACTTAAAGCAAAGTTCCACCCATTTTTTTTAAAGTGCCTCTGTTTACAGTGTTCCTGTGTTGTACAGCACTATTTGGATAAACTTTTTTTTTTTCATATTTTAAATACCTTAAAATCAAGTTTCAGGACTGCACGTCCGGTCCAGGCCGCCTAGGCGATGACGTGTTAAGACGAATCGCAAAGTCTCCTGGGATGTCGGGTCCTGTATCCCAAGAGTCCTTTGGGCTCCTAGTGACTGACTCTTGTGGTACTTCGAAACCAGAAATGACACGAATGGGAGGAGTTTGGTGCCATTTTTGTGTGGGGAAGCGATATCAAGTGGTGCATGCTGGGATAGCCAGCAGCACTAACTCCAGGAAGTAAAGACTTGCAGGCTTCAGATGCCCACAGCCATCATGGCGCCTGCCTGCTTCCGAGATCAAGGTAAACTTTAACCTATTTAAAGGTAATTAAAAGGCTATAACTAATAACTTTATCTAATTGTTAATGTTAACGAAAAGGCAATCCTGGATCTGCTTTTAAAAAAATTTCTTCTGGGGACTAGAGCTCCTCTTTAACCATTTCCAGTCCGGACACTTTTACCCCCTTCCTGACCAGGGCAATTTTCAGCTTTTAGCGCTATCACACTTTGAATGACAATTGCGCGGTCATGCAACACTGTACCCAAATGAATTTTTTACCATTTTTTTGAGATAGATAAAGCTTTATTTTGGTGGTATTTATTCACCACTGGGATTTGTATTTTTTTTGCTATGTAAATGAAATGTCCAAAAATTTTGAAAAAAAGTGTTTTTTTTATAAAATTTTGCAAATAAATAATATTTCATCATAAATCTTAGCCAAAATTTATTCCGTTATCTTTTTAGTAAAAAAAAAAAAAATCCAAATTAGTTTATAAGCAAAAATTATAATTTTTAAACATTTTTTTTTACATTTTTATTTTATTTTTTTATATTATTATTTTTATTTATTTTTTTTTTTTTTTACATACTGTCACCCTAGCAGTACAGTGTCACCATGGTGACACTGTACTACTTGTGAGGGGTGATGAAGATTTTTTTTTTTTTTTTTACACTGATTGCTTTTACACCCATATAGGATGTAAAAGCAATCATTTCTCTTTCTCTCTGTGTGCATTCTTGCACTCATTGAGAAGAACTGAGTGAGCTGTGATTGGTCACAGCTTGTCACATGGTACAAGGCTTTTGTGAATAGCCTTGTACCATGTGACCTCTGTGATCATTCACAGATTTCACACATAGTAAGCAATGATGTCACAAGTGACATCTTGCTTACTACTTTGCATGTGATCACTGATTGGCCAATCAGTGATCACATGATCGGGACCTCGTACAGAGGTCCTGTCCGACGATCGGTGTTTCACTGTGTCCGGAGGACACAGTGGGCACCGGATCGCGGTGCTGCGCGCTCCCAGGGAGCACGCACAAGCAGGGTGCGGGGAGGCCGTTTATAGACGGCCACCCGACCCTGCAGTGCCACCGTCCGGCCGTTTATATACAACGGCCGGTCGGGAAGTGGTTAAGAAGAGTTTCTTCCTCCAAGCTATCACATTCATAAACAATGAATCCTCACTTGCACAATTACCATTTTGCATGGTTTGTACCACTTCAGCTTGTAGATGTTTATAGAACTTACAATGACACATTGGGGTTGATTTACTAATGGTAAATAGGCTGAGCACTAAAGCAACTGCACTTTCAGTGCACCTGCAGTGCACTTTGAAGTGCACTTGCAGTGCACAGCCTATTTTCCTTTAGTAAATCAACCCAATTGTTTGTATTGTATTAGCATATGAATATAGTAATTGTACAGTAAGTGTACCTGAGACTTGCATATTGTGTTGTTTCAATGTGTGTGTATGTATGTACATCACATGTTTTTATCTATCTGTAAAATATAATAGTAAATAATGAGTTTAATAAAAAAATCAAGATACGCAGTTCGGGAAGAACGAATTTGGTTTTGAAGATGCTGTATGTTGTATTTTTGTATATTTTGATAATTAGGCAATATTGCATGCAAGGCTAGTGAAAAAACAACTTGGTTAGAATGGTATTCAATACCCTCTGTAGTTTAAGGATATGCAGGTTTTGCTTGTTGCTATGTGGAACCATAGACACATTTCATGTGTATGTGAATATTTTATTGTCAAACATAGATCACTGTAGATTGTCATAGACTAATATAGCTACCAAGCAAAATGTGAAAAGAAAATTAAGAAATATTTAAAAGGTAGAATAATCCTTTAACTATGATAAAAAAAATATCAGCAAGGTGCTGTTCAATAATAACCTAAATGCCTATGCTTGTGATTGAAACCAGCTTGCTAGCAGACAGTTCTGGCGTGCCATTCCATTTTCCAGTCCTGGGATATTTTCAAAGCCTTATTAAAACCAAATATTCCTGTCACAGATCATATGTAAATCTGCTGCTAAATTTTTCCTCCAGAGGTGAAGCGCTCAAGCTGAGATTTATAAGCCTTGAATTTACACATCTATCTCAGGCAGGTAAATGAACCATTGCATTTGCAAGCTAATTAAATAATGTCAGACCAAAACTAATTACAGAAGTGGATCGCTTGTACCACAGAGGTTATCTAATGATATGGTGTGCGTGGGCTTCCATTCAGTGTAGGGTCTTTAAAAGTTGTTACCTTAGCCTATCTGTCACACCAGTAAGAGTAAATACAAGTGCAACAAAATCCTTATTAGCAAAATTTTATTAAAGCAAATGTAATCGCATGCTATCTGCATTACATTGTGCTCACCAATATATAATTTATAATGAATTACATGTAAAAAAGAGGTTATACACATTAATTAGAGACTTTAATGAACACAGAGAATTAAATAATCCTAACCAGAAAGTTTATTAAAGTGGATAAAGCGATTTTAACTGCATTTTGTAATAGTTTCTTATTAAAATTACTTTTACATTTTAATATGCACTTAATCATAGTTTTCTCTAACAGCCAAAGTCATTTCTTAGGCTGGCCATACATTATACAATTATCTGGAGATTTTTGGTTTAGATTTACCAAAAACCATATAATAGGAGGACAAACCTAAACAACACTTTCAGTTGTATCCAATTAGGCAGGCCCTTGCACTACACAGTTGAAGGTAAATCTAAAGGAAATTGGGCAGAAAATTGGAAGATAAATGTATAATGTATGGCCAGCCTTAGTTCTCTTTTCTTCTCCACTACAACAGCTCGCAGTCAAGATTTAACACAGTACTCATCCTGACACCTGTAATTGTTGAGTCATTGGCTTACCTACACAAGCCATTATGCACAGAGCCAAAAAAAAATATTGGTTAATATTAACTTAGTACACAAAACGGTTTGCTTTATTCGGCAGTGTCTCCAAAACAGTATCCACATATTTTTTAAAGCTAAAAAGACATAAAAGACACAGCTTAATGCAGTACCGTAACTATAACCAAACCAATAACTATATATATTAAAATGCTAACAATGTAAATGCCTGAATATGATCTGCTATCTCAGTTTGAGAGGAAGAAGCAGCACAAGGAGCCGATCAGTTCATGTGCTGACAAGGAAGCAAACTGATTGGAAGAGAAAGCAAAGTGACAGAGATGAGCTCATCACTGTCCTGCTTCTCCTTTCACTGTCCAGTCACAAGCTGGTTTGGGACCCTGATGACCTGGACTCAGAGGAAGTGGGTTGAATAATGTTGCCCATCAGACTGAGCACATCCAGTGGCAGGAAAAGCACTGTGGGGAAACTTACTGTAGTAAAGGTGAATATTGCAGCAAAAGCAGGTTCCGTTATTTTAACTTTTTACAGTCTATTCATTTGTAGCTTTGTTTTTGGCTGGATTTCTGCTTGCAATGTTTTGTTCATCAAGCGGCTTATTTCCTAGTAAAATAACATGGTTACAGGAGAAGTATATAATATGTATATTGGTTGCTTTATTAAAGATGGAAAAGGAAGAGTCAAATGGGGGTTGATGATAGCATAGTATAATGCATTAAACTAGCTATTTCTTTAGATGCAATGAAAGATAAAATAATTGACTATTCTTGTTATAGTTGGGAGGTCCTCAAATGTTCCACTCCCTTCATGTGGCACCCTCATTGCTAGGCAGTGGATGGGGCCCAGTGGATGTCTTGGTGGCTCAACTACAACCCTCATTCCCCTGCAGCAAGCTAGTGGTATTGCACATTTGGTCAATGCCACGAACCTGTCACTTCACAATGGAATATTCATTTGTAGGCAGTTGGTGTCTGACGAGACAGGATACACCAATAAAGACATTGCAAATGTACCAAATTCTCTATTCATATTGCAATCCTAATCAATGTCCATCAAAAGGAATGGGAGGCTCAAAGCTGATACCTTGCCTAAAGACTAACATTACTTAATCTGTTTCTAGATTAGTGTAGTTTATGTTAAAAGAACAGCAGTACTTTAAAGTCTGGTACACACAATGAAAATATCAGACAAATGATTGTTCATTTTATTTTTGAATGCTAGTCTCATATTGAAAATGAAAATGTGTTGTATTGTATTGCAATGTTCTCTTTTGTTTCTCTGTATACATGGTCTTGTTTTTCTGATTTGTTATGGGCAAATACTGTACTGATTAAACGAAAATCATACGATCTGGTATCGTACGAAAAAAAATATTGTTTTGTCTCTTCGAATAATTTCGGATGAAAGCTGGGTAGTAATGAGCATATTATCATACGCTTGCTTCAAAAATGGAATTTTTAGTCGAATTTCCTGATTGTGTGTACTAGGCTTAACACAGTGTCTGTTTCTGTTCTGATAACACTGGTACAAATTACCCCAAGACCTGTCATATAGGCTTCTATAGTTGTGGAAAGTGGAAAGATAGTGGTGGACCAGTAGGTTTATTTTACTGGTATTGTTATCTTAAGGTATTAATGTTGGTGTAAATGATCTGGTTCCTGGGCAGGCGGCTTGTACACTCCAGAGGATCTCCACATTCTCCTTGGCTTGGAGTTGAAATTGAAGTGCCACACCACTGCTAAGATACAACTTTATTGCATTAAAGGGCAGGGGTATAATTCAAGATATAGGCTTCTATGACTATAGATTTGTCCATGTGTCAGACTGACATAACAGAATTTGCTATCATTTCCAAGTGTAAAAGCAGACATATCCTTATCCTTTTCAGCACTCTTGTTTTTCTTATTCTGCATGAAAAAAACAACTTGGAACTAGGAGCCAAATTCAAGACACTATAAAGAAAACAATACACCTAATAGATGTGTCTACCTAGAAAGCAAGAATCAGACAAGCTTTTCTACATCCTCAATGTGACAAGGGAATAAGAAAGAATTTAGATGACCTCAGGAAATGTTCTTACAGATAAAGGCGACACACACACACACTAGCTTTAAATAGCTACAAACATAAAATCAAAGCTTGTTCACTTTCATGGCAATGAAAGTTCTAAAAGTGACGGCGTTAAAGTTCATCCTGATGTAATAGAAAGTGACAGCAGAGAGCCAAATGCATAAAGTTGTCCATGGTTTTCAAAATTCCCTAGCCCTGAAGTCACAAGCAGAGTTAAGTGAAAAGACTGAAAAGGTCACTGGGAATGGTAAACTACAAACAGAACAGCAAACCATATCTCCTGTGTCATGTGTCATTGTGGTACATCCCAATACAACATTGTGCAGTGGAATATTCCACTCCATACTCCATATGTATAATCAGTAGAGCTTTAGTTGCAATGACTAAATAGAAATGCACAGTGGATGTTCTGTTACAGGCAGCTAAATTTAAAGGTGAAGGTGACTGCTGCAATTTTAAAAGGATAAAGTTATAACCGGAAAACAACACGCTGTGCAATGCATTGTACTGTAATGAGGAACTCAATCTATTTTTGAGGTTAAATCTTTCATTTAATGTTTCACAAAGATATTTTTTTTCAACTAGTATCTTATTAGCTATATAAATCAAAAATATAACATTCAGTTTGCTCAACCTCACCACTACATCATATTCTGGTTCATTAAACTTAGAAATATGATGTTGAAGTAAATTCAAGATGGTGAAAAGCAGATCAAATGGCAAAAACTGATGAATGAAAAGCAAAAAAAAAGCAGAAAAGGCAAAATATAAAATTACAAATCTTAAGAAAAGTTCTCTGTTGAAAAAGCAAAATATGTATATATACATTATATTTTCAAAAGCATTGGGACGCCAGCCTTTACAGGCACATAAACTTTAATGGCATCCCAGTCTTAGTTTGTAGGGTTCAGAATTGAGCTGGTCCACCTTTTTCAGCTATAACAGCTTCAACTCTTCTGGAAAGGCTGTCCACAAGGTCTAGGAGTGTGTCTATGGGAACATTTGACCATTCTTCCAGAAGCGCATTTGTGCGGTCAGGCACTGATGTTGGACGAGAAGGCCTAGTTGCAGTCTCCGCTCTAATTCATCCCAAAGGTGCTCTATCGGGTTGAGGTCAGGACTCTGTGCAGGCCAATCAAGTTCCTACACCCAAAACTTGTTCATCTATGTCTTTATGGACCTAGCTTTGTGCACTGGTGTGCAGTCATGTTGGAACAGGAGGGGGCCATCCCCAAACTGTTCCCACAAAGCTGAGAGCATGAAATTGTCCAAAATGTCTTGGTATGTTGATGCTTTAAGAGTTCCCTTCATTGGAACTAAGGGGCCAAGCACAACCCCTGAAAAACAACCCCACACCATAATCCCCCTTCCACCAAATATTACACTTAGCACAATGTAGTCAGGCAAGTACCGTTTTCCTGGCAACTGCCAAATCCAGAAACATCCACTGGATTGCCAGACAGAGAAGCGTGAGTCATCACTTCAGAGAACGTGTCTCCACTGCTCTACAGTCCAGTGGCGCCGTGCTTTACACCACTGCATCCGATGCTTTGCATTGCACTTGGTGATGTAAGGCTTGGATGCAGCTGCTCTGCCATGGAAACCCATTCCATGAAGCTCTTTATGCACTGTTGTTGTGCTAATCTGAAAGCCACATGAATTTGGAGGTCTTTAGCTATTGACTCTGCAGACAGTTGGTGACTTCTGCGCACTGTGCTCTTCAGCATGCGCTGACCCCCGCTTTGTCATTTTACATGGTCTACCACTTTGTGGCTGAGTTGCTTTCGTTCCCTATTGCTTCCACTTTGCTATAATACCACTAACAGTTTATACACCTGTGGCCATAGAGGTGATTGGAACAATGATTTGGAGGGGCGTCCCAATACTTTTGGCAATATAGTGTGTGTGTATATATATATATATATATATATATATATGGCGGTATCCTGTCTAAACACAAGTAATAGGTGTTATTTCCATTGCTGAATGTCCAAAATACCGAATAGAATAAAATGGCTTCAGTTTTCTTGCAAGTTGGTGTTTAGATATTACTAGCTTGACATAGCAGTCCAGCTTATCTCGTTTTTTTTTTTACATTACTGTTGCTGTATTGAGTGTCAATAATATTTTCTTTGAGAGGCCACACCCTCTGTGGAAGATGGTCTACAGAAAAACAAGTTAGGGCACATGGGAATCGAAATTATTCAAGTTGTATTTCTGTGTCAATAAGTTTATATTTTATGATATTAAATAAAGTTGCAGACTCTACCCCATCAAAAAACTAACTGGGCCCTAGAAGTAAAATTTTGGATTATCCATTGATTTCTGTTCTGAAGAAAATGGACATAGACAAATAAAGAAGGTGGCTTTCCACAGTGGAGATGGACATTAGGTCTGAAGGACCTATCCACCTGATAGAACTTAGAAATTTGAAACGGAATACTAGTGGCAGCCTTGCAAACTGAGAAAAGCTACTTGGTGCCAAAAAAAGGAGGAAGCAGTCTAGAAGCAAATCTATCAGGGTGCACCATAAAAGGAAGGGGTAGAACCTGATCCTTAAGACCATAAGTTTAGATGATGGTCTGCCTGCACCACTTAGATGGACCAAAAATCTGGGATAACAAAAGTGCAACAATCTTCCTGAAAGAACCAATGGCTGGGAGACTCTCACTGCCTGAACCACACCCAACAGATAGGAGAAGGAAATTTTCCTTTGGAGAGATTGGAGAAAAAATTTCTGGTCAAGGGGAATAACAAAACGATCTTACATAAGAATGAAATCTTGCTGTTCAGCATTACCTTGTCCCTATGATAAACCAGAAAAAATTCCTGCAGGATAAGGCCACGAGTTCAGACAGACCTCACAGTGGGGATGGCTATAAGTAACACCTCTTTGTGGGTGATAGTAAATAGGTTAAAATTGTGGTTTCCGAATCACAGAGTACCAGATCCATATCCCTCAGATTTGCAGGGGAACATTTCTGGTTTCTCCCTGATGACTGATATACACCACTGCCATGGTATGGCCACAATGAATTGAAATCAGATGTTAACCCTGCTAAGTCTAGAGCTATGTCAGTTACCATTCCACCATCACTTTTGACTACTTTGAAACAAACATTCCCTTTTCAATGGCTTTCGGCCTTGCCATATTTAGGAATTAAGCTTACCCCGACATATGACGGACTGTATCAAGCTAATTTTCCCATTGTTTTTCAGGAGCTGACTGAGTTATTGTCCTCCTGGTCTCATTTCCCACTTTCCTGGTTTGGCAGAATTAATGCGATTCGTATGACCTATCTTCCAAAACTATTGTACTTATTTCGTGTTTTGCCGGTTCCAGTACCTTCGCATATATTGCGTATCCATCAGCGAAAACTTTTATCCTTTATTTGGGGTTCTTCTAGACCCAGAATTAGCAAGCATATCCTATTTGCACGACGGAGTATGGGAGGGCTGTCGGTTCCAAATCTCCAGTCTTACTACTTGGCGGCCAACATCGCCCCCCTAGCTCATGTTCATGCTTCCCACCACTTCCCCCTGTGGGCTGTGGTGGATATGATGGACTCCCACCTGATTCCGCTCTCCTCTTTGCCATGGCTTCCCATCTCTCAACGTCCATCTACCCTTAGCCCAACACTGACATTCTCGTTACGGCTTTGGGATTCTATTAAATATTCTGCTGGCCTCATTTCTCCTCACCTGCCGTTGTTATGTCTATTGCATAACCCACTGTTTCCTCCGGGTAAGGACAATCCTAAAGAGTTTGTTTGGTGGCAGACACATGGTTTTTATGATATTCATTCGCTCCTATCTCCCACCGGAATAATTGCCTTTGAAACTTTGCGATCTTCCTATAACATTCCTCTGCAAGAACACTTTGGCTATCTCCAACTTCGCCACTTTATTAATACATTAATACGTACGCATACGGGACCTGATCGTCTGTCTCCCTTTGAAAGTCAATGCAGACATAGACCTCATGCCCCGGGTTTGATTTCCTTGATTTATTCTTCCATTATATCTTATAGAACCCCTCCAGTTAGTTCCTATCACCAACGTTGGCAGTCTGAATTAGGGGGGACCTTGGATCAACAGGATTGGCAGACCATGACCCAAGCGCTAACTAAGTGTTCCAGGAATGTCATTATCCTTGAGAATGCCTATAAAATTCTGTACCGATGGTACTATACGCCTGCCCGTCTAGCTAGTTTTATCCCTACATATTCCCCGGTTTGTTTTCGGGGATGCCAACAATTGGGTACCATGGCCCACATCTGCTGGAATTGCCCTAAAGTGAACAGACTCTGGATTAGGGTGTATGCCCTCCTTCGCACTATGCTTCACACAGACATTAAGCGTAATCCATATGAAGCGCTCTTATTTAAACCATTGGAGGGTCTCCTCCGTTCTGAACGACAGCTGGTATCACACTTATTTGTGGCAACGAAGTTGACAATTGCGAGAGCTTGGAAAACTCCTCTCCTTAGTTTTGAAGCTGTCAAAAATCGGATGAACTTCATAATGGTTAATGAAAAACTGACGGCCATATTGTCGGATACCCATACAAAATTTCTGCAGGTATGGCGTCCCTGGCTAGATGTAGCTCAGCCTTCGAGATTTGACCAGTCTCTTCTTTCGATATGAGGATGGATATTGCCGTGATTACCTCGGAGCCCTTCTCGGGTTTGTGGGTTTTTTTTTGTTTTTTGTTTTTTTTCTTCTTTCCTCTTCTCGTACGTGTTTCTCTACTGTTTGTCTCTTTCTAATCTATTGTCCAAACTATCCTTAATCACACTTTACGGATTGAATGTACTGTTTCATGTGCTACATTTGCATCACTATCTAGAAATACGAAACACTTATGTAAATCTTTTGATCTATGCCTCTACCAATGCATGACTTGATTTGACTTCCATTCATTCAGTACAATTTATATTTGATGGTCATTATATCTGTGATCCATATGTTTGTTTATGTTTTGCTTCATCTACAATAAAACCCTTTGTAAAAGAATTGAAATCAGATGACCTTCCAGAAGGATGAAGGATACTGTTTGGGAAATAGGATTCCTCTGACACCAAATTCCCCCAAGGACCCCTCCACATCCCAAAATGCTGGCCTCCATCATAAGAATCCTGTAAAAGATTGGAAAGAAGGACTACATCACTTCCAGAGCTGGATTCCTGAGCCAGCAAGCTAAGGAAAACCTGGCCCTGGGTACCAAGCAATTAATCTGTCCAGGGACCACACTGACTGGTCCCATGAGGCAGAATGGTTCATTGCAGATGCAAATGAAGACAATGAGATATTTGCTATAAAAAAAAAGGCAAATGTCCTCTTATGGTATGGGAACAGTGAAACGTGTTCGACTAATTCTCTGAAGCTGTACAGTCAAAAGATTGATCCATAAAATCTAAGAGGGCTCAATGGATACTGCTAATCTGTGAGGTGACAAAGTAAATTTATGGGTGAGAAACCAAGGGGGAGGCAGGGAGCAAAACTTAAGCTTGTCTGAGAAATGGCAGATTTTGAGTGCCAAACCTTGTAAGCATCTGAGTTTGAGGGTTTTGACGGACAACTGAAGAAACAAAAGGAATGTCAGAGGGAGAAGACCTAAGCTGGACAAACACTAAGCATATTTATTTCTGATGAATGCCCTCCCACCCTTTAGTTGAAGGGACAGATGGAAAACTGTCAGCCAAACAGTGCTGCATCCAATCAAATGCAGTCATTGTTCACATATTCTGACAGCTGCTGGCAGCAGCTGTTAGAATAACATAGCTCCAGTGGGAAAGTTTTCCATCCGTGCTGTACAGTGTGGATAGCAAGAATACTACACATATTGTGAATGGCAGAGGTGAAAAGAGTGACTATCTTTGCCAGAGGGGAAGTCGTCTCAGCACTGCCAGAACAGGAAAGAATTTCCTGTATATGGCACAAACTACTTTGGTGATTTTTAGACTTGCTGCAGCCCTCTGGATGTGACATATTGATAATTATGGGTAACCAAGCTGGCCCAATATATATTTTAATAATAGATTATTCTTAGAGTTCAGCTTTAAGAGTTTAGCTTTACTGTTAAAATAAAATAATGAAAGAGCAGTAATGAAGCATTTATTCAGTTGTTTGATTGACATCTCTGATCACTTCATACTATCCAGTCAGCAGCTTCAGAATTATTTCAGAAAATATTTGCATTATTATTCCATGGAGGAAATAAAAAGCAGAATGGTGATGCATTGATTGGAATATACGTACAAGCCACTAAACTACCTAATTATTTTCACTTAAATACATTCTATATGCAGATCAAGTTTACAAGCATGAGTTTACCCATCTGAAAAAGGATTGTAAAATTTACATAAAGCCTTCATATACAATATACTTTAGGGGCTACCGACAGTTCTGGAGATCAAAGGTGTGTGTCTATGGGTCTCCAGTGGAAATCTAGAATACAATTATGAATTTTACATGCAGGAATTGTTCCTTGTTAATGTGCCTTATGAATATCCTTTCCGATTATTAGAAACACTTCAAAACTGGATGTTTAAAAATGGGTTGCCTGCAGGAATAATGAGTTCCATTATTATAGATGCAAGAAGATTAACCTATTTACTTCACGATTAAAGCATACTAATTGTATTAACTGTATTGAAAAATACCAAACAGAACAGGAGGCTGGTATTTGCCTAAATGCCCTCATTTTTTGGCAACTACTTTGTTTTTTGTATTATACAACATCTAATTCCAGGATTAACTAAATGCTCTGGCTGTAATAGAACTCGTCTTTCAACTATACAGTTGTTGTATGGCTTCACAGAATGACACTTAATTATCATTTAAAGTAAGTAGGATTAACAAATTTTAATAAAGATTATTTTGATTTGTTCAGGAAAAAAGTATCAATAGATAGGTCCTATGTCCTATTCCATCACTCACTTCTCTCCAACTTTTGACTAAGGATAAGATTTGGATTAGGAACTACCATGGGCATGTATTGAATCAGCTTTTGGCTGAAAATGTAGTAGGATTTCCTACGGGAATAAGGAACAACCTTTAATTCAGTGCACAGCATTTGTCCCTGGTCAATACCATATTTTTACATTGGTTCATTTCTCCTGTGATGTACATGGGTTCCCATGCCTTTGCTTGATAATAATTTGCCTACTAGTCCTACATACGCTATATTGCCAAAAGAATTCGGACACCCCTCCAAATCATTGGATTCCGGTGTTCCAATCACCTTCATGGCCACAGATGTATAAAATCAAGCACCTAGGTATGCATACTTCTTCTACAAACATTTGTGAAAGGATGGGTCGCTCTCAGGAGCTCCATGAATTCAAGCATGATACCGTGATAGGTTAAGACCTGTGCAATAAGTCCATCCGTGAAATTTCCTTATTACTAAATATTCCACAGTCAACTGTTAGTGATATTATAACAAAGTGGAAGCAACTGGTAGCAACAGTAACTCAGCCACAAAGTGGTAGGCCACGTAAAATGACAGAGCGGGGTCAGCACATGCTAAACAGCACAGTGCGCAGAAGTCACCAACTGTCTGCAGAGTCAATAGCTAAAGACCTCCAAACTTCATGTGGCCTTCAGATTAGCACAACAGTGCATAGAGAGCTTTAAGGAATGGGTTTCCATGGCAGAGCAGCTGCATCCAAGCCTTACATCACCAAGTGCAATGCAAAGCATCGGATGCACTGGTGTAAAGCACACCGCCACTCGACTGTAGAGCAGTGGAGATGTGTTCTCTGGAGTGACGACCCACGCTTCTCTTTCTGGCAATCCAAAGGATGTGTCTGGGTTTGGTGGTTGCCAGGAAAATGGTACTTGCCTGACTGCATTGTGCCAAGTGTAAAGTTTGGTGAAGGAGGGATTATGGTGTGGGGTTCTTTTTCAGGGGTTGGGCTTGGCCCCTTAGTTCCAGTAAAGGGAACTCTTAAGGCATCAGCATACCAAGACATTTTGGACAATTTCATGCTCCCAACTTTGTGAGAACAGTTTGGGGATGCCCCATTCTGTTCCAACATGGTTGCACACCAGTGCACAAAGCAAGGTCCATAAAGACATGGATGAGTGAGTTTGGGGTGGAGGAACTTGACTGGCCTGCACAGATTCCTGATCTCAACCCAGTAGAACACCTTTGGGATGAATTAGAGCAGAGACTGCAAGCCAGGCCTTCTCATCTGACATCAGTGCCTGACCTCACAAATGCACTTCTGGAAGAATGGTCAAACATTCCCTTAGACACACTCCTAAACCTTGTGGACAGCCTTCCCAAAAGAGTTGAAGCTGTTATAGCTGCAAAGGGTGGGCCAACTCCATACTGAACCCTACGGACTAAGTCTGGGATGCCAATAAAGTTTATGTGCGTGTAAAGGCAGGCGTCCCAATACTTTTTGCAATATAGTGTATATCTAGAAATAAATAACAAGACTGCCCCTCAATAGGCTTTGATAGGGTTTGCTAAAAAACTCACAAACTTCAGACTCCGATCAAGATTCATAAAACTGACTGAACCCAGGCAGGTTTGCTCATCTCTACTTTGACCACTGCCTGACAAAGAAAGTATCAAAGGAATTTAATTTGATATAATTAATCCAATGTCATTGTATTTCAAGAAATATGCCTATAATATCAAACACAGTCGGCTCTTGTTTGATCTGTTATAGGAACTTGTGCAGAACATGCAAAAGTATGTAAATGTCTGATAATGGGTGAAATTCTGCTCCTTTCTAGCATCCCATTCCTATGCTACTTTGCAATCATTTTTAATTTCAATAATTTTTATTGAAGTTTTAATAACAAGTCATTGTAGGTAAATAGAGTTAATTTCGAGATATTGCAGTACAGGATAGTAAACAATATTTTCCCCACCAATTGGCTGGGGGTAATAATATAGTATGTGGTGATGGCATAAGAGGTATGCTCAGTATATTCTGAACCGTGTAAGGTTGTAGAAGAGATCTATAGGGGGTGGAGAACAAGGAGTAGGGAAATAGGGGAGGTGGGAAAGGGGAGAGGGAGGGGAAGGGTAAGTGCACCAGTCTAGGCAGCTGGGTCAAGGTATTTTATAGTGAATGTATCAGAGTTTTACGGAGCAGTTTGGGTTCTGTAACCATCCAGACCGATGGAGCTTAAATGTGTGATAGGCAGAATTGTTTAGGGTAGATCTTTTTTCCATATCACATTGGAAGTTAAGGTCTGTTATCAGTGAAGTAAGGGAAGGAGATTTACTAGATTTTCATAGTTTAGTTATGTTTATTTTAGCTGCCGATAATGTGTGGATAAAATGGTACGGGAGTCTCAAGGGAAATCGTTGATTCCAATATGGAGGAGTGCTAGAGTAGCATTTGGGGTTATTGGAGTTTTAGTTATGTTGAGAGTATTTGGAAGACGCTGTTCCAGAAGGATTTAAGTGATTTGCATGTCCATAGTGTATGGAGCGTTAATCCTATTTCTCCCCGCTGTCTCCAACAGGAGGAGGAATGCTGTGGATAGTACAGTGAGAGTTTAACGGGTGTTAAGTACCATTGATGTAGAATTTTTAGGTACGATTCCCAGTGAGAACTACATCGTGATGCTCTATAAGTGATGTTGAAGGTTTTTTCCCACAAATGTGGAGGTATTGGTTGTAGGAGAATTTTTTCCCAGTTAATTATGGAGGAGGATTGTAGGGTAAATAGTGAGTCTCTTGTTAGTGTGAAAAAAGGTAGTGATACCTTTACCTGGATATTTCGTTTGGTTAAAGAATTGGTATGCAGTGGTAGGAACTTTCGTAAAATGAGGAATATTTATTGTTCGTAAGCAGTGAGCCATTCTCAGGTAGGTGAAGTATTCGGTCGCGGGTAGATTAAATTTATTGTGGAGAATCTGGAACGATTCCACATTGTGGTTTGTGTAGAGATCTTTTATGTTGGTTAGGCCGGATTTTTCCCATTGTAATAAATTTAGGGAGGGAGTGATGAGGTGTAGTATATTGATTGGAGTGGGTATGTGTTTGGTATTTTCAAATTTAGTAGTTGTGAGGTTGTACCAGGCTTGGAGAGAGGCTTGGATACAAGGGTGTTTAAGTAGGTATTTGGTTTGGGGTATTTGCGGTGTGAAGAGTATGTTTTCGAGGTATAAGTGGGAGTAGTGGGAGTGTTTCCATGGTAGACCATAATTTTTCTTTTGTTCGGTGCCACCAAAAGTATATTTGGTCAAGAAGAGTCGCCTTGTAGTAAGATTTTAAGTGTGGAAGGCCTGCTCCTCCTTTGGAAGTTGGACGTAATAGTAGATTTGTAAAGTTCCAGAGGAATTTAGAGAAGACTGTTTGTAGTTTAGAGAAGAAGATATTGGGAATAGGAATAGGGAGAGTGCGGAATATGTATAGAATTTTAGGTAATATGTACATTTTCAGAGTCGCTACCCGTCCCAGTTTTGAGAGTGTTGATGTACGGAGTGTTGAGATTTCTTGTGGAATAGATTCAAGTAGTAGTTTATGATTTGCAGGGTATAATTGGTCTATTGTTGCGGTGAGTTTAATTCCTAAATAGGGTATGTTGTGTTGTTCCCAGGAGAAGGGAAATTGTTTGGCTAGTGATGTTTGGGTTTGGATAGGTATGTGGAGATTTAAGATGGAGGATTTAGGTTTGTTAACTTTGTTGGAAACTTCTGAATAATTTTGGAGAATTGAATGAATCGTTTGGAGAGATTTATGTGGGTTGGTTATCATTAGTATGATGTCGCCTGCGAATTACTTTGCAATCATTTTTCATGTTTAGTGCCCTTGATGGCTTTCTTTACTTAAACATTATGCTGCCTAGCTTCTAGAATTGTTAGTTTTAAAAATTGTCTCAGCTTATACCCCGTAGCCCACAAAGAAGTTACACATCCCTGTCACAGATCTTGGGATACGTACCCAGAGTTGGTAGCTATAGCATATTGGGAGCCAAGAGTTTGTTTATATCCTACACTCTGAGATTGTATATCCTGCTGCTGTTGCATGTTGAGTTAACTACCAAAGAAAACATTGTGGTCATCTAAAAAGACTGGATATGCTCTGGTGACAGCCCCCTTATTTTCATTGTGAGACAAATGACCAGTGGGGTCAGGGGCGTAGATAAGGGGGGAGTCAGGGGGCTCAAAACTCCCCCAGAGCATCCAACAATGGTGCAGCTGCTAGGCTAGTGCAGCCTTTTAGCTGCAGAAGCCACACAGCCTGTCTCCTCCATGATGCATACTAGTAAACCACCGGGCTTTCCAACATGATGCTGTGTGATGATGGAGGGAGGGACTTTTAAGATCAGCTACCCATTGACTGTTGGCTACTGGATGCCCTGCCTCCCATTGCCTCCTTAGCCAATTGAGGAAGCAGCTGTCCATTACTATAATCTTCATCCCACGGGTTTCCTGTAGTAGGGTGCAGAGCAGAATGAAGTGGGTCTGAGTGGCAGCTCTTATGAGGGGAGAAGAATACAATATTACTGTCATTTTTAATAAGGTGACAACAACCTGCCACTTATGCAGCATAGGTGTCAGCTTACTGTCACCATGTTAAAAGGACAAGAATATGGATGGCATTATGACTGTTATTAGGCTAGGTTCAAACTAGCCAAAGATCTGAAAAGTGATTCACAGTGGATTACTATTCTTAGTGCAACTAAGCAGCTGCTGTCAGGTATTCAGGAGGCTGTCTTGAACCCTACTCAATGCCTGTTTTTTTTTCAAAATGGCTGTTTTTAATGGCACTAATGTGTCACAACTGCGAATCAACTTTTTGGCTTGAAGTTGTGGTGTGGTCCCATTGAATGTAATGACCATGATGCAAAGTGTTGTGGCAACTGCATGTGAACAACCTCCTTCAACTGTGTTTTAGACTTCAGGTGGGGGGGCAGGAGGCAGTAAAACTTGGGCTCAGCCAACTGTTTTTACTGCCCCCTGACCGTCCATGTCAAAATTATTTGTCTGCGAGCACTGATCCTTTAAAGACCAGTAGATGACCATATATTTTTTTCTTTATACTCTCCTGACTCCTGCACTCTGTAGATTACACACTCATGAGTCCTGCACTCTGTAAATTACATAGACCTGAGACCTGCACTCTATACATTACATACTTCTGATCCTTGCACTCTGTAAATAGGCTTAAGCCCCTCCCACTGCCAATTTTGCCACACCCACACAGCACTTCATAATTCTCTTCTGGGTGCCCAAGAGGGGGCCCTGCCAGGTAGTTTGCACAGGACCCCATGGTTTCTAATGGCAGCTCTGTGGAGGGAGAGAACTCTAATTCACTGTATCGGCAGCCCAGTTTGGCCCCACCCACTTGCAAGGAGAAAGTGTGGGAAGAGGTTCGAGAGAGTAGAGATTATTGATGGGACCTATGGGAAGGAGAGAATGTTGGCAGGGACTGGGGAGAAAGCAGCATGAAGTACAGGAGAAGCTGGGTGTAAAGAGAGGACTGAAGCAGAGAGTATGAGGCATGAGGAGTGTGAGCCATGGCAGAATGGAGCTGTGCAGGGAAAACACAAACCACCAAAGTATCAGCAGCAGAGCCTGGGGACACACAGAGGCAAAGCAGCTCTATATGTACACAGTCCAGATACTCCAATTAGCCAGCAGCCTGCAGCTCGGCCCAAAGAATAAAGAAGAGCCCATCTATAAAGAACCTGACAGACTGAAACCAAACATTGAGGCTACCTCCATGTTTACTATTTGCTGCACTAACATATGTGCCTGCTGGAGGCGCTGTATAAACTGTGTACAGTTCCAGCAATAGGGTGACAATTTCCTGTCCCACTCTCGGAACAAAATCAAGTCAGGTTTACCTCTGCTCAGCCATACACAGGAAGACATGTATTTCATCAATAAATACAAGACTCAGATCGACTGAGCTGGGCGGATTACATCATGCTCTTTGGTTCAGTCAATCAGAGGAATCCTTGTATTCACTGATAAATCTCAAGAGTTCTAGTGATTGGCCAGACTTGATTTTGTTCTGGTGGTAGATAGAAAGTCCCCGTCCCATTGCTGGAACACAGCTGTATATACCTCATGTAGCTGATGCTACACACAGTTTGTATAGCACTCACAGTGATTACATCTATTCGCAAAGTAAATATTTCATTTAAACCTGCTTGGCCAAATGAACTATTAAAAGTCATCATAAACATGGAGTTAGGCTTTAATCCAACCACTGTGCCACAGGGATAGTGCTCTTCCACCTCCATTCCACCTATTATTATTATATTATACAGTATTTATATAGCGCCAAAAAGTTTGCTCAGCGCTGTACATTATAGTGCCCCCACATGAGTACATGAGACAATACAGTAACAATACAGTACACGAGGGGTTCGAGGGCCCTGCTCCTTGGAGCTTACAATCTAGGAGGGAGGGGATAGTGGTACAGGAGGAAATGGCTGTGGGGGATGGAGTGGTAGGAGGAGTGGAGGAGATCGGCTGTTAGGTGAGGGTGGGGTAGGTTTCCCTGAAGAGATGGTTTTTCAGGGTGCACCTAAAGGTGAGGAGGGTAGATAACAGTCTGATGGATTGGGGTAGTGAGTTCCAGAGGATGGGGGAAGACCTGGAGAAGTCCTGGAGTCGGGCACGGGAGGAGGAGACCAGGGAACTGGAGAGTAGGAGGTCTTGTGAGGAGCGAAGAGTATGTGTTGGGTGGTATTTGGATATCAGGTCGGTGAGGTAGTTTGGGGCAGTATTATGAATAGCTTTGTACATCAATGTTAGTAGTTTGAATTTAATGCGTTGGGCAATCGGAAGCCAGTGGAGGGAATGACAGAGGGGGGTGGCGGATACGGAGCGGTTGGTAAGGTTTAACCAACACAGGATGGGCTGCTGAGCCAGAGGACTAAGTGGATGCCAGGTTTCAGAGAGAGGCCCAGAGCATTGGTGGCTACCTCTTGCTTGGTTAGGACAGAGTATCTGGGATTGATGACCACCAGAAGGAAATCTGCAGTATCGATGTAGTGAGAGGTTTTTTGCCACCCCTATTTGTTTCATACTTGTTTGCTGTCACAGGGATTTGGTGCCTATTTGTTTCATACTTGTTTGCTGTCACAGGGATTTGGTGCCGCTAGTAGAGTTCTGCCTAAAGGGGACTGCATACGCTAGTTTGTATATGACATACACATGATCCCTGCATTATTTATGCTACATTATACAACAGATGACGGTTGTTCAATAGTCACTGTTAATAAAGATCTTCTTCAAGGTATCTGTGTGCAGAAAAGCATATGTAATGGTAAAGTTTCATATTTTATAAATCAATGTGCTGAGGTTTGTATATGTCTGTTACACTCTCACAATTTTGCCAAACCCACAATTTGTCACAGTGTGGCAGATGTGCAACCTAGTTGTTGTCCTGAGTAAACAAGGCTGAAGCGTCCCCAATGAAAAAAAATTATCTACGGCTCTGAGTAGAGCAGTAAAAACAAACACAGAGTGCAGGAAAGAATTCTTGCTCTTTAATCGCTTCCTGTCTGCCCTATAGCAAAAATATTGCTACAGGGTAGCATGGGTGCGCATGCCATGGATGTCAATCACTGGGTCCCGCCCGGTAATTACTCACTGGCACCCATTTCTGATGGGAAGGAGGCCTGTTTTGTTTACTAACAGTTCTCCTCCCTGTCAGCTCAGGCACACTGCTCTGGATGGCTGTTCATAGCACAGCCATCCAGAGCAGTGTGATTACAGTGAAGCACCCTGACACAGCCCCCTAGTAAAACAATCCCTGCACACAGTTAACCCTTTGATCACCCCTCATGTTAACCTCTTCCCGCCCAGTGCCATTAGTACAGCGTCATTGCTTTTTTTTTTAGCACTGATCACTGTATTGGTGTCACTGGGGATGTCAGTGACACCAAGTCAGTTCCCCTCAGTGTCAGAATGTCTGCCGCAGTCCCACAGTCCCATTATAACCGCCATTACTAGCAATTTTTTTAAAAAAATCCAAGTATATACTGCCATTTGTAAACACTATAACTTTCATGTAAACCAATTAATTTACATGTATTGGGATTTTGTTTTAGCAAAGACGTAGCAGAATACATTTTGGTGTAAATTTATGCTAAAATGTTATTTTTTTTTACTGGACATGTTTAATAGCAAAAAGTAAAAAATATTGTTTTTTTTCTCAAAATTGACGGTCTTTTTTTTTTTTTGCTTATAGAGCAATAAATAAAAACACACAGGCATCAAATACCACCAAAAGATCAATTTGTGGAAAAAAAGGACGTAAATTTCATTTGGGTGCAGCGTTGCATGACCGCGCAATTGTCAGTTAAATTAACACAGCGCCATAATGCAAAAAATGGTCTGGTCAGGAAGGGGGCTAAATCCTCAGGAGGGCAAGTGGTTAAAACCAAAGCCCGGGGCTTTCTTTACATTTTCTACATGAGGCATAATTGATTTACATGCTTAATTTTTTCAGTTATATCGCAATTTGAAATATTTTTTACATACAGTTAAAGCTGGGTATACACCAGTAGAATTTTGTTTGACATTTTTCATCATAAGAACATTGTAAGAATGTTTGCTTACTTTGCTAGTCATTGGTGAGGTCAATATTTATTTGCAACCACAGTGATGAGAAAATTCAAAGGAGCAGGATAGAAAATTCTCCTCAAATGTACAAATTTCTAACAGTGTATGAATTTTTGGTTTTCATTCCAAAATTGAAAGTTAAAAGCAAATCAAATCTTGAATTAGTTTTGAATGACCTTCGAATAATCTGAGATTTTTCGTACAAATTTAACTAAGGATTTTTTTAGAAATTTTCATTCAAAATTCTACTAGTGTGTACCCAGCTTTACATACATAAACCGGTTTTTATATTATTATACAGGATTTATATAGCGCCAACAGTTTATGCAGCGCTTTACAGCATAAAGGCAGCCAGTACAATTACAATATATACTATACAGGAGGATTCAGATATCAGTCTCATCTCCGTTCATCCTCAGTGGAGCAACACTTGGGCTATTAGGAGGAGAGGCAGAATTTTGAGACAAGGTAACAAATTGAAGAGGAGAAAGCAGACTGAGCAACATTGTGTTGTTGCTCCTTGACTCCCTAGACAGTAGGCTGCATGTGATGATGTATTCTTAACTCTAACATAGAAAATAGCGTCACCTTCTTGTCTGTGCTGCCCAACAGAGATGTTTAAATCATAAAAGTGTCCATATAGAGTTATAAATCATTTGGCTGATAGCATAGCTGTCAACTGTTTGTTTAATTGTTGGCCTGTATTTAAGAAGTTTTACTTGAAGTCTAATTTTACTTGGAAACTTTCATATTTTAAAGAAATCTTCCTAAAACAGAAACACAAAGTCTGCCATTGTTCAGTTCTCATTCTTCAAAGGCTGGCTTCCTCAATAACATACAAAACCTCTTAATTCATAATATATATTCAATACACATGCAATACAAGAGCACAAAGTGATGTAATGATGGGTAAAGTGCAGTAACCAAATAAAAAGAAATCAGAATTCAGTTTATCTAGTCACACCAGCCAAATGTAAAGTCTGATTAGTTTCAGTGGATTGCTATGTTTGAAACGTTGCTTCTGGCCTTATCAAGCCAACACACACAGGCTTATTCAGAAAAGCAGAGTAAAAAGTAAAGATGATGTGCCAAATGCGAGAACCCACATAAATCAACCCCTATTTAGTCTACTGTAATCAGAGAAGATTGGTTGTTCTAGGTTACTGTGCTTTACATATCTTTTTTCTCCCTTTGCACTGCTTTGCTGACTGAAGGCTACAGTGTATAAAAATATTGTCAGGTCTGCTTTAGATAACAAACAGAACAAATAAAATAAAGTGCATGAAGCTTGTATCATAAATATATAATTTCAACCTAGTGATGATGTAAACATTTTGATAAATGACTATAGATATTACCTCTCCAATCATTCCATTCCATACTCCCTCAATTTTCTTTCCATGCTTGCCATTGGTCACAAGATAAAGGTCATATGTAAAGCCAATGGTTTTTGCGAGGCGCTTCAGAATATCAATGCAGAATCCTTTACAGCATTGTTTGACAAATATAATGGGGTCTGTCACATGACTGCGGAAAAGGGAGACAAAAAGTGTAAGAATTTACCACCCCAGGCTTATGAAATTCCAACAGTTCTACTCAAATTTACAATATTTTCAGTATGTCTTTAACAAAAGCATGAAAAATGTATTTGGTACAATATTTTTTGTTGTTCTCCTTCATTTTGTAATATGTTTGTTGGTTTCCACAGTAGGTAACTGTTACTGTGCATTTTAAAAGTTTTCTCATTCTATCCAAAAAGAAAGTACCAAACACCCCAGGGGAGCATAGGCCAAATGTCACCATGCTTATACCTGCAGAGAGTAAATGTTATGGATCCACGATAGAACAGTGCCAGGTTGCTGAAGAATCTAAAGCTGCCCTGAACAGTGTGGCAGGTTCTGATTGTGGCCTTTGTAACCTACTGAAGTCAAGTCAATGAACATCTGAGTCTTTTGATAGCATCAAGGCAGCTTTCAAGTAACAAATGATGTAAAGAGGTTTAATGGCAACAAGTAACATAACTTCCCCAGATAAGAGGTTTTTTTTAGGGAAATAGAAAAACTCTTTTAAAAACATCAGACAAGAATCTTAAAGAAGTATAGAAATATAATCTATACCTACCAGCTTTCCTTGTAATGTTAGAGTAGCAATTACGACGCCTGCTATCTTAAACTCAAAAAAATTGTGTGTTAGGGCCTACTACCTGAACAGCTCTTATGCTTACAGTGTGTTTTATGGTCAGTTTGGAAAAAGTACAAAGTTGTCTTTAAGCCGGACATAAGACAAACAGTAAACAGACATAAGTTTTCTTATTTCAATATACTTTTATTGAAGATTTTCAATAACAAAGTAATGTAATAATGACGTTCAGTTCAGTAAAAATTGCAGTCATACAATACAGTATTGGAACGGGTTTACCCCACCATTTGGCTGGGGTCAAACTTATGAGTAGGCACTAGCAGCAGAGGTAGACTTGGATATATACTGAACCTTGGTGAGGTGTAGAAAATGGTAAAGGGGGATTAAACGGGGGGGGGGATAAGGAAGAGGGTAGGGAGAGGAGGGGGAAATTGTAATGGAGTGGAGAGAGGAGTACCAGTCTAAAATGGGTGGGTAGTTCAATTGTTTGTACGAAATCAGGCTTGTACTGAGCAATTAGGATGTTGTAACCAGCTAGTACATTGGGAATTAAATTTGGATTGGGTGGAGTTGTTGAAGGCCAATCTTTTTTCCATTTTGCATTGGAAATTAAAATCTGTAATTAGTGATTTGAGAGAAGGGGCAGTAGTGGTGTTCCATAATCTGGTTAAAGTGATTTTTGCTGTGAAAAGTATGTGGACAATGATGGTACGAGAGGTATAGGGGAATTTTTCAATCCCAATGTGTAAAAGCGCGAGTGAAGGGTTTGGGGTTATCACTGTTTGGGTTATTTCAGAGATTAGTTGGAAGACACTTTTTCAAAAGGATTTAATTGATTTGCATGACCATATTATGAATAGTGTTGAGCCTATGTCTCTGCATTGTCGCCAGCAAGAGGAGGAGTGTTTTGGGTAATACATGGCTAATTTGACCGGGGTTAGGTACCATTGGTGAAGGATTTTTAAATATGATTCCCAGCACGAGCTGCAGCGGGATGATTTGTAAGTGGTATTAAATGCTGTGCTCCATGTGTGTGTTGTAATTGTTTCTGAAAGTGTTTTTTCCCATTTGGATAGAGAAGTAGATTTTAAAGAAAATTGCAGGTTCGTTATGTATTTGTAGAAAGTGGAGATGCCTTTACCTGGGTATTGTGACTTGGTAAAGAAAAGATAGGCAGTATTAGGAATTTTTATGTTGTGAGGTATATTCTTTGTTCGCATACAGTGGACAATTCTTAAATAGGTGAAGTATTCAGTGGTAGGCAAATTGAACGTGGATTGGAGATTTTGAAATGGTTGTAGGGTGTGGTCTTTATAGAGGTCTGTTATTTTGTGTATGTTTCGTTTTTCCCATTGGGATAGGTCCATTGAGGGTGTGATGGATTGTAATATGTCAGTTGGGGTGAGAATTTGTTTGGGGTCTGCGTATTCCATGGTCAGAAGATTGCACCAGGCTTGAAGGGTGGCTTGGATACATGGATGCTTTAATTGGTAATTTGTTAGATTGGTGGAATTAGAAGTAAATTTGAGGTTTAAGTGGACGGAAGGGTAAGGTTTCCATTGTAGACCAGATTTTTTCTCTGGTTGGATTCCACCAAAAATATATTTGGTCCAGAAGAGTGGCATTATAGTAGGATATTAAATGTGGGAGGCCTGCGCCCCCTTTGGAAGATGGGCGTATTAAGAGATTGGTCGTGCATCTAGGTTTTTTTTTAGAGTTCCATAAAAATCTGGAGAGAATCGATTGTAATTTGGAGAAGAAGGTGTTAGGAACTGGTATGGGGAGTGTGCGAAAGATGTACAGGATTTTTGTAGGGATGTACATTTTCAAAGTCGCAACTCGGCCTAATTTGGAAAGTTCTGAGGTGCGAAGGGTGGCAATTGCTTGGGGTATAGTTTCGAGTAGTATTTTGTGGTTTGAGGAGAATAGTTGGTCCGTTATTGTGGTGAGTTTGATTCCTAGGTAGGGGATGTTGTTTTTTTCCCAAGAGAAGGGGAATTGTTTAGCAAGTAATATTTGGGTTTGGTGTGGTGTGTGGAGATTTAAGATTGAAGACTTGGGCTCATTGAGTTTATAATAAGAAACCGTTGAATATTGTTGAAGGTGCGTGCGTATTGTTTTGAGGGATTTGGTTGGGTTGGTAATCATCAATATGATGTCGTCTGCAAATAGACTAATTTTGTGTTCAGTGTTAAGGTGTTTGATGCCAGTGAATGCCGGGTCATCCATGAGTTTAGAGACTAAGGGTTCAATGAGCAATGCAAATATGATGGGAGATAATGGGCAGCCTTGTCTAGTGCCATTGGTGATATCAAAGGGGTCTGATAATGTTCCGTCTGTTAATACTCTGGCTGAGGGGAGGGAATATAGTGATAAGATGGATGTTAACATCCATCCTGTAATACCAAATTTCTGTAATGTCAGTCACATAAATAGCCAATGTATTTGATCAAATGCTTTTTCGGCATCTAAGGATAAGAGTATTGAGGGCTGTTTGGTGTGTTCTAAATGGTGGAGAAGAGATATAAGTCTTCTGGTGGCATCGGGTGCTTGGCGGCCTGGTACGAATCCTACTTGGGTGTAATAAGTTAGGAAGATAAGGGAGTAATCTGCGAGCTATAATTTTTGCATAAAGTTTTAAGTTATGTTGAGTAGGGAAATTGGTCTATAAGTTTGGATGAGTTGCGGGTCTTTACCAGGTTTTGGGATTGTCGTTATTATCAATTGTAGCATGTCTTTGGGGAATATCCCAGTGGTGACTGCATGGTTAAAGAGTTTGGATAGGTATGGTGATAGATTAGGAGCAAAATATTTGTCAAATTCGTTCGTATAACCGTCGTTTCCTGGAGATTTGTTAAGAGGGATTTTGATGATATTTTCTATTTCTTTGATAGATATCGGAGTAGATATAGCGTCAAGTTGAGATGAGCAGAGTTGGGGGAGTTTGGTTGTGTGAAGAAATTGTTGTGTGGATGTTAGTGTTGGTTGGATGGTGTCAGGATCGTTTTTAAGATTGTATAGCTGTTGGTAATAGGTCGCAAAAGCATTAGCTTTTTTTTGTGGATTTGTGGTTGAGGTATGTGTGGTTGGGTGATGAACTGAGGATATTTTGGATTTTAAGCGTCGCTGCTTATTCATTTTGGTTAATAGGAAGTTAGCTTTGTTGCTCATGGAATAAAATTTAGTTTTCGTTTTTTGAAGGTTGATGTCGTATTTATAAAGTAGGAGGGAATCTGAGTTTGTTTCTATCTGTGGTGAGGGAAGTAGAGGTTGAGGGGTTTGGGGATGTTTTGTTTAATTCTTTTGTTTTAATTGACATGAGGAGTTCATCTATTTGTTGGTTTCTTTGTTTAGAGATAGGGGCATTTAGTTGAATAAGAATACCTCTCATGTATGCCTTGTAAGTGGACCATAGTATAGAGATATTAGGTGATTCATTCATTTCAAAGAACATATTATGAGCGTCCAATATATGTTTTCTGAGGTCTGGATTCTTCAGTATGGTTGAATTCAATCTCCATATTCGAGAGATCGTAGAATGTTGATTGTGGTCTAGAGTAATGGAAATTGGAGCGTGGTCCGGCCATGTTATGGTGCTGATCTTGGAGGAGGTGATATGTTGTAGGGTCCACTTGTCTGTGATGAAAAAGTCACTTCTGGAGTAGGACAGGTGGGGCAGAGAATAATAGGTGTAGTCTTTTTCCGTACTGTGTTGACATTGCCATATGTCGTAGAGATCGTTGTGGTGTAGAAAGCGATTAAGGGTATGTTTGGAAGAGCGTTTACTAGAAGAAGAGTCCAGGAGTTGGTTGCTTATGATGTTGAAGTCTCCTCCTAATAGTAGCCTGCCTTGTCTCTGGGTAGAGATGATTGTGATTATTTTGTTGTAGAATTGGAGTTGGTTGATATTTGGACCGTAGATGTTGACCAGGATATATAGGATTTCGTTGATCTTGCATCAAAATATGGTAGCGGCCTTGTGGGTCTGCTACTTCTGAGATATATTGGAATTGGAGGGAGTCTCTTATGGCGGTGATGACACCGTTCTTTTTCTTTGGGTTGGTTGCCATATATATCGATGAGAAGTGGTGTATTTTGAATTTGGGAATTTTGGTGGAGGCAAAGAGGGATTCTTGGAGGAATAGGACGTCAGTTTGTAAAGAGAGAGCTTCTTTTTGTAGTAGGGATCTCTTGTAAGGAGAGTTAAGGCCACGGACATTCAAGGATGATATGCTAATCATATTGCTGGGTGTATACGGGTTGCATGGAGTAGGAGAGATGGTTCGTAAGTTGTGGAAGAAGATGGAATTTCCTTTGTCATAGATGTAAAGCTTCCATAGAGAAGGAGTAGTGAACTTGATATGATCACTGGTTTGAGGAGGGTATTTCCGCTTGTAATAGAGGTGCTTGAGGAAAAAGAGGTTGATTTGAGGGACTGGTGGTGTGGGGTGAGTAGGGGGTTAAAAAGAACTTGTGAAAAATACAAGTAGCATGTGTAGCACATTTTGCTACTGTATAACGGGGGAACAAGAACATACATGACTCAAGAAAGAAGTCATGTTGACGAAAAACTTGACGTTTAGAAATGTTTGGTTAGGGGCATTGTGCCAGCCTTTAATGGTTTTGAGGTGTTACCCAGTGTGTTGGGTAGTGAACGGTGTTTGGGACTATTGGTTCAGGATCATTCTGCGTCCATTTGTTGTGGTCGGGTAGAGGTGGATTGGTGGGAGTACACTGGTAAGATGTTCCACGTTTTCAGGAGTTCGATGCTTGCTTCTAGGGTTTTGACTGTGTAGAGCCTTCCTTGATGATTAACAATGAGATTCGTGGGGAAACCCCATTGGTAGCCAATACCATGGTTCCGCAGCGCTTTTGTTATGGTAATACGTTTCTTGTGGTTTGGATAGATCTGAGAATAGTTTGATATTCCCCTGAGATGTCAGAATTGAGGTAAGGTTTCTAGCAGCTGTCATGATTTTTTTCTTTCATGTGGTAGAAGTGCACGCGTGCTAGGATATCTAGGGGTATTGCGGCCGGTAGGAACAATGGTTTTGGTATTCTGTGTGCACGATCTATGGCGAGCTCCACATCTGTTAGAGAAGGGATGAGGTGCTGCATGTATTGCTGGATGTAAGGGACTATGTCAGCTGTAGTGACAGATTCCGGTATTCCGCAGAATTTAATATTGTTGCACCTGGAGCGGTCTTCTAGGTCTGACAATTTTAGGTTTATTTGTTCTATGTCAGCTCCATGGTCTGCGTGTGTGTCTATGAGGTCATTGTGTGCTGTGAACATTTCCCCCATTTTGTTCTCAATGTGGTGGATGCGTTGATCCTGATTTTGTACCGCGGGTGAGATTTGCGATATAGTTGCTGTCAGGTCATCATGTAGTGTTTGTCGCAGGGATAGTAGCATACTTTTCATTGAGATTTCAGTGATAGGATGATCAGAAGCAGGAAAGTTTTCGCTTAAAGATGGAGTAGAAGTAGCAGTAAGTGCATAAGGATAGGAAGGCTGAAGGTCAGAAACAGATTGTATGTCCAGTCTGGGTCTGGACTTAGCAGGGTTGCTAGTAGAAGGAGACAGGGTTGGAGAGGACTCACCCGGGTCTCCTGGGTATAGTGGCTCCTTGAGCCTGGGGTCCGTGGTTTGTGCTGTGTCTTCCTCTGTCTGTGTGAGGAGACTGTTTTGTGAGGAGCCGGCGCCATCTTGGATGCAGGGGCTGAGAGCTGGGAAGAAGCTCGTCAGCTTCCCTGGCTGCCCTGGTGATCTGCGGCGTCGGGGCATGGTCTGAAGGGTGCTATGGTCTTTTGTGTATATTTATGGGGAGAGGCTGCAGTATCCCTGGGTCTGCTGTGTGCCGCGGTTAAGGCTCACGTCGGGACGGAGCTCACTCTATCGAGCTGTCATCCCGGAGCCGGCCGCGCATGCGCACCCCAGACATAAGTTTTTGTATAACCTTCAATCATTTCTCATGCTGGAATTCTTGTTACCAAAAGCACAGCTTCACCTTTAGTGACCATTCTTAGATTGTAAGCAAATCCATTTCAAAAGAGCTCACCTGTTAAAACCAGTTATCTATACATGTAAAAAAAATATACAACATTAAACAATTTCAGTCTTGTAGATACTGTATAGCCTATTTAAAATGGAAACAAACTGGTATACTTTACTGTAAGAATGCTGACAGCTCCCAAAATATAAGAATTGTAGGTATTGTGTGGAGAGCATTTTAGTCAGGAATAAGATACATTATAGTGCATGAACCTTAAAATACTTACTATAACATAACCAAGTGAAAATACGTATAGGCAAATAATTAGCTAAAAAGCCATCTACAAAAGCATCCAGAAAACACTCAACAATGGCAGCATATAGTGTCCAGTAAAGTGTGTTAAACTTGTATTTGACTTCCTCGCCATAACATGATTGGCTATTTCGACTGGATCCGCACACCCTATTTCAAAGAAGCCATGGTTTCCATACCTTGCACTGATGACTGCAAATAATGTTTTCTAGTTATTTATGACATTATAAAATACCTTTATTAATCTATTTTTGATGCACATTTCTTTAAAGAGGAAATATTTAGGCACTTGTTCTCTTTCTATGCTTGGTGGCAGAGCATTGTACACATTTAATATATATATATATTTTTATTATACTCCTCCATTTCTGTTTGACAGGGGTATGTGCTTGTCTTTGTTAGGATTTTGGTATTCCAATCCTTATCCACACATTGGCATTCACAGCATCTGGTTGTCTTGTTGGGGTGTCTTGGGCCCCTTTCACAACTCCCGGGTCAGGCAACCTGCAGCGATTCTCATTTGGAGGTGTTACACCATTGTTTTTATACCAATTATCAAGCTGGATTGTAAGTACTATTTTAGTAACCAATGATAACAGCAGAATTAGCATTGACCTCCCCCTTTATTATAGGAGAGTATTATAACCACTTCCCGACCGCCCTATATCAGAAGTACTGCTACAGGGTGGCAGGGCTGTGCAAAATCATGTATATATATACGTGATTTTGTATTTCCAGGAAAGGGGCATGCGCGTGCATTCCGCCCTACCCGCGCTGCCATTGGCGGCCACAGCTGTCGATCACCAGGTCCCGGCTGGAGATTCCCCATCGGCACCTGCCAATGAACACTGACAGAGGAGAGGTCTGTATGTAAACAATACAGATCTCTCCCCCATCAGCACCAGTACACTGCTTTGTATTGCTCTGCATAGCAGAGCAATATAAGGCAGTGTGCTTACACAGTAAAGCACACACAGGCAACACAGTAAAACAGCACACAATTAAACCTTTGATCGCCCTAGATGTTAACCCCTACCTGCCCAGTGTCATTAGTACAGTGACAGTGCTTTTTTTTTAGAACTGATCACTGTATTAGTGCCAGTGGGATGTCAGTGGCAGTTGGTCAGTCCCGCCCCCCAGTATCAGAATGCCCACTACTGTCCCACAGTCCCGCTATAAGTCACTGATCACAATATATATACTGCCATTTGTAGACGCTATAATTTTCACGTAAACCAATTAATTTACATGTATTGGGATTTTTTTAGTAAAGGCGTGTAGCAGAATACAATTTGGCCTAATTCTATGACGAAATTTTATTTTTTTAAATTTTTTTTACTGGACATGTTTAATAGCAAAAAGTCAACAATATCGTTTTTTTCTCAATATTGTCAGTCTATTGTTTTCTTATAACGCAAAAAATAAAAACGCACAGGCAACCAAACACCACGAAAAGATCAATTTGTGGGGAAAAAAAGGACACAATTTTCATTTGGGTGTAGCGCTGCATGACCGCACAATTGTCAGTTAAAGTAATGCAGTGCCGTATCACAAAAAATTGCTTCGTCAGGAAGGGGGGTAAATCCTTTGGAGGGCAAGTGGTTAATATAACAAATATAAAAAAATATTTTGACATTTTGTAGCTTACAGACGATATATGGAAGGCATCTACTCCTGAGGAAGTGAAGATAATATTCATGAAACACGTTGAGTTTTAGAATGTATTCTCGCCTTTTTTATTGGATATGTTCTTTGAAATATTAAATAGAATGGTTATTTTAAGAATTGTATATCTTATGTTGATGCTTGTCAGATGTAAGAACCAAATTCAATAACAACATGTTTATTCCTGTGCTCAGATAAACATATAGTGAATAAAAAAGCTGCTTGCACAGTTAATCAGATACAACCAACCTCAGAGAATATAAATGAAAAAGTGCAGCGCTAATCAATCAAAAGTGACAATCCAACAAAAATGTGCTCCTGTAAAAAAAATCCAAAATATGGTCATAGTGGGTCCAGAGAATCCAAAAGGATAAAAAAGGGAGTGCCCACTAGACCAATAAAATTGAAGGGAAAGAACACCTTGGAGGTCCAGTGGAAGTAAAAATAAAATGGATGCTTACCAGAACTATTTGGCTTTAAAGTGAATGTAAAAGCCAACAGCACTTTAGGGATTATCCCCCAAACTGATCCTTGGCCGATAATGGACTACCGTTTTAACCCTGGACTCTACTCAGACTCCACTCTCAGGTTCATGAGCATATAAGATATAAAACCTCATAGTGCAGTATACCCTTATTTAAAATGTATTTAAAACAACAATATTGCACTCACATGTGTTAAAATGGAAATGACCATAGTATTCACAAAGCTGCAGCAAACATACAAATGGCTATGCGTTCCTTCCAATCGTCAATCACTAAGAATGGTGACATCAGGTTAGGCACTGTCCAATGCGTTTTGTCATACGTTTGTTACCCTTTGTCAAGCCAACCAGCCTGCAACCAACTAGATTTTCCTGTCTAACAGTTCATATTAAAAGCAGGGGTTTAGTTTGCACACATTTACAAATACATTCATAGGCTGCAGAGCCTCCTCACGGCACCCCAGTATTATCTGCAGTCCTAACTGTATATAAAAAAAAGGTAGAGTGCAATATTGTTGTTTGAAATATATTTTGCATAAGGATATACTACACTCTGAGGTTTTATGTCTTATATGCTCATAGACCTGAGACCTGAGTCTGAGTGGAGTCTAAGGTTAGAACGGTATTCCATCATCCACCAAGGATCAGTTTGGGGGATAATCCCTAAAGTGCTGTTGGCTGTTTAATTAATTAAAAAGCCAAATAGTTCTAGTAAGCTTCCATTTTGTTTTTACTACCACCGGACCTCCGAGGTGTTCTTTCCCTTCAATGATATTGAACTAGTGGGCACTCCCTTTTTTTCTCCTTTTGGATTCTCTGGAAGCACTATCTGCAAATATTTTGGACATTTTGTACAAGAGCACAATTTTGTTGGACTGTTACATTTGATTGATTAGCACTGCACATTTGATTTGTATAAGAACCAAATTGTTATTCTCAACCCTCTGATGTATGTATGAACAACTTCATGTTTTGTTGAATAAATTGATAATATACAACCCCGCTATGTGTCATACCTCAAGTCCCATAGGCAAAACCATTTCTTGTATTGTATATGTTGAATAGGGATGAAGTCTTTACATTTTACATTCCAGGTCACCACTTTATTATTTGTTGAATGCAAATAAAAAAGCCTGAAAGAACTGTGTGCAAATTGTTATTATGGATGATGTTCAGATTTGCCTCTAACATGATTCATGGTAAATCCTGCAGGTTCAAAATATGTGTGGTTTTGGTGCATTTATGTCCAAATTTGTTATTATGGATGAGGTTCAGATTTGCCTCTAACATGGTTCATGGTAAATCCTGCAGGTTCAAAATATGTGTGGTTCTGGTGCATTTATGTCCAGATTTGCCTGGAAATTTTTTTTTAAGCTATAGTACACTGCGTGATATTGAACCATGACCACCAGCCTTAGATGGTCCATAAAGGGTGATTTTGAATAAGCCAGCCCCTGATCATATAAGGAGGGAAAATATAAGCTGTAATGACAGAAAGCAGAAGTTTCTGTAGTAAAAAACTGTACAAGGAGATGGCAAAAAAAGTGAGAGTTAAGGGTTAAGAAACTGTACTTTAATTCTTATTACAACATACTAGCTATTAGGGCAAATTATTATTATGATACAGTATTTATATAGCGCCAAAAAGTTTGCTCAGCGCTGTACATTATAGTGGGAGACAGTACATGAGACAATACAGTAACAATCAGGGGCGGACTGACCATTTGGAAATTCGGGCACTGCCCGAGGGCCCGGGGTCAGTAGGGGGCCCCATGGGATTCCTCTGGTAACTTTTTCATAGGCTTTTTTGAGTTTGGGCAAGGACACAGGGGCCCCATGATCCCCTATTGCCCGGGAGCCCCATGAGTTGTCAGTCCACCCCTGGTAACAATGCAATACACGAGGGGTTCGAGGACCCTGCTCCTTGGAGCTTACAATCTAGGAGGGAGGGGATAGTGGTACAGGAGGAAATGGCTGTGGGGGATGGAGTGGTAGGACGAGTGGAGGAGATCGGCTGTTAGGTGCGGGCGGGGTAGGCTTCCCTGAAGAGATGGGTTTTCAGGGTGCGCCTAAATAACCTCATTTGCTGTCTCTTTTTGTTCCTAATATTTGTGAGATTTTTCTGTGCCTTTAATTTTATTTTGTGGTTGATATGCAGTCGGGGTCACTTTTAGCTTTTTTCCCATCCTTAGCAATTTTTGTGTATGTGTGCTGCAAGGTTTCCTTTTTTTTTAAAAAAAGGGGCTTTTGTTTTAAGGGGACTTTTTTGGGGATTTCATTTATTTTGGGGGTTTGTTTTTTATTTTATATTGATAGAACATGTTTTAAGTTTAAGGTGCTTAAAGTGCAGTATTCACTACTGATCATCTATTTTTGTAGCTGCCTTTCGATCGCTCACATTTACCGCACCACAACTCTATAGTAAATATAATAGTTCTTAGGAATGGACTTGCCAGTAATGGTGGGACTCACCTGCCTGGTGGGCTGCAGTACCAGGGCTGGCCAGCGGGTGCTCCCAGCAATCAGAGACTCAACCCTGCAGCCAGCCAAACACCTGAAACTGCTTATGCAGGTGTATTTAAGTGATGGCCAGACCTGCAGTCTTGGCCTTGGTGTGTGTGTTTTTCCTGGGCCCTGTATCTTGTAATCCTGCATTCTTGTTCCTGTTCCTGTGTTCCTGCTAGTACGTTTCCTTGTTGCCAAACTCTGCCTGTTCTGATTACGCTGACCCTCTCCTGCTCTGACCCCGGCTCGTTCCTGACCATCCCTCTGCCTGACCCTCTGTACCACGCTGCCCGCTACCTGCTGAACCTGGCTTGTGACCCCGACCATTCTCCGCTTGCTCCCCCTGTACCTACCTGCCCGATTGTTATTGACCTGGCCTGCCTGACGACGCTTGCATTGTATGTACTGTTATCTGTGGATGGTTTGGTTTGGTTCGTTTTCACTGTGTTATGTTTTAGTATTGCACTGCGTTTATGTTTGTATTGTTAGTATTAATAAATTATATTGTTTATAACATATCTGAAGTCTGCGTTTCCCTGCGTCAGTCACATACCTCTGGTCATACCCTGGAGCCCTGACAATAGTAATATACCAGTTAGGCCTATTATCCATGAATTAAACTGTCCTACTGCTGGCCAATGTTTCGCAGTTGTATTCTAATCCTTATAGTAAAACCCCTACTTGTGTTTTTGTTCCAGTCTTTATCTAGTGCAGCTGAGGCTAGTTCATTAAAATGTCCTGCTGCTTGACAATTTTACACTGCTGTATCACCTGGTCTCTTTATTCTTGACGTAAAATATTTGCCTGTACTTTATGTGTTTTGTACATTTCAGCCAGTTTTTCCTGAAATGTCCACTGACTGTATCACCTGTGGTAAAGCCTGCCCCATCCTACAAGCACTCTGTTCCAAAGTTGTGAGACAAGGGTCTCTTCCCCAGCATAAATTCATACCAGATCCTTATCATGCAGAATGCGACCTAGATGTGCAGAATTGGGAAAGCAGCCACAGTGCACCCACCTTCCAGTACTAAACCAGGCCATGTACTTATCAATATTGGAAGGGTACCTTGCAGGGGGAAGTGGCAACACCCCCCCCTTCCAAAAGGTACCTTATCCCAATGTTGTGAGACAAGAGATTTCCAACATCCTGTAGCTTAAAAGTTGGAGGGGTTTGTGTGGGGGTTAAAGGGATCTCGAATCCTCATTTATATTATAGGGGCCCCAAGATATCCCCCCTAGGGGAATGAGTATGGGCAGCAATATTACCCCTTGTTACCCAGTCCACCAAAAAAGTCAAAAGTAAACAAACACACATGCTGTAACAAAGTCTTCTAATAAAATTGTGAACAATATCCCTAAATGTAAATCCATCATCAATCACGTTGTTCAGTGATATAAATCCAGCAACAAGCAGGACCACCACATAATGTTTTCCTGCTGCCACGATTAACTAAAAGGGGGGTTTCAGATTCCTATAGTTCTCCTCCCCGCCCCCAAACCTCCACATCCCTTTTGTGGCAGTAGTGTGGCAGGACAGCATCATAAGGTGGCAGGTCATTGTGACAGTGGAGAAACACTGACCATCTACAAAGTGATATATGATGGACTTACATAGTGTGCCATTGTTTACTTTTTTCACTGTGCAGGTTTTTTCATCTACTTACATTTTTGGGGAAATGGATAACAAGAAGTATCAATATACCTTTGTACTTATTCCCCTAGGAGGGAAGGATATCTCCCCCCCCCTTACATTCTAAAAGAGGATTCCAGGTTCCTTTAAGAGGGACAGGATGTGGTGAAGAAACTCTGATCTTACAATGTGCTTTTCAAGAAGTGGTGCTACATGCTTTCTGCCCTCCTTTCTTGGCCACCCAGGCTAAATTCTAAAGGAAAGCCTATCCCATTTTTTCCATTTTCTTTTTTACTTTTAAGCAACTACATATTGTGCTATAACTTCACATACATCCCCCAAACATGTTATATAAAGGTTTGTGTATTTTTAGTTTTGCCCTTTAAACCTCATAAAATTACTCTCTTCCTGCTGATCTGTATTTAAAAAAAATTGGTTTTGCATTGGCACATATAATCCTTGACAGTGCCCATCTACCCATGTCCTTTTCAAGATTAGCTGGCCAAATAGCCCTGAAAATTTTGAATAGATTCTTTGAGAACTTCCCACTAAGTCCCCCAAACCTCCAATGAACAGAACTTTGCCCAGTTAGCTCATCCCTAATTAATTGTTTTCTCATTATTAAGTAAAGACAAGTTGGAACCATGCATTGCTCTCAGTGGTAATGTCATGTGCTAATATTATGTGTTATCTCGTGTATGTGCATTTCAGACAGAAAATGATCTGTCAAAAGCCTGTTTATTCCCTCCTGTACATGTAAGTATACACTCTATTCCTTGACACAAAGAAGCTTCTATAGTACAGATTGATTCAGGTAACAGATTTATTCCCCCTTTCCATTGATATAGTGATTTGTTCAGCTTACCTGGCAACTAAGACATACAAATGAATTTAGGATGAAAAAAGAAAAATAAGAGCTTGGAAAAAGGACATGAGTGGAGAGAGAAAGCAGCAGATTACAGAAGAAAAGGGAGACAAGTCTCTTATCTGGAGGGAAAATAGATTTTTTTCTCTCCGTCATGACACCACAACTCTTCATTAAACTGTTCGTTCTTTCACCCACTTCGTCACTTTGATGGCTGGGAAAGGGATCCATGACCTTTTCTCACTCTAGCTGCTATGTGAGTTAAATTGTCTCCGTCATAAGATGAAGAATTGAGAGGGAGATTCAAAACGTTTGTGACTGTTCAGTTTAAAAATACTGTGTATCTTACGCCATACTTTGTTTCAGGCAAAACAAAGATAAGGTCATGGCTCAGCAGGCAAGACAGCAAAAGATGGACATGTCTTGCCTGTGGCCTTAGCTATGTGCTGTTAGGCTTTACAGACTCTTAGGTTTGAAAAGGCAGAATTATGCTAAGCTAGAGTTAAAGTGAGAAGTGAGCATTTCTATGATGAAACCTGAAGGGTTATTTGGTTTAAAGAGAAACTGTCTATCTGTAAGCCCCTGCCAAAATAAAAATATGTATTGATTAGGGATGAGTGAACCAGGCAATCCCATTAAAGACCATGCAAGAAGGATCTTCTATTTTTTTTTGTTTTTATGCTGTCCTTTTTTTAAAAAATCTTTAAGCTTTTGTTAAAAAAGGAATGGGTGGTTGGGCACTGCCATGAGGGACATTCACCAATGTACATGCTTCAGGGATATCTTAAACTGGTGTGAATTTGTACCCTTGTGATGTACTCATGCAAAAAAGTCTGGGGTCCCCTAAAAATAAAAAATGCTCTTAACCGTTTAGCTGAGAATAAAAATCTGGACTCAACTAACTATGCCATTACACATTATTAGTTCTTTGTTTACATTTAGTTGATCACTGCAATTTTGTTCCAGTTATCTTTGGGGACAAAAGAGAAAGAAAATAAAACCATTAATTGAATACTGTTCTTTGTTAACCAGGGAAAGTAAAATTAGAAAATGTCACAAATATTTACTTCAACTGAGTTTTTTTGTGCACCAAGCTGGTGGAGACCAAGGTATTTAAAATAAAAAGAGAAGAATTTGTGTGGACTTTTATATTTGTAATTCATTGTAATTGTTTTTTAAATATACTCTTAAGGCTAAGTAGTCCCTGGTTGAGGTTTTAGAGGACACGTTACAGTAGAGATCATAATTAAACCTTATCAGTGAGGGCAGGTTGTTATGTTCACTGAATAGATGAAAATTCAGAGGGCTGTTGGACAAGATGCTCTGTCAGGTTATCTCTGCAGTCACCTTCATTATGTCCAGAGAGTCTATGCAAGGAATTGTCAGTCCATTACTTTGTCTATGATAATCTAAGCTATATATTGGAAAAATAAGAAATTATAACATTTAAGGAAAATCAGTAACAAGAAATAAAACTTTTGAACAAGAGGGACATGAATATGTATCTTTTTAACATAGTTCTTGCAGGTAAATGGCTCTACTTTCTAAAGCCAATCATATTTTTTTACAGCTCTGATTGCAGCTATATTGTATTGTTTCAGTCTATGCACACAGCTGTGTTTACATCAACAAAATTGCACAGTGTAAGGAACCGTAAAATCAAAACGGAAAAAGCAACCTTTGCAAATGAGAAAAGGTGTGCTGCTCTCCCGACTTCTGCCCTCTCCACCATCTACAAGACTTTTACTATTATTGTTTCACAGTGCATCACATTCTGTGAAAGGAGGAGCAGTTGAATGAGATGATGTTTCCTGAGAGCTGACAGGGGCAGGCGAATGGTGCAACTTTTGTAAGTTGACATATACAGTAGGTGTAGATTTACTAAAACTGGAGCGAATCACCAGAAGAAATTAAAAGAAAAAAGAAAATAAAGGAAAAGAGGAATAATAACAAGGCCACTGTATCTACAGACTGATATGCTGCAATATCTACAATATTTATTTTTGGTTTTAGAGTGGGTAGAGAAAGAGATAGAGTGATCTCTTTCACATGTACAGTATATCCAGCAAACAAGGAAAAGATTGTGTATTCTCTTTAAATAAGTGATGCATATAAGTATTTACACATAAATTATTAAAGACCTTCTAATACTTAATTTTCTGTAGCTCCTGAACATCTTAAAAAAAGAACCATCTACAGTTTACAGCACAACCTTATTTTAAATTAGAAAATGGAGCTCTTTGAATTGATCAGATTATGTTACAAGCATACGAGAGGACTAAACCAGGGACTGCTATTAGTAAATAATTCTGCCATTACAGAATATGTCATCACTTGATCATCTATGGACAGTTCTGGTAAGAGTACTGTCCCTTTAATGGAAAGATGTATAGCAGTGTTAACAGCAAGGAAACAAGTCACCTTCGATTTGTTTTTAATAAAGGACATAATTGGTATTTATGGTTTGACATTGCCTAAACAATCTACATTTTCTCTGCAGTCCTTCAGTGTTCTACAAGGTGGAAGTCATCAGATGACATGTTACTATTAGAGATGAGCGAAGAAATGAAAAATTCGATTCGACTGATTCGGCGAATTCGTGGACAATATTCGATTCGAGTCGAATAAATTCGCTGTGAATTTAACTTAAAAAAGGGTGTTTCTAGGCTTCAGAGAGACTTAATATTAGTGCAGAACACTGTACCTTTAATTTAAATGCCCTTGGAGTCTGCTGGGGAAGAGAAATAATACTGTCAGTCAGTATGACATGCAGATGAGTGCCGTCGATCTTAGAATCACCGCACACTTCACTCATTTGGGCAGTCACGGGGCCAAAACCAGAGTGTGGAGCCACAGTGTGGCGGTGGAGGCAGCAGCAATGGGAGGCCATACAGCACCCTATGACAAAAATGGAAACCACCAGCAGTGTGAGGAGACCTGAAAGTGGCACATGGCAGAGTGTGGCGATAGAGACAGCAGCAATGGGAGGCCGTACAGGGACCCATGACACACTCTGGACCTGGCAGCAGCATGAGGAGGCGGTACAGGGGCCCATGACAGATTACGGGCCTGGCAGCAGCATGAGGAGTCGGTACAGGGGCCCATGGCAGATTACGGGCCTGGCAGCAGCAATGGGAGGCCGTACAGGGACCCATGACACACTCTGGACCTGGCAGCAGCATGGGGAGGCGGTACAGGGGCCCATGACAGATTACGGGCCTGGCAGCAGCATGAGGAGTCGGTACGGGGGCCCATGACACACTCTGGACCTGGCAGCAGCATGAGGAGGCGGTACAGGGGCGCATGACAGATTACGAGCCTGGCAGCAGCAACTTGGACAGGAGGACGTTCAGCTTCTGCACCGTCGGGTGCGTGCTCGCAAACTGTTGTCTCTTGGAAACGGATTCCAAGAAAGACTGCTGACGGAATCCGTGAAGAGGAGTAGCAGGAGAAGGAGCATCTGAACGAGCGGAATATGCCAACAAGCGACAACAGTGGCCCATGACAGATTACGGGCCTGGCAGCAGCATGAGGAGTCGGTACGGGGGCCCATGGCAGATTACGGGCCTGGCAGCAGCTATGGGAGGCCCGTAATCTGCCAGCACCCTATGACAAAAAATGGAACCCACCAGCAGTGTGAGGAGACCTGAAAGTGGCACATGGCAGAGTGTGGCGATGGAGACAGCAGCAATGGGAGGCCGTACAGGGACCCATGAGAGACTCTGGACCTGGCAGCAGCATGAGGAGGCGGTATAGGGGCCCATGGCAGATTAGGGGCCTGGCAGCAGCTATGGGAGGCCCGTAATCTGCCAGCACCCTATGACAAAAAATGGAACACACCAGCAGTGTGAGGAGACCTGAAAGTGGCACATGGCAGAGTGTGGCGATGGAGGCAGCAGCAATGGGAGGCCGTACAGGGACCCATGAGAGACTCTGGACTTGGCAGCAGCATGAGGAGGCGGTATAGGGGCCCATGGCAGATTAGGGGCCTGGCAGCAGCTATGGGAGGCCCGTAATCTGCCAGCACCCTATGACAAAAAATGGAACACACCAGCAGTGTGAGGAGACCTGAAAGTGGCACATGTTTGGGGCATGATTCATGGCGGATTTAGTCAGTTGTGTCAGGAACTGGTGGTTTGAAATCCAGACTAATCCACGCCTGATTCATTTTCACAAACGTCAGTCTCTCCACACTTTGGGTGGACAGTCGTGTCCTCCGCGGAGTTGCAATACCTCCTGCCGCACTAAACACGCGCTCCGATGCCACGCTACTGGCCGGGCATGACAGCCTTTCAAGGGCAAATTCAGCTAGTTGGGGCCAAAGGTCAAGTTTCGTTGCCCAGTAGTCAAGGGGATTGTCTACCTCGGTTGGCAGGGTGCTGTCCAAGTAGGCCTAAGCCTGTTGTTTGAGGTCCTGCTCCAGGTCCACCTGATGCTGCTGCTGCTGCTGCGGCTGGTTAGTAGTTTCCTCACTGCGCTGGTGAAGAAAGCTACTCATCATCGACTGCAGACTGAGGCAGCCGCTGCTGGTGGAGCTGCCACTGCTCCTACCACCCCACCCCTCCCCTGCTGCCATGGCAGCGGAACACGAGCGCACAGGGCCCACAGTGTCTGAGGATGGACGTTGGCGCAGACAGGCAGAGACCAGCTGACTACATAGGTGTTTTTTATAGTACGTTATTTTGGCCTCCCTCTCAGCAGGTGTGAAAAAGGCCACCATTTTTGAACGGTAGCGAGGGTCCAACAAGGTGGACAGCCAAAAGTCATCCCTCTGTCTGATGGTTATTATTCGGCTGTCGCTACGCAAGCAACCGAGCATGCTATGGGCCATTTGTGCCAAGGAATGCGAGGGACTCCCTGCCTCCATCTCCACAGCATACTGCCACGGTGCGTCTAGGTCCTCTGTCTCCTCTTCCTCCTCCTCTACCAGATGCTCCTGCTCCTCCACTCCTGTCCGCTGAGTGGAAAAACCACCCATTTCACTCAATAATTCCTGAGCACCAATGTCCTCCTCTACCTCCTCCTCTTCTTCCAGTCCTGCCCCCACAGGGGCCATGTGGCGTTGAGATCTGTGCGCCACGTCTACCGCACCCTGACCAGCCATTGTTAACAGCATTTGTTCCAGGACGTGCAACAGAGGAATGACGTCGTTCATCCCATAGTCCTGCCGACTCACGAATAGCGTGGCCTCCTCAAAGGGCCTGAGCAAGCGCAGGTGTCACGCATGAGCTGCCAATGGCTGACATCTAAGTTACACAGGGAGTACCTTTATCTGCTTTTAACATCAGGAAATCTGTGATGGCCTTTTGCTGTTCGTAAAGGCGGTCTAACATATGTAGGGTTGAATTCCACCTTGTTGCAACGTCACAGCATGAGGAGTCGGTATAGGGGCCCATGGCAGATTAGGGGCCTGGCAGCAGTTATGGGAGGCCCATAATCTGCCAGCACCCTATGACAAAAAATGGAACACACCAGCAGTGTGAGGAGACCTGAAAGTGGCACATGGCAGAGTGTGGCGATGGAGACAGCAGCAATGGGAGGCCGTACAGGGACCCATGAGAGACTCTGGACCTGGCAGCAGCATGAGGAGGCGGTATATAGGGGCCTACGGCAGATTAGGGGCCTGGCAGCAGCTATAGGAGGCCCGTAATCTGCCAGCACCCTATGTCAAAAAATTCAACACACCAGCAGTGTGTGAGGAGACCTGAAAGTGGCACATGGCAGAGTGTGGCGATGGAGACAGCAGCAATGGGAGGCCGTACAGGGACCCATGACAGACTCTGGACTTGGCAGCAGCATGAGGAGGCGGTATATAGGGGCTTATGGCAGATTAGGGGCCTGGCAGCAGCTATAGGAGGCCCGTAATCTGCCAGCACCCTATGTCAAAAAATTCAACACACCAGCAGTGTGAGGAGACCTGAAAGTGGCACATGGCAGAGTGTGGCGATGGAGACAGCAGCAATGGGAGGCCGTACAGGGACCCATGACAGACTCTGAACTTGGCAGCAGCATGAGGAGGCGTTATATAGGGGCCCATGGCAGATTAGGGGCCTGGCAGCAGCTATGTGAGGCCCGTAATCTGCCTGCACCCTATGTCAAAAAATTTAACACACCAGCAGTGTGAAGAGACCTGAAAGTGGCACATGGCAGCAGAGTGTGGCGATGGAGACAGCAGCAATGGGAGGCCGTACAGGGACCATGACAGACTCTGGACTTGGCAGCAGCATGAGGAGGCGGTATATAGGGGCCCATGGCAGATTAGGGGCCTGGCAGCAGCTATGTGAGGCCCGTTATCTTGCAGCACCCTATGTCAAAAAATTTAACACACCAGCAGTGTGAAGAGACCTGAAAGTGGCACATGGCAGCAGAGTGTGGCGATGGAGACAGCAGCAATGGGAGGCCGTACAGGGACCCATGAGAGACTCTGGACCTGGCAGCAGCAGGAGGAGGCGGTATATAGGGGCCCATGGCAGATTAGGGGCCTGGCAGCAGCTATGTGAGGCCCGTAATCTGCCTGCACCCTATGTCAAAAAATTTAACACACCAGCAGTGTGAAGAGACCTGAAAGTGGCACATGGCAGCAGAGTGTGGCGATGGAGACAGCAGCAATGGGAGGCCGTACAGGGACCCATGACAGACTCTGAACTTGGCAGCAGCATGAGGAGGCGGTATATAGGGGCCCATGGCAGATTAGGGGCCTGGCAGCAGCTATAGGAGGCCCGTAATCTGCCAGCACCCTATGTCAAAAAATTTAACACACCAGCAGTGTGAAGAGACCTGAAAGTGGCACATGGCAGCAGAGTGTGGCGATGGAGACAGCAGCAATGGGAGGCCGTACAGGGACCATGACAGACTCTGGACTTGGCAGCAGCATGAGGAGGCGGTATATAGGGGCCCATGGCAGATTAGGGGCCTGGCAGCAGCTATGTGAGGCCCGTTATCTTGCAGCACCCTATGTCAAAAAATTTTACACACCAGCAGTGTGAAGAGACCTGAAAGTGGCACATGGCAGCAGAGTGTGGCGATGGAGACAGCAGCAATGGGAGGCCGTACAGGGACCCATGAGAGACTCTGGACCTGGCAGCAGCAGGAGGAGGCGGTATATAGGGGCCCATGGCAGATTAGGGGCCTGGCAGCAGCTATGTGAGGCCCGTAATCTGCCTGCACCCTATGTCAAAAAATTTAACACACCAGCAGTGTGAAGAGACCTGAAAGTGGCACATGGCAGCAGAGTGTGGCGATGGAGACAGCAGCAATGGGAGGCCGTACAGGGACCATGACAGACTCTGGACTTGGCAGCAGCATGAGGAGGCGGTATATAGGGGCCCATGGCAGATTAGGGGCCTGGCAGCAGCTATGTGAGGCCCGTAATCTGCCAGCACCCTATGTCAAAAAATTTAACACACCAGCAGTGTGAAGAGACCTGAAAGTGGCACATGGCAGCAGAGTGTGGCGATGGAGACAGCAGCAATGGGAGGCCGTACAGGGACCCATGAGAGACTCTGGACCTGGCAGCAGCAGGAGGAGGCGGTATATAGGGGCCCATGGCAGATTAGGGGCCTGGCAGCAGCTATGTGAGGCCCGTAATCTGCCTGCACCCTATGTCAAAAAATTTAACACACCAGCAGTGTGAAGAGACCTGAAAGTGGCACATGGCAGCAGAGTGTGGCGATGGAGACAGCAGCAATGGGAGGCCGTACAGGGACCCATGAGAGACTCTGGACCTGGCAGCAGCAGGAGGAGGCGGTATATAGGGGCCCATGGCAGATTAGGGGCCTGGCAGCAGCTATGTGAGGCCCGTAATCTGCCTGCACCCTATGTCAAAAAATTTAACACACCAGCAGTGTGAAGAGACCTGAAAGTGGCACATGGCAGCAGAGTGTGGCGATGGAGACAGCAGCAATGGGAGGCCGTACAGGGACCATGACAGACTCTGGACTTGGCAGCAGCATGAGGAGGCGGTATATAGGGGCCCATGGCAGATTAGGGGCCTGGCAGCAGCTATGTGAGGCCCGTAATCTGCCAGCACCCTATGTCAAAAAATTTAACACACCAGCAGTGTGAAGAGACCTGAAAGTGGCACATGGCAGCAGAGTGTGGCGATGGAGACAGCAGCAATGGGAGGCCGTACAGGGACCATGACAGACTCTGGACTTGGCAGCAGCATGAGGAGGCGGTATATAGGGGCCCATGGCAGATTAGGGGCCTGGCAGCAGCTATGTGAGGCCCGTAATCTGCCAGCACCCTATGTCAAAAAATTTAACACACCAGCAGTGTGAAGAGACCTGAAAGTGGCACATGGCAGCAGAGTGTGGCGATGGAGACAGCAGCAATGGGAGGCCGTACAGGGACCCATGAGAGACTCTGGACCTGGCAGCAGCAGGAGGAGGCGGTATATAGGGGCCCATGGCAGATTAGGGGCCTGGCAGCAGCTATGTGAGGCCCGTAATCTGCCTGCACCCTATGTCAAAAAATTTAACACACCAGCAGTGTGAAGAGACCTGAAAGTGGCACATGGCAGCAGAGTGTGGCGATGGAGACAGCAGCAATGGGAGGCCGTACAGGGACCCATGAGAGACTCTGGACCTGGCAGCAGCATGAGGAGGCGGTATATAGGGGCCCATGGCAGATTAGGGGCCTGGCAGCAGCTATGTGAGGCCCGTAATCTGCCTGCACCCTATGTCAAAAAATTTAACACACCAGCAGTGTGAAGAGACCTGAAAGTGGCACATGGCAGCAGAGTGTGGCGATGGAGACAGCAGCAATGGGAGGCCGTACAGGGACCATGACAGACTCTGGACTTGGCAGCAGCATGAGGAGGCGGTATATAGGGGCCCATGGCAGATTAGGGGCCTGGCAGCAGCTATGTGAGGCCCGTTATCTTGCAGCACCCTATGTCAAAAAATTTAACACACCAGCAGTGTGAAGAGACCTGAAAGTGGCACATGGCAGCAGAGTGTGGCGATGGAGACAGCAGCAATGGGAGGCCGTACAGGGACCCATGAGAGACTCTGGACCTGGCAGCAGCAGGAGGAGGCGGTATATAGGGGCCCATGGCAGATTAGGGGCCTGGCAGCAGCTATGTGAGGCCCGTAATCTGCCTGCACCCTATGTCAAAAAATTTAACACACCAGCAGTGTGAAGAGACCTGAAAGTGGCACATGGCAGCAGAGTGTGGCGATGGAGACAGCAGCAATGGGAGGCCGTACAGGGACCCATGAGAGACTCTGGACCTGGCAGCAGCAGGAGGAGGCGGTATATAGGGGCCCATGGCAGATTAGGGGCCTGGCAGCAGCTATGTGAGGCCCGTAATCTGCCTGCACCCTATGTCAAAAAATTTAACACACCAGCAGTGTGAAGAGACCTGAAAGTGGCACATGGCAGCAGAGTGTGGCGATGGAGACAGCAGCAATGGGAGGCCGTACAGGGACCATGACAGACTCTGGACTTGGCAGCAGCATGAGGAGGCGGTATATAGGGGCCCATGGCAGATTAGGGGCCTGGCAGCAGCTATGTGAGGCCCGTTATCTTGCAGCACCCTATGTCAAAAAATTTAACACACCAGCAGTGTGAAGAGACCTGAAAGTGGCACATGGCAGCAGAGTGTGGCGATGGAGACAGCAGCAATGGGAGGCCGTACAGGGACCCATGAGAGACTCTGGACCTGGCAGCAGCAGGAGGAGGCGGTATATAGGGGCCCATGGCAGATTAGGGGCCTGGCAGCAGCTATGTGAGGCCCGTAATCTGCCTGCACCCTATGTCAAAAAATTTAACACACCAGCAGTGTGAAGAGACCTGAAAGTGGCACATGGCAGCAGAGTGTGGCGATGGAGACAGCAGCAATGGGAGGCCGTACAGGGACCCATGACAGACTCTGAACTTGGCAGCAGCATGAGGAGGCGGTATATAGGGGCCCATGGCAGATTAGGGGCCTGGCAGCAGCTATAGGAGGCCCGTAATCTGCCAGCACCCTATGTCAAAAAATTTAACACACCAGCAGTGTGAAGAGACCTGAAAGTGGCACATGGCAGCAGAGTGTGGCGATGGAGACAGCAGCAATGGGAGGCCGTACAGGGACCATGACAGACTCTGGACTTGGCAGCAGCATGAGGAGGCGGTATATAGGGGCCCATGGCAGATTAGGGGCCTGGCAGCAGCTATGTGAGGCCCGTTATCTTGCAGCACCCTATGTCAAAAAATTTTACACACCAGCAGTGTGAAGAGACCTGAAAGTGGCACATGGCAGCAGAGTGTGGCGATGGAGACAGCAGCAATGGGAGGCCGTACAGGGACCCATGAGAGACTCTGGACCTGGCAGCAGCAGGAGGAGGCGGTATATAGGGGCCCATGGCAGATTAGGGGCCTGGCAGCAGCTATGTGAGGCCCGTAATCTGCCTGCACCCTATGTCAAAAAATTTAACACACCAGCAGTGTGAAGAGACCTGAAAGTGGCACATGGCAGCAGAGTGTGGCGATGGAGACAGCAGCAATGGGAGGCCGTACAGGGACCCATGACAGACTCTGAACTTGGCAGCAGCATGAGGAGGCGGTATATAGGGGCCCATGGCAGATTAGGGGCCTGGCAGCAGCTATGTGAGGCCCGTAATCTGCCAGCACCCTATGTCAAAAAATTTAACACACCAGCAGTGTGAAGAGACCTGAAAGTGGCACATGGCAGCAGAGTGTGGCGATGGAGACAGCAGCAATGGGAGGCCGTACAGGGACCCATGAGAGACTCTGGACCTGGCAGCAGCAGGAGGAGGCGGTATATAGGGGCCCATGGCAGATTAGGGGCCTGGCAGCAGCTATGTGAGGCCCGTAATCTGCCTGCACCCTATGTCAAAAAATTTAACACACCAGCAGTGTGAAGAGACCTGAAAGTGGCACATGGCAGCAGAGTGTGGCGATGGAGACAGCAGCAATGGGAGGCCGTACAGGGACCCATGAGAGACTCTGGACCTGGCAGCAGCAGGAGGAGGCGGTATATAGGGGCCCATGGCAGATTAGGGGCCTGGCAGCAGCTATGTGAGGCCCGTAATCTGCCTGCACCCTATGTCAAAAAATTTAACACACCAGCAGTGTGAAGAGACCTGAAAGTGGCACATGGCAGCAGAGTGTGGCGATGGAGACAGCAGCAATGGGAGGCCGTACAGGGACCCATGACAGACTCTGAACTTGGCAGCAGCATGAGGAGGCGGTATATAGGGGCCCATGGCAGATTAGGGGCCTGGCAGCAGCTATGTGAGGCCCGTAATCTGCCTGCACCCTATGTCAAAAAATTTAACACACCAGCAGTGTGAAGAGACCTGAAAGTGGCACATGGCAGCAGAGTGTGGCGATGGAGACAGCAGCAATGGGAGGCCGTACAGGGACCATGACAGACTCTGGACTTGGCAGCAGCATGAGGAGGCGGTATATAGGGGCCCATGGCAGATTAGGGGCCTGGCAGCAGCTATGTGAGGCCCGTAATCTGCCAGCACCCTATGTCAAAAAATTTAACACACCAGCAGTGTGAAGAGACCTGAAAGTGGCACATGGCAGCAGAGTGTGGCGATGGAGACAGCAGCAATGGGAGGCCGTACAGGGACCCATGAGAGACTCTGGACCTGGCAGCAGCAGGAGGAGGCGGGTATATAGGGGCCCATGGCAGATTAGGGGCCTGGCAGCAGCTATGTGAGGCCCGTAATCTGCCTGCACCCTATGTCAAAAAATTTAACACACCAGCAGTGTGAAGAGACCTGAAAGTGGCACATGGCAGCAGAGTGTGGCGATGGAGACAGCAGCAATGGGAGGCCGTACAGGGACCCATGAGAGACTCTGGACCTGGCAGCAGCAGGAGGAGGCGGTATATAGGGGCCCATGGCAGATTAGGGGCCTGGCAGCAGCTATGTGAGGCCCGTAATCTGCCTGCACCCTATGTCAAAAAATTTAACACACCAGCAGTGTGAAGAGACCTGAAAGTGGCACATGGCAGCAGAGTGTGGCGATGGAGACAGCAGCAATGGGAGGCCGTACAGGGACCATGACAGACTCTGGACTTGGCAGCAGCATGAGGAGGCGGTATATAGGGGCCCATGGCAGATTAGGGGCCTGGCAGCAGCTATGTGAGGCCCGTTATCTTGCAGCACCCTATGTCAAAAAATTTAACACACCAGCAGTGTGAAGAGACCTGAAAGTGGCACATGGCAGCAGAGTGTGGCGATGGAGACAGCAGCAATGGGAGGCCGTACAGGGACCCATGAGAGACTCTGGACCTGGCAGCAGCAGGAGGAGGCGGTATATAGGGGCCCATGGCAGATTAGGGGCCTGGCAGCAGCTATGTGAGGCCCGTAATCTGCCTGCACCCTATGTCAAAAAATTTAACACACCAGCAGTGTGAAGAGACCTGAAAGTGGCACATGGCAGCAGAGTGTGGCGATGGAGACAGCAGCAATGGGAGGCCGTACAGGGACCCATGACAGACTCTGAACTTGGCAGCAGCATGAGGAGGCGGTATATAGGGGCCCATGGCAGATTAGGGGCCTGGCAGCAGCTATAGGAGGCCCGTAATCTGCCAGCACCCTATGTCAAAAAATTTAACACACCAGCAGTGTGAAGAGACCTGAAAGTGGCACATGGCAGCAGAGTGTGGCGATGGAGACAGCAGCAATGGGAGGCCGTACAGGGACCATGACAGACTCTGGACTTGGCAGCAGCATGAGGAGGCGGTATATAGGGGCCCATGGCAGATTAGGGGCCTGGCAGCAGCTATGTGAGGCCCGTTATCTTGCAGCACCCTATGTCAAAAAATTTTACACACCAGCAGTGTGAAGAGACCTGAAAGTGGCACATGGCAGCAGAGTGTGGCGATGGAGACAGCAGCAATGGGAGGCCGTACAGGGACCCATGAGAGACTCTGGACCTGGCAGCAGCAGGAGGAGGCGGTATATAGGGGCCCATGGCAGATTAGGGGCCTGGCAGCAGCTATGTGAGGCCCGTAATCTGCCTGCACCCTATGTCAAAAAATTTAACACACCAGCAGTGTGAAGAGACCTGAAAGTGGCACATGGCAGCAGAGTGTGGCGATGGAGACAGCAGCAATGGGAGGCCGTACAGGGACCCATGACAGACTCTGAACTTGGCAGCAGCATGAGGAGGCGGTATATAGGGGCCCATGGCAGATTAGGGGCCTGGCAGCAGCTATAGGAGGCCCGTAATCTGCCAGCACCCTATGTCAAAAAATTTAACACACCAGCAGTGTGAAGAGACCTGAAAGTGGCACATGGCAGCAGAGTGTGGCGATGGAGACAGCAGCAATGGGAGGCCGTACAGGGACCATGACAGACTCTGGACTTGGCAGCAGCATGAGGAGGCGGTATATAGGGGCCCATGGCAGATTAGGGGCCTGGCAGCAGCTATGTGAGGCCCGTAATCTGCCTGCACCCTATGTCAAAAAATTTAACACACCAGCAGTGTGAAGAGACCTGAAAGTGGCACATGGCAGCAGAGTGTGGCGATGGAGACAGCAGCAATGGGAGGCCGTACAGGGACCCATGAGAGACTCTGGACCTGGCAGCAGCATGAGGAGGCGGTATATTGGGGCCCATGGCAGATTAGGGGCCTGGCAGCAGCTATGTGAGGCCCGTTATCTTGCAGCACCCTATGTCAAAAAATTTTACACACCAGCAGTGTGAAGAGACCTGAAAGTGGCACATGGCAGCAGAGTGTGGCGATGGAGACAGCAGCAATGGGAGGCCGTACAGGGACCCATGAGAGACTCTGGACCTGGCAGCAGCAGGAGGAGGTGGTATATAGGGGCCCATGGCAGATTAGGGGCCTGGCAGCAGCTATGTGAGGCCCGTTATCTTGCAGCACCCTATGTCAAAAAATTTAACACACCAGCAGTGTGAAGAGACCTGAAAGTGGCACATGGCAGCAGAGTGTGGCGATGGAGACAGCAGCAATGGGAGGCCGTACAGGGACCCATGAGAGACTCTGGACCTGGCAGCAGCATGAGGAGGCGGTATATTGGGGCCCATGGCAGATTAGGGGCCTGGCAGCAGCTATGTGAGGCCCGTTATCTTGCAGCACCCTATGTCAAAAATTTTACACACCAGCAGTGTGAAGAGACCTGAAAGTGGCACATGGCAGCAGAGTGTGGCGATGGAGACAGCAGCAATGGGAGGCCGTACAGGGACCCATGAGAGACTCTGGACCTGGCAGCAGCAGGAGGAGGTGGTATATAGGGGCCCATGGCAGATTAGGGGCCTGGCAGCAGCTATGTGAGGCCCGTAATCTGCCTGCACCCTATGTCAAAAAATTTAACACACCAGCAGTGTGAAGAGACCTGAAAGTGGCACATGGCAGCAGAGTGTGGCGATGGAGACAGCAGCAATGGGAGGCCGTACAGGGACCCATGAGAGACTCTGGACCTGGCAGCAGCAGGAGGAGGCGGTATATAGGGGCCTATGGCAGATTAGGGGCCTGGCAGCAGCTATAGGAGGCCCGTAATCTGCCAGCACCCTATGTCAAAAAATTCAACACACCAGCAGTGTGAGGAGACCTGAAAGTGGCACATGTTTGAGGCATGATTCATGGCGGATTTAGTCAGTTGTGTCAGGAACTGGTGGTTTGAAATCCAGACTAATCCACGCCTGATTCATTTTCACAAACGTGAGTCTCTCCACACTTTGGGTGGACAGTCGTGTCCTCCGCGGAGTTACAATACCTCCTGCCGCACTAAACACGCGCTCCGATGCCACGCTACTGGCCGGGCATGACAGCCTTTCAAGGGCAAATTCAGCTAGTTGGGGCCAAAGGTCAAGTTTCGTTGCCCAGTAGTCAAGGGGATTGTCTACCTCGGTTGGCAGGGTGCTGTCCAAGTAGGCCCAAGCCTGTTGTTTGAGCTCCTGCTCCAGGTCCACCTGATGCTGCTGCTGCTGCTGCGGCTGGTTAGTAGTTTCCTCACTGCGCTGGTGAAGAAAGCTACTCATCATCGACTGCAGACTGAGGCAGCCGCTGCTGGTGGAGCTGCCACTGCTCCTACCACCCCACCCCTCCCCTGCTGCCATGCCAGCGGAACGCGAGCGCACAGGGCCCACAGTGTCTGAGGATGGACGTTGGCGCACAAAGGCAGAGACCAACTGACTACATAGGTGGTTTTTATAGTACGTAATTTTGGCCTCCTCTCAGCAGGTGTGAAAAAGGCCACCATTTTGGACCGGTAGCGAGGGTCCAACAAGGTGGACAGCCAAAAGTCATCCCTCTGTCTGATGGTTATTATTCGGCTGTCGCTACGCAAGCAACCGAGCATGCTATGGGCCATTTGTGCCAAGGAATGCGAGGGACTCCCTGCCTCCATCTCCACAGCATACTGCCACGGTGCGTCTGGGTCCTCTGTCTCCTCCTCCTCCTCCTCTACCAGATGCTCCTGCTCCTCCACTCCTGTCCGCTGAGTGGAAAAACCACCCATTTCACTCAATAATTCCTGAGCACAAATGTCCTCCTCTACCTCCTCCTCTTCTTCCTGTCCTGCCCCCACAGGGGTCATGTGGCGTTGAGATCTGTGCGCCACGTCTACCGCACCCTGACCAGCCATTGTTAACAGCATTTGTTCCAGGACGTGCAACAGAGGAATGACGTCGTTCATCCCATAGTCCTGCCGACTCACGAATAGCGTGGCCTCCTCAAAGGGCCTGAGCAAGCGGCAGGTGTCACGCATGAGCTGCCAATGGCTGACATCTAAGTTACACAGGGGAGTACCTTTATCCGCTTGTAACATCAGGAAATCGGTGATGGCCTTTCGCTGCTCGTAAAGGCGGTCTAACATGTGTAGGGTTGAATTCCACCTTGTTGCAACGTCGCAGATCAGGCGATGCTGTGGAATTCCGTTCTGCCGCTGCAGCTCAATGAGGGTGTTCTTTGGCGGTGTAGGAATGGCTGAAATGCATGCACAGTTTACGTGACATTTTAAGGATGTCTTGCAGTGGGATGGTGGATTTTAGGAACCGCTTGACAACCAGATTGAACACGTGAGCCATGCATGGCGCATGGCACAACCTTCCTTGACGCAGAGCAGACACCATGTTCTTTCCGTTGTCAGTCAACATGGTTCCGATTTTTAGTTTGCGCGGAGACAGCCATCTGTCGATTTCTCTGTTCATTACACTCAGCAGTTCCTCCCCTGTGTGACTACGTTCGCCAAGGCATACCAGGTGCAGCACAGCGTGACACCGTTGCGCCCTGCACATGTGATATGCCGGTCGGGTAATGGGACTTGGCACGGGGGTGGCGGCTGAGGACACGGCGGAAAAAGAGGTGGTAGAGGCGGACATGCTTGCTGGACCAAGGACGTGCAAACGTGGAGGCAAAAGCGTCGTGACCTGTCCAAGTTGCTGGTGCGGCTGTGCCGGCACCACGTTCACCCAGTGGGCCGTAAATGACATGTACTGTCCCTGACCGTAGTTACAGCTCCACACGTCGGCGCTGCCGTGCACTTTGGCAGAGACCGACATGCTCAAAGACTGGCCCACCATCTCTTCTACATGTGAATGCAGGGCTGGCACTGCCTTTTGGGCAAAGAAATGACGGCTTGGCACTCTCCACCGCGGCGCGGCACAAGCCATCATTTCTCGGAAAGGTGCTGAGTCCACCAGTTGGAAAGGGAGGGACTGCAGCACCAGCAACTTGGACAGGAGGACGTTCAGCTTTTGCACCGTCGGGTGCGTGCTCGCAAACTGTTGTCTCTTGGATACGGATTCCAAGAAAGACTGTTGACGGAATCCGAGAAGAGGAGTAGCAGGAGAAGGAGCATCTGAACGAGCGGAAGATGCCAATGAGCGACAACTCCCCTCAGCAGAGGTGTTGGAGCCTTGACTGGCTGATAGAGGGCGATTGACGACGTCGGGTGACGGAGCAAGTAACGGAGCGGGTGATGGAGCGGGGGCTGGGGCAGGCAGAACCGCCGTATGTTTATCACGGTTTTCCCAGGCCACCGAATGGTGACGCTGCATATGCTGACGCAACGCTGTAGTCCCAACATGGGCCCCCTGGCCACGCTTGCATTTCTGGCCACATAGTCGACATACGGCTACGTTTACTTCCTCGGGCGGCTTGAGGAAAAATTGCCACACCACCGAGTAGGAAACTTTGCCCCCGCTACTCTTCACTGGCTGACTGCTACTTCCTCCGTGCGCACCGGCACCACTACTGGCCGTGGTGGTAGGCTGCAGTGGAGCTGGTGCTCTACTCCGTGGACGTTTGGCTCCACTGACACTGATGCGACCCTGCTGCTGTCTCCTGGGCAACCCACCGACTGTTTTGCTCGCTGCCAAGCTGCCACCCTCTTCTCCTGATGATGCGGAAGAAATTGCCTGATGACGACGAGGCTGCCAAGTGCGATCAACCTCCTCATCATCAAGTAGGGTCTCCGCCTCACTACTAGCCCCCTCGGCTGCGTCTGGGTCAGGAGACAGACCTGTCTCTAGACCGGCTACCGAGCCACTCTCCTCGCCAGTACTTGTTCGCTTGGCTGCTGAAAAGGCCGATGTCTCCCCCCGTTCCTGACCGCCCTCTGTTAGCTCTTCCTCACTGTACAGTGGGGCTGAGCCCACAGCATGCGATACTTCGCTTGGTGAGGGAACAGCAAAGGACAGGGGCAGGTAGAGGACACGTGATTTCAGTGGGCTTGGTCCCGGGCCATGCCAACTAACGGTTGTGTCTGACGTACCCACCGACCGTTGGCTGTAGGTGTCAGAGGTGACCTGGGAAGAGGAAGACGACCGAGCCAACCAATCAATGACGGCAGGGTTGTCGGTGGAGACACGACCGCTGGATGACACCGGGAGCACTGGCCTCTGGCTGCGAATACTGCTGCCTCGACCCCTTCCTCTGCTGCCACGTCTGCTCGCTCCTAAAACATTGCCTCCTCTGCCACTCCTCTGCATGTTGTCTGACATACTATTTAATTCAACGATTAGGTGTCCCTGAGTAACAATTCTCTGGCACTCAGTAACAATTCTGTCTGTCCCTGAGTATGAATTCTGTGGCCCTGAGTAACAATTGTGTGTCTGTGCAAGTAACAATTCTGTGTCTGTGCAAGTAACAATTTTGTGTCTGTGAGAGTAACAATTCTCTGGCACTCAGTAACAATTCTGTCTGTCCCTGAGTAACAATTCTCTGGCACTCAGTAACAATTCTGTCTGTCCCTGAGTAACAATTCTGTCTGTCCCTGAGTATGAATTCTGTGGCCCTGAGTAAGAATTCTCTGGCACTCAGTAACAATTCTGTCTGTCCCTGAGTATGAATTCTGTGGCCCTGAGTAACAATTGTGTGTCTGTGCAAGTAACAATTCTGTGTCTGTGCAAGTAACAATTTTGTGTCTGTGAGAGTAACAATTCTCTGGCACTCAGTAACAATTCTGTCTGTCCCTGAGTAACAATTCTCTGGCACTCAGTAACAATTCTGTCTGTCCCTGAGTATGAATTCTGTGGCCCTGAGTAACAATTCTGTCTCTGTGCGAGTAACAATTCTGTGTCTGTGCAAGTAACAATTTTGTGTCTGTGAGAGTAACAATTCTCTGGCACTCAGTAACAATTCTGTCTGTCCCTGAGTAACAATTCTCTGGCACTCAGTAACAATTCTGTCTGTCCCTGAGTAACAATTCTCTGGCACTCAGTAACAATTCTGTCTGTCCCTGAGTAACAATTCTCTGGCACTCAGTAACAATTGTGTGTCTGTGCAAGTAACAATTCTGTGTCTGTGCAAGTAACAATTTTGTGTCTGTGAGAGTAACAATTCTCTGGCACTCAGTAACAATTCTGTCTGTCCCTGAGTAACAATTCTCTGGCACTCAGTAACAATTCTGTCTGTCCCTGAGTATGAATTCTGTGGCCCTGAGTAACAATTCTGTCTCTGTGCGAGTAACAATTCTGTGTCTGTGCAAGTAACAATTTTGTGTCTGTGAGAGTAACAATTCTCTGGCACTCAGTAACAATTCTGTCTGTCCCTGAGTAACAATTCTCTGGCACTCAGTAACAATTCTGTCTGTCCCTGAGTAACAATTCTCTGGCACTCAGTAACAATTCTGTCTGTCCCTGAGTATGAATTCTGTGGCCCTCAGTAACAATTGTGTGTCTGTGCAAGTAACAATTCTGTGTCTGTGCAAGTAACAATTTTGTGTCTGTGAGAGTAACAATTCTCTGGCACTCAGTAACAATTCTGTCTGTCCCTGAGTAACAATTCTCTGGCACTCAGTAACAATTCTGTCTGTCCCTGAGTATGAATTCTGTGGCCCTGAGTAACAATTCTGTCTCTGTGCGAGTAACAATTCTGTGTCTGTGCAAGTAACAATTTTGTGTCTGTGAGAGTAACAATTCTCTGGCACTCAGTAACAATTCTGTCTGTCCCTGAGTAACAATTCTCTGGCACTCAGTAACAATTCTGTCTGTCCCTGAGTAACAATTCTCTGGCACTCAGTAACAATTCTGTCTGTCCCTGAGTAACAATTCTCTGGCACTCAGTAACAATTGTGTGTCTGTGCAAGTAACAATTCTGTGTCTGTGCAAGTAACAATTTTGTGTCTGTGAGAGTAACAATTCTCTGGCACTCAGTAACAATTCTGTCTGTCCCTGAGTAACAATTCTCTGGCACTCAGTAACAATTCTGTCTGTCCCTGAGTATGAATTCTGTGGCCCTGAGTAACAATTCTGTCTCTGTGCGAGTAACAATTCTGTGTCTGTGCAAGTAACAATTTTGTGTCTGTGAGAGTAACAATTCTCTGGCACTCAGTAACAATTCTGTCTGTCCCTGAGTAACAATTCTCTGGCACTCAGTAACAATTCTGTCTGTCCCTGAGTAACAATTCTCTGGCACTCAGTAACAATTCTGTCTGTCCCTGAGTAACAATTCTCTGGCACTCAGTAACAATTGTGTGTCTGTGCAAGTAACAATTCTGTGTCTGTGCAAGTAACAATTTTGTGTCTGTGAGAGTAACAATTCTCTGGCACTCAGTAACAATTCTGTCTGTCCCTGAGTAACAATTCTCTGGCACTCAGTAACAATTCTGTCTGTCCCTGAGTATGAATTCTGTGGCCCTGAGTAACAATTCTGTCTCTGTGCGAGTAACAATTCTGTGTCTGTGCAAGTAACAATTTTGTGTCTGTGAGAGTAACAATTCTCTGGCACTCAGTAACAATTCTGTCTGTCCCTGAGTAACAATTCTCTGGCACTCAGTAACAATTCTGTCTGTCCCTGAGTAACAATTCTCTGGCACTCAGTAACAATTCTGTCTGTCCCTGAGTAACAATTCTCTGGCACTCAGTAACAATTGTGTGTCTGTGCAAGTAACAATTCTGTGTCTGTGCAAGTAACAATTTTGTGTCTGTGAGAGTAACAATTCTCTGGCACTCAGTAACAATTCTGTCTGTCCCTGAGTAACAATTCTCTGGCACTCAGTAACAATTCTGTCTGTCCCTGAGTATGAATTCTGTGGCCCTGAGTAACAATTCTGTCTCTGTGCGAGTAACAATTCTGTGTCTGTGCAAGTAACAATTTTGTGTCTGTGAGAGTAACAATTCTCTGGCACTCAGTAACAATTCTGTCTGTCCCTGAGTAACAATTCTATGGCACTCAGTAACAATTCTGTCTTCCCTGAGTAACAATTCTCTGGCACTCAGTAACAATTCTGTCTGTCCCTGAGTATGAATTCTGTGGCCCTGAGTAACAATTCTGTCTCTGTGCGAGTAACAATTCTGTGTCTGTGCAAGTAACAATTTTGTGTCTGTGAGAGTAACAATTCTCTGGCACTCAGTAACAATTCTGTCTGTCCCTGAGTAACAATTCTCTGGCACTCAGTAACAATTCTGTCTGTCCCTGAGTAACAATTCTCTGGCACTCAGTAACAATTGTGTGTCTGTGCAAGTAACAATTCTGTGTCTGTGCAAGTAACAATTTTGTGTCTGTGAGAGTAACAATTCTCTGGCACTCAGTAACAATTCTGTCTGTCCCTGAGTAACAATTCTCTGGCACTCAGTAACAATTCTGTCTGTCCCTGAGTATGAATTCTGTGGCCCTGAGTAACAATTCTGTCTCTGTGCGAGTAACAATTCTGTGTCTGTGCAAGTAACAATTTTGTGTCTGTGAGAGTAACAATTCTCTGGCACTCAGTAACAATTCTGTCTGTCCCTGAGTAACAATTCTCTGGCACTCAGTAACAATTCTGTCTGTCCCTGAGTAACAATTCTCTGGCACTCAGTAACAATTCTGTCTGTCCCTGAGTAACAATTCTCTGGCACTCAGTAACAATTGTGTGTCTGTGCAAGTAACAATTCTGTGTCTGTGCAAGTAACAATTTTGTGTCTGTGAGAGTAACAATTCTCTGGCACTCAGTAACAATTCTGTCTGTCCCTGAGTAACAATTCTCTGGCACTCAGTAACAATTCTGTCTGTCCCTGAGTATGAATTCTGTGGCCCTGAGTAACAATTGTGTGTCTGTGCAAGTAACAATTCTGTGTCTGTGCAAGTAACAATTTTGTGTCTGTGAGAGTAACAATTCTCTGGCACTCAGTAACAATTCTGTCTGTCCCTGAGTAACAATTCTCTGGCACTCAGTAACAATTCTGTCTGTCCCTGAGTAACAATTCTGTCTGTCCCTGAGTATGAATTCTGTGGACCTGAGTAAGAATTCTCTGGCACTCAGTAACAATTCTGTCTGTCCCTGAGTATGAATTCTGTGGCCCTGAGTAACAATTGTGTGTCTGTGCAAGTAACAATTCTGTGTCTGTGCAAGTAACAATTTTGTGTCTGTGAGAGTAACAATTCTCTGGCACTCAGTAACAATTCTGTCTGTCCCTGAGTAACAATTCTCTGGCACTCAGTAACAATTCTGTCTGTCCCTGAGTAACAATTCTCTGGCACTCAGTAACAATTCTGTCTGTCCCTGAGTAACAATTCTGTCTGTCCCTGAGAATGAATTCTGTGGCCCTGAGTAAGAATTCTCTGGCACTCAGTAACAATTCTGTCTGTCCCTGAGTAACAATTCTCTGGCACTCAGTAACAATTCTGTCTGTCCCTGAGTAAAAATTCTGTGGCCCTAATAACGTTTCTGTGGCCCTAAGTAACAATTCTCTGGCACTGAGTAACAATTCTGTCTGTCCCTGAGTATGAATTCTGTGGCCCTAACTAGCGTTTCTTTGTCCCTAAAGAACGATTCTGTGGCCCTCATTAACAAGTCTGTGTCCCTGAGTAATGGTTCTCTGTCCCTAAGTAACTTCTCTCTGTCCCCAAGTATTGTTTCTGTGGCCCTAACTCTGTCCCTGTCCCTAGTACAGAGCGGTCTGCCTCTGTTCAATGACTGCAGGCAAATGAAGATTTCCAAAATGGCCGCTATATATACCTCGACCATTACACAGTGCTGGCTGGCTGGCTGCTGATTGGCTGATGCGATCACATGTCGTTGAGGAATGCATTATGGGGCAGCGCGCCTTGTCTGCGCGCCTTCCCCGACATCCCCGCTCCGTCGCCGCACATGTCAGCCGCCATTTTCGGAAAAATTTCGATTCGCGCGTCCGAATTAGGCTGTTTTTCGGATTCGGCACGAATCGAAATTTTTCCGAAATTCGACTCGAATTCCACTTCGGATACTTCGATTCGCTCATCTCTAGTTACTATATTGATTAGTGGATCAGAGTATAGGCCATTCACATATCTTATGATTTCTCTCTGTCAATTGTGTTTTTGTGGCCTTATTGAATTTGTACAAGCGCCATATTCTTTTTAATAGATACTAAAGAGCAAGGTCAGTTTAAGTCAGCCCATGCATGGAGTCAATTTGTAGTATAATAGCCAAAGTCAGAGCAGGTACCCTCTCACAATAGCCATACTGAAAGTATTTTAAATAGTGATGAGTGCCTATAGACTTTTGCAACAAATACTAAATGGTCCACATTTCAATTACGCTGAAAATATATGCCAGAAGAACTGATTTATTGCAACAATGTAAATTTTAAAGTCAGATTTAAAGAGAATCTGCCATGAGAATATCACAAAATTCGAAATCCTTGGCTACATTTGAGGACACATTTTCCAATGACAACTTTCTAGGAGATGGCTTCCCTTACTTTGGGGAGATTTCAATGATGAAGGAGGCTCTGCCTTTGAAAGTCATAGGTTTGGAGGAGAACAGAGCACTGTAGTAGTGTTATATTTGATTATCCCTGGTTACTGTAATAGAAGAGTCGACCTCCAGCAGACTGACCCTGTGGGAATACTGGCTTTTCTGATAAGCCTGTAGTAAAGATTTGCTTGTGAGTACAATAATATTTTTTACAATAAACAATATACAGTATGTGATATTTTTTAAGGCAGAGCATTTGTGTTTGTTTGCATTATAGCCTTCGTAACCACTTGACCTCAAACAGCTTCTACCCCCTTCATGAGCAGGGCATGTTTTGCTATTCAGCACTGTGATACTTTAACTGACAGACAATTCCTCAGTCATGCAACACTCTACTTAAATGCAAGTTACAAAATTTCACAAATAGAGCTTTCCTTTGGTGATATTTAACCGCTTCAATAATGGACACTTTCACCCCCTTCCTGCACAGGCCAATTTTAGCTTTTAGTGCTGTCACACTTCGAATGACAATTGTGCAATCATACAACACTGTGCCCACTGAAATTTTTAGCATTTTGTTCACACAAATAGAGCTTTTTTTTGGTGGTATTTAATCACCACTGGTTTTTTTTTGCTAAATAAACAAAAAGAGACCAAACATTTAGAAAGAAAACATGTGTCTTTGTTTCTCTTTTGCAAACAAATAATCGTTCTTCATAAATTTTGACCAAAATGTATACTGCTACATTTCTTTGGTGAAAATAACCCAAATCAGTGTACATTATTTAATCTGTAAGAAAGTTATAGAATTCACGAACTATGGTGTATACAGAATACCTGAAAATCGATTAATCCGGATGTACTGATGGCCTATCTCATTTCTTGAGGCCCAAAAACGCCAGGACAATATAAATATTCCCCAAATGACCTCTTTTTGGAAAATAGACAGTCCAAGGTATTTATTAGGAGGCATGGCAAGTTGTTTGAAGTTGTAACTTTTGGTCACAATTGTTTTGGAAAATTAAGAATTTTTTTTTCACAATTTAAAATTTTTTTTATATACTGTCACCAGTGCAGTACAGCATCATCATATAACTGATGTGGTGGTGATCAGATACACTAATTAGTGACAGTATGTAAAAAAAAAAATAATAATCTTTTCAACTTTTTGTAAAATATTGCTATTTTTTTATTAAAATATTCCTTTTTTTTAAATTTTTTTACATTCAGTGACAAGAGCAATAAGTGTTACCATAGTAACACTGTATTACTCTGGGGGCACGATCAGCATTTTTTTTTGTACACACTATGATTGCTTATAACTGAATTTTACAGTTAAAAGCAACACTTTTTTCTGAATGAAAACTATTGTTTACTATTGTGATTAGCTATGATTGGCCACAGCTAATCACATGGTACAGATGGGCTGTGATTGGCCCTGTCTGTACCATGTGATCACTGTGACCAATCACTGGGAGAATGTCATATGACATCCTCCCAGGATGATAATAGGGCTCCCACCACTAGGCTTTTATTTTTTTGCTATGTAAACAAATGAGATCGAACATTATTAAAAAACAAAAGTCTGTGTGTAAGTTATAGAGTGAGAGTGTACAAACAATGGGATATATCAGTATACCTGAAAATTGATAAATTCTGATTCTCATTTCTTAAGGCCCTAAAATGCCAGGACAACACAAATATCCCCCAAATTACCCCTTTTTTTAGAAAGTAGATACTCCAAGGTATTTAGTAAGAGGCATGGCAAGTTTTTTGAAGTTGTGATTTTTGTCACTTTTTTTGAAAATTAAGGAATCAAGTTAAAAACAAATTTAAACTTTTTTTTTTTACATACTGTCACCATTACAGTTTCATCATATGACCGGTGTGGCAGTGATCAGGGATACTGATACAGCAGATTATCAGGGATACAGTATATTAAAAAAAAATTTTATTAATTTTTTAAAACTTTTTTTTTTTACATTTGTTTTTAATATACTGTCATCAGAGTAGTTCACTGTCACTATAGTGACAGTGTACTACTCTGGGGGGTGATCAAGGATTTTGTTACACTATTATTGCTTATAACAGTGATGATAACTGTTATAAGCAATAGTTTTAACTTTCATGAATGGCTTTCATTTATGACAACTTACTGTTGTAATGCTGTGATTGGCTACAACTAATCACGTGGTACAGTGCCAGGTACCATGTGATAACCGTGGGCCAATCACATGTTCACAACATTAAGCAAGCTGTCATGAGTGGAAGCCATTCATAAAATTTAGCTTACATTGTAATCATGTGATTGCTATGATTGGTAATAGTGATCAAATGATACCCTCACACCAGACGGGCACCGATCACCGTGATTCATGTCGCTGCAGGCCCCAGGGGGCGTGCCAGTGGACATATGCTCAGTGGCATACAGGTATGTCGCTGAGCACATAGCTGCCACCTGCTCACAGTAAACTTACTGTAGGTAGGTGGCAAGTGGTTATTAAGCTGGCCATACACCAGACAAGTTTTGTGCCAAAGTTTTTGCTTTAAGAAGATTTTTAATCATTAGTAGGGTCAAATAGACGTGTTTTTGACTGCAATGACAAGGAATTTCGAGGAGTAGATTGAAATGTTTTCTTGAATGAACACATGCATGTGGTTGTCCTTCAATAAAGTGAATTCTTTCTAAAATTGAATAATAAAAGCAAACAAAATTTGGAGGTAGTTTTCAATTACATTCATCAAGTTATCGAATGCACTGAGAATTTTCTTATAAATAAGCATAAAAAATTTCAAAATTCTGGTTAGGTCACATCTTGAGGATGAGATCCAGTTTTAGTCACCAATCTTCAAGAAGGATATGCCTGAACTGGAGAGTGTCCAGAGAGAAGGGCAATAAAGCTAACAAAGGGTCTGGAGAACCTCAGTTACGAGGAATGACTACAACCATTAAACTTATTTTCCCTGCAGAAGAGACCATTAAGAGGCGATATCATCAAAATATACACATTTTTGAACAGTGTTTCTAACATTAGGAGGTATTATTTAACCGAAGGCCTCTAAAAAAGACATGTGGCCACACAATAAAGTTGGTTCAGTCTCAAACTACGCAAGGGGTTCTTTACTGTTAGTATGGTATTGAGAGATATTATTCACAGAGTCTATCTTATGAACTACAGAGGTGCTGAGAGAAGGAGTTGCATAGGCAGAGGCAGTACAGGAATCACCGCTTGCAGGCAGCAAGGTACCATGCGATATGTAGTCCTTAGAAACTGGAACTAAAAACCAAAGAAGCTGCAAGTCATTCAGGGAATTCAGGAAGTTATTGAAATAGATGGGCAGCAGACAGGATGAACAACAACATGAAAGGTACATCTGTATTGCATTGTCAAAAATAACTATTGTTTGTATTGTTATTGCAATACTGACGTTATAAAATGAATGTGCATGCTGTGACTAAAGATCTCCTTTAAGCATTTGTAGGTATTGACAATGGCTCTATTTGATCTTTATATTGAACAAGACCTAGTCATCTTTGCTTACATGTATTTTTCAAATATGTTAGTAATATTGCCATTGAAACGTTTTCCCTGCCCTACTGACTGAAGTTTGTGTACAAGAAAGGCTCCTCAATAAATTGTAAGTTCTGCATATATAATATCTACAGTGCTTAATGATCCTAGAGTGGAACAGGCCCTCCAGCAGAAATGAAAACAAAGGAGATGCTCAAAATTAAGATAGATGACTGGAAGACAAACTTCATAATTAAAGTAAGTAATGTTTATGGTCTGATTCTTTGTCTAATATTCAAACTTGTTAGAAAATCTATGCTGGATAAAACAGTTAATATTTTCACCGTGCCAATAGAGCGTGGACTCCCTAGACATTTGGCTTCTGCACACAGACATGAAAGGCCTAGTGACCCAAACGACCAAATAACACAGGGGTAAACAGTGGCAAAGGTGCAAAGACCTTACTAATTGGTGCTTACAATCTTAATTTAATTGTACCTTGACGTGAGTTTTAAATTTTTTGCTTGCAGTCCGTGCAGATCTGTGACTGATTTTCACAGCTCCATCAATGAACATGAACACTAAGGCCCAATTTCAGATATGGCACACCCTAAAACATTATTTTAGTAGCTCATTCTGTTTGCATTCTGTACGCAGTACTTTGAGTCCAGGTCAGTGTTATAATGCATCCACAAAGAATGTGTCTATGATGGCCCAAGCTCACAGGAAGTGGATTGAATTATGCATAACAAGTACGTCTCCATAGTTCTGCTTTTGTACTAATGTAATGTAACTCCCTTCACTTCTAGGACATGTATGTGTGTGTGTTTATCATCTGGTGCAAGAATATACAACAGTGAATATTTATTGCACTGATTAATACACAGCAATATACAAAGTGGCAGCCCTAGATGTCACTGCTATCTCTAACCGCAGACCATTTGGGAGGGGTGGTGAGGGTAGTGCAGGAAGGCCTAGACAGTTGGTGGTAATAGTGGATTCTATAATCAGAAAGACTGATAGAATAATTTGTTGCCAAGATCGCCTCAACTGAATGGTTTGCTGTCTCCCTGGTGCTAGGGTTCAGCATGTGATGGACCGGGTTGATAAATTACTGGGATGCACTGGGCATGACCCAGCTGTCTTGGTCATTGCTGGAACCAATGACAGAATACATGAAAGATGGTGGCTCCTTAAGAATCAATTTAAAGAATTAGGCTGCAAGTTAAAGGGAAGGACCTCCAAGGTGATATTCTCTGAAATATTACCTGTGCCATGCTCATCTCAGAAAAGATAGGGGGAGATTAAAGAACTAAATGCATGGCTAAAGACCTGGTTAAAGAGGGAAGAATTTCGGTTTCTAGAGCACTGGGCTCAATTGGAGTGCAACCTACATGCTAGAGACGGTTTGCACCTAAATGGAAGCTGGTCTGCTGCGCTGAGGGAGAGGTTTATGGGACAGCTGGAGAAGTATTTAAATTAGGATTGAGGGGGGAGGGAGAATTCAATTATATTGGGGCAGACAGATCAGACAGGGGTCAGTCCTTATTGTTGAGTGGAATATGGAAAGATGGGGGGAGGGCTATGGTAGGTGATAGGAAGTGCCTATGTTACAAACAACCAGTGGAATTGGTCCCATTTGTACGAAAATAAAAAAAATATGCAAAATATGTGTGCAAAAGGTGTCAATGAATTAAAGTGTTTGTTCACCAATGCCAGATGTCTGTCAAGCACAATAGGTGAGTTGGAAGCTTTGGTGCATGAAGAGAACTATTGTTTAATTGGCATTGCTGAATCTTGGCTTTATTCTTCACATGACTGGGCCATTAATATTCCTGGCTATGTTTTCTTTCAGGGAGACAGGATAAAAAGAAAAGGTGGTGGTGTCTGTCTCTATGTGAGAAGTGATCTCAGAGTGAGCTTGACAGAATACCTAGTTGATGGAGAGTGTGATGAGGCTGAAGTATTATAGGTGGAACTGCACATGGGGGTGCGTACTACAAAGGTAAACATTGGAGTTTGTTATAGGCCACCCAGTGTTAATGAGGAGGTGGAGACTCAGCTCCTTGCACAGATTGAAAGGGCTGCAAGGGCTGGGACAGTGATAATAATGGGGGATTTTAACTACCCTGAAATTGACTGGAGTAATGGTACTGCAGGAACAGTTAAAGGGCAAAAATGTATAAACCTACTACAGGACAATTTTATGGTACAGTTCATAGAGGCCCCAACTATGAATAATGCTTTGCTGGACTTGGGAATCTCAAACCATGCAGACCGTATTACTATTGTCCATATAAAAAAAATCTGGGCAGCAGTGACTTTAACATGATTTAATTTATTGTTAGCTGTAAATAACAAGCACATATGGGAAAAATAAAAACGCTAAACTAAGAGACAGTGATAATAATGGGGGATTTTAACTACCTGGAAATTGACTGGAGTAATGGTACTGCAAGAACAGTTAAAGGGCAAACATTTTTAAACCTACTACAGGACAATGTTATGCTACAGTTCATAGAGGCTCCTACTAGGAATAATTCTCTGCTGGACCTGGTAATCTCAAACCATGCAGAGCTTATTACAAATGTCCATATAAAAGAACATCTGGGTAGCAGTGACCATAACATGATTTCATTTGTTAGCTGTAAACAGCAAGCACATAGCACAAGCACATAGCACATAGCACAAGCTGTAAACAGCAAGCACATAGCACATAGCAAGCACAAGCACATCAGTGATTCATATAGTGAACTCGGTGTAGAGGTATTCACCCTGAGGTCATCACAGAGGAAAAGGGGGCACTTTTTACATCTGTAGGAAAATAGATTTAATCTCCAAATACAGAAAGGTTTCTTCACAGTAAGAGTTGTGAAAATGTGGAATAGATACAAACTATATAACTGGATACTGACATTATAGGTAACATTGATCCAGGGAATATCCGATTGCCTCTTCGGGGATCAGGAAGGAATTTTTTCACTTGCCCCCCAGAGGATTTACCCCCCTTTCCAGACCAGGCCATTTTTTGCGATACGGCGCTGTGTTACATTAACTGACAATTATGTGGTCATGCAACGCTGTACATAAATTACATTTATGTCATTTTTCCCACAAATAGAGCTTTCTTTTGGTGGCATTTGATCAGCTCCACATTTTTTATTTTTTGCACTATAAACAAAAAAATACCAACAATTTTGAGAAAAAAAACCCCCAATATTTTTGACTTTTTGCTATAAAACATATCCAATAAAGCATTTTACAAAAACAAATTTCTTCATAAATTTAGGCCAAAATGTATTCTGCTATATGTCTTTGCTAAAAAAATCTAATACTTGTATATTAGTTGGTTTATGTGAAAGTTATAGCATCTACAAATGGCGGTATATACTGGAAATTTTTATTTTTTTTATACTAATGGCTGTGATCAGTGACTTATAGCAGGACTACAGGACTGTAGAGGGCATTCTGACACTGGGTGGGAACTGACTAACTGCCACTGACATCCCCAGTGACACTAATACAGTGATCAGTGAAATAAAAAGCACTGACTCTGTACTAATGACACTGGGCAGGAGGGGTTAACATCTGGGGTGATCAAAGGGTCAACTGTGTGTGTTTAACATTGTGTGCTGTGTACTGTTTTACTTGGGAGACATTCTGCTTTGTATCTCTCTGCTATGCAGAGAGATACAAAGCAGCATGTCCATTCTGACAGGAGAGAGACCTGTATTGTGTACACACAGGTCTCTCCCCTGTCAGCTTTGCTGATGATCACCGAGTGCAGGCCAGGAATTGCCGGCCAGGACCCAGTGATTGACGTCCCCAGCTGCTAATAGTGGCGTGGGTAGGGCGGCGTGCGCCCCCTACCCAGACATGCAAATCACGTAATATAAGTGATTTTTGCACAGCCCTGCCACCCTGTAGCAGTACTTTTGCTAGTGGTCAATGGCTAAAATAAATTAATATGGCCAATGGAATGAACGTACGTCAAAACGTCTTGACAAGCCTGACATGTATTTGTAAATCGTGGCTATAGGTGCTTTTTTTTTTCTTTTTATATGTTTTTATTAAATGTTTCAAAAAAGGAGTAACAGGCATAACCAATACAGAAAAAATACCACCCTAAGTGGTAAAGTAAAAACGTGGAGTGATAACAAACTTTCTAGAATACAATATCACAATGATGATATAGAGATTATTCAATGTACAACGTTAGTCCAGTTTGGTTTATTATCAACCTCTCCAAGTCCCTATACAGCAGACCTCTAAGATGAGGGGAAGTAGGAGCAGCACAAGGAATTAGGAGTGCTGCAATGCAAGAAGCATGCTTTTAGAAGGAGAGAGCAGAAGAGCAGAGAGATGAGCTCCTCAGAGTGCTGCTTCTGCTTTCCTTGTCCAGTCACTGGGTGACATTTGGAGGAAATCTGCAAGTAAAAGTTAATGTGGGGAAGAGAAAAGTTCAGGTTTTTTCCCCTGCTAGGCAGAGATGTGCTGTATGGTAGAGCTGTGTAAATCACAGGACTGCATAGAGAGAAATACAAATCATTTGACAGGTAAAATAGTACCCATATATGTATTTCATCAATGTATTTAGCTGTTTGCCTGGAGTTCAGCTCTAAATGCCAAAATACATTGTCCCAGCTCTGACAATTGGATCTAGAAGCATGATCAATTTCTTAAGAGCTTGCCTTAAAGCCTCATGACTTTTGAAACGTTAGTTTAACAATAGTATATTTGGAAAAAAAAATCAAAATCAAACTCTAAATATAGCACTTAATCACCTGCTACACTTTGGTTATATTACCTGATGAAACCTTGAATTATTTGATAATGCAAACTTGCATCTATTGCACTTTTTGCTCTGTATTGCTAAGCCTTGCTTTTATTGCTCTATACAAGTCAATGTGAATGCATCTGAAATGTGTTCCAAACTGATCTTAAATGCAACCCATTTTACTTCCTTTACCATTTTTAAATTACCAGCCCAATCCTTACTGTATTATCCCTCTCTCCCTTCCCTCTAAAGGAAGGGGGGGGGGGGGTGTTAAAGTACTTAAAAAGGTATTTTTACCCAGTAATCACTAGAGCAAGCTATAATATTTGCCAGGTTGCCATTAATATTTTTTATACAGTTAGCCTGAGCATTTAGACAATTATTTACATTTCTAATGCACCCAGATTTAATTTTACTGAAAACAAAATATAGATATACTGCATATATATATATATACATATATGTTATAATACACACATACTGTATATACTTTATTTATAATAAAACATATTGCTGGCATTGTCCGAGGGTAAAATTAGTAGTTAAGTCCTTAATTCATATTAATTATATGAGTTTCAAGATAAATATAGATGAATGAATTTCCAATGGTCCACTTCACTTAATTATTGCTGTGTTGCTAGTGCTGCACCAGAATTTTATTTTATCTGCTAATCTCTTCTCAAATCCTACTCTTGTTTCAGACAAATATAACAAAATTGAAATTTGTGGGGAAAACATGGGTTGAAATTGCTAGTATCATTTTAGATATTTAACAAAATGAAAGATGTCTTTTTTAATATAGCATGTATTCTTCTTCCGTTAGTGGCCATGCTCCTTCACTCAAATGTATTGTTGAGGTCAGCCATGGTTTTCACCCAAGTTGAATTTTAAATACAATTACTCTCATCATTTCTATTACGTGGGGGATAAGTAGTTTATAGCAGAAAAAAAGTAATGTCTGTGCTTTAATTTCATCTCACAGAAAGCTGGAGAGTGCAAAATCAGACTCACTAATGCATAGAAACCAATCAGCTTCCAGGTTTTATTGCCAAAGCTTAATTGAACAAGCTGAGATTAGAAGATGATTGGTTAGTGAGCCTGATTTTGCACTCTCCAGCTTTAGTAAATAAATACCAAAGTGTCAAAGGACACACAAGGAAAAAATGTAAACAACAAAAGTGTGTAAAAGAAAAAAAATAAATAAAAAGTAGCTAGATCAGAGATCCATCTAGGTGAGTGTCAGGTAGGTCAAAATCAGGATCAGTTTATTTTATGTGGGATAAAAAAAAAAAAGAAAATTTGCAATTAGCATCAGTGTCAGTAGGGTGGATTTACTAAAGACAAATAGACTTTGTAAGTGCAGAAGCACTAATTTTCCCCTGAGCTTAGTGAATGTGGTGAAGCTCTGCTTATTTCCAACATCAATACAAGTGCAAGCAAAAATGCTGTTTTTTATTTTCCTTGCAGTTGATTGAGTATTCTATATAGAGTAAAGGTTTACCACTAGATATATGCGATTCATTTTGTTACAAATCAAAATTCAGACTAAATTTGGGTGATTCAGAGATTCAGATACATCCGCATCTTTGAATCACAATAGTAAAAAATGTCAACTAGTATGAAATAAGCTATAACAAAAACAACAAATTCATTCATATTACTGGTAATTTGTTTCATTTGGATGACATGATGTGATAGTTCTGGCCTTTTGTTAATGTTTGAAACATCCAAAATAATGTAATAACATAATGCAAGATCCAAATGGATTCAGATCCATTTGTTTTTACCCTAGTGAGTATAGTGTGAATTCTAATAAGATTATTTTTGTACTCAGATAGAGGCTTCCTCTCTTGGAGTATAGAACATGGCAGGAGAATTGTGGAAGTGAGGGACAGAAATAATTTACTTGGCAAGTCGAATGTACAGAAAGGAGGAGAGGTTTGTTTACATAGGAAGAATTTTGGAGATAATAAGAACATTACATTAGTTACTACATTTTCAAGCGTATCAACATATTGTAAACATCATTAGGAAGAATCTACCCATATTATATACAGACAAGGAATTGTATGCTGTTTTAGAACATGGTTGGAGATTCTCAAGTCATAGGTACACATTAGGTACACTTCTCTCTCCAAGTCCGTTTAGTTCAAAAAGTAAATTTTCTCCCGGCTGTCATGCACAGGCTTTTATGCCAGTGTCATTAAAACATGCAGATATTGTAGGCTGAATCTGTGTACAAAGAGTTTTGAATCTTTAGTTACATGTGAACGTTTTGAGGTTAGACATTGAATCAGTTGTGGTTCAACTTATGTAGTGTTTCTTTACAGCATTAATATAAATGTGAAAACCTGCGTGCAATCCCAAAATACTGTAAAAACGAAATAAAATTGAACAGCTGCAATGATTGTGCTGCACTTCTCTTAGTATTAACCAATACTAAATATAAATAGCAAAAAAAAACCCAATGTGAAAAAATTTTAATAAATATAAACACAGTAATGAATAAAGAACTAATGAAAAATAAAGTCCATCTCCATATTGTGATTCTTTCAATATATAATGATGGTCTGTGTCATTCAAATCTTCATTTTTACATATGCAATGTGCCTTCCCCCTGAGGAAGCCACGTGTCCCTGTGGTGCAACGTGTAGGGGAGGGGCTTGGTGGCGTCACAATGTTCGCGGTCAGCACACCTGTCCCGGAGAGAGTTCATGGAGAGGAGTCCGGTGAGATCCGTTAGAGCCTGAGGGTGTCAGCTACGTTTTTACAGATTGTTTTATTCATATGTGCAATATTTGGTGCAATGGAGTAAGTGGAGTGAGTGGCCATTGAATATTATAATAAATTGTTTGTTTTTTAAATGATAAAGCACTATTGGTTTGCCTATATTTTTCCTATATGTTCGTTGAGCGGAGGAGAAGGAAGGAGCTGAATCAGTAGTGAAGGAGAGTCTTAATAGAGGTCTTACCCCCAATATATGTCTATTCAATGGGCGCAAGCCATTTTCTGAACAAACTTAATTGTGCGGTCAAAAATTTCAGGTGAGAGCAAAACTGGTGTCGGTGAAGGCACATTAAATATGTCAAAAGGCAGATTTGAATGGCACAAACCATCATTATATATTGAAAGAATCACGATATGGAGATGGACTTTAATAAACAAAGAACTAATGAATAATACTGTGTTTATATTTATGTATTTACTTTTTCACATTGGGATTTTTTTTTTGCTATTTATATTTAGTATTGGTTAACATTAAGAGAAGCGCGGCATGATCATTGTATGTTTTCTGTATCTGTACAGCATGTTGCCTGCAGTACTTGGGCTATATTATACGCTGTTTGAAAACCTGCATTGGAGAACACTTCTGCGAATCAATACATTTACAATCAAAACAAATGTCTACTGTCTAATGACGTTTTAGAGATGTGCATGGAGTCTGCAGAACTGTGGTCACTTCCTTCATCTTGCATCATTTTTCTAAGGTAGCGGGTGATATAACCAGGTACAATTGTATTGCGGTCCCATCGAATTGGATATAAGGAGTATTGCGAGAGGCTCAGAGTATCTATTCCTTAATTGGTTAGTCCTTAAGGCATAACACAATATCCCTTGGAGGCTTATCTGGGGGTGGTTTAGGGTGTCATGCTCTGTGAACACCATCACAGGCAAAAGAGATGACCAAGGAGTCAGGGATCAGGTAATGAAAAAGATTCTGGACAGTTGGAAGCAGGTCCATGGCAGTCTCCGGGACCCCGGGCACCCTCAAGTTGTTATGCTTGTTTCTATTGTCCAAGTCTTCCAGATACACTTGGAGATGTATGACAGTGCCAGAGATTACCTTATGGTCTTTTTGGAGGTCAGTGTATGCCAGTTGTAACACATTATGTTTGGTTTCTAACATGTCACCCAAAGCTGCCAATTCTTGTGTCAGGGTGTTAGTAGATTTGTGCAGCTCCATCTGAAACTTATGTGTTAATTTCTCATGCATGGCAGAAAGGCTGTCATCCAGCTCAGCTTCCATGGGTTGCACAGCACATTCACTGTCCTCTAAGGAGTGTGCTGGCAAAGCTGCGATGGTGTGAGTTCCAGCCTGAGCGTGTTATGGCCGGGCACCATCTTGGGACATCTTTCTCTGCTGCCGTACCCGGAGAAGATAGGTCATAAGGGATCGCCGAGCTGTTTTTTTTCTGGCAGTTCTTGGGCACCAGCATGAACTAGATGTTCCGCTAGGGGTGCAAGCAGGAAAAAAAAAGAATTCTGAGGCTAAATGGCCCTAGGGAAAAGAGAGAAGTCTCTGCGACCTTTGGAGCACTGATTACAGACTTTGGTCGAGCATCATGCAATGCATGCACCTCATGCACATCTCTATTTTTACCACATTTATTAAGCTCTGGGGAAAATGAGTGCAATTGCTTGCACTTGAAAAGTGCACAGTCTATTTGCCTTCAAAGCTAATAGTGAATAGGTAGGCACTGTTCTTAAAATAAACAAGAGTGAACCCAATATGATTGCTGAATATTGGTTATCTATGGGTGGACAACCCGTTGGTACGCTATTCATCAAACAATTCATCAAACAATAAATCAATAACCATATATTCCTATTTCCATGAAAAGTCCTTGTGCTTCCACCACGTGCTGAATAAACAGAAAGTGTAACAGTCCTCACCACACCTGTGAAAGGAATCAGGAACAGCACTGCAGCAAGGAGTGATTCCTTTGAGTGGTATGGCATAATCAGCAAGGAATACCTGTCCCAATCCCTACAAATATCTTTTGGTGAATATATTGGCAATTTAACATCAGTCTTCCTGGCTATACAACTATGAAGTGTGGGTGATGGAAACCATGCTTGGAGGAACCTCTAGAAAATATCCTGGCTTATAAAACACAATGCGATATATGACCACCTGCATGGGGTCATATAGGTCTGGTGAGTGAGCCATTCATTTGCCTTTGCACCGAGGTGTGGATACATGGATCTTCTTTTCACCATTATTGAGTTCTAAAAAGGACTGTTACACTTTATGTTCACTTGGGTTCACTCTTGTTTATTTTAGGCACAGCACCTACCTATTCACTATTAGTTCACATACAAGTGTTATTTTCACTTTTTAGGGGCAGCTGCAAACCCCCCTAGGGAGTTTAATAAGTAAAATCCAATTTACTTTTTATTATATCATTTTTTTTAGTATTTGGAGCCACAATAATTTATTTTGTTTACTTTAATAAATTCAACCTGGTGCGTTTTCAGAAGGATTAAAAAAAGCAAAATGCACACTATTGTTTCTGGGCCCTACTACATGTACAAACAAAAAATAATATATGCATATATGATTCCACAGCGATTATCAGGAGCAGGAGAATTTGTTTTGGGCTGTTCTTTGGTGGTAGGTTATAGTAGTTTCAAGAAATATACAGTTAAATGTAAAATATATACAGTATATATATACAGTATATATATATATATATATATATATATATATATATTCATGGTCAGGGTTTTTTTTATAAAAAAAAGAAAATTATATCATTTACCATTTACCACCAAATGAAAACCCAATTTGTCCTGAAAAAAAAAGTGGTACCAACCTGTAGTTGCAATGAAATGTACAGTTTTAACACATGTCAAAGTTACAAAATTGTGTTAGTATTTGTTTAACCCTCCATCATGAAGGGGTTAAGTAGTGGATGTGCATGAATTATTTTTGGAAAATAAGGGTATCATTTAGTATCATTTTAAGCTGCAACTTTTTCCATTGTGAGCTAAAGGTTCTCTGTATGGAATCTATATATAGAATACCATCATTATTCTCAGCTGTTAAATTTATATAAAATTGTAAATAACAAATAAAACCAAAAATAGTAAATGCAAATGAACATGCATTATCTCTTTAATATTTATGAGTCTGATTGATAGATACAAATGTGAAATATATACTGTACTTGTCTGTCTTGTTGAGCTGCTTCCGGCAGGGCACAGAATCTCTAATGCAGGTTCCAGTTGCAGGATCCACGCCTTCAACAATAACAAATGGTCGCTCTTCTAGCGTTGCCACAGTTAAATGCTGATCATCATCCACCGGCTGCAAAAACTTCCCATAACGAGACCACACTGGGTATTTCATTCTTAGGTCACCATGTTCCCAGATTCCAACCTAGGCCCATAAAAACACACATTTTAATTGATTCTTATATTTTAGTAATTTTTTTTATTCAGCACATCTACAGTAAATCTATTTCTATAGTTAATGGGTAAAAAATGAGATCTGCAAATGATGAGCCATTGTCTGCATTAGCAAAGTCACACTGCTCAGGCCTGGCAAAAGACTGTATGGGCACAAAAGCGTTGCACTGTGGGATATGATGTTGAGGCATGCTTCACTACCAGGAAGTAACAGTGTAGGGCTTTATTAGTAAAATTAAAGTAGGCATGTGCAGGCATCATATTCCTTCAGTAGGGGATGGTTAAAAAAACTATTTTGTGTTTATGCAAGAAAAGCTCACTTCCCTAGCCTTCTCAATATAACCAACTGTTTCACCTCCCTATCCCCCTACATTTACCCAGTATGGACCCTACAGGCCCATATTTGCTCAGACTGCTCTATTGATAAAAATTCTAGTGCTACTTATAGACTGGAATGTGATGTAGCTCCTACAGGGTGGATATGCCTCATTCAAATCTATGGGGTGTTAATGTGAAAGTGTGGGTACCCTGGCATTAGATTTTTTTTACCAGATGAGCTGTAGATAGTGCTTGAGGCCAGAGCCACTGGAGAAGGTAAGTACATATCTGTGGGGTGGGAGGGTGTGTGCCAAGGTTGATTGCATTGAGAGGACTAAGGAGAGGCGACTGGGGAGATTTTTGGACAAACATGAATTTGTTGGGTTTTTTTTGCCAATGTTAAAATCTAGAGTATCTATTTGTTAATAGGATTGCTTTTTCTAATAATACCACAGAAACTGAACATTTGACATGGACATCCACAGTTAGAGAATTCAGTAATTAATTGTCTGCAAGCCTCAATTAATCAAATGTGAAGATATAATAGTTCAATCCAACATGCAAAAAAGTCCTATTATTGTGCTATCATCCAAAATTCACAGCGTACTTGCGTTATGGACCCCTCCCTGCTCCTCTTAAGGTTTGCCCTACAAATTATAATAGGTCAAATGCACTCTTAAATGGACTGTGTATCTTCCAAATTGTGATCCTTGTGATACTCCTTTGAAGCAATATATCTTCACTAAATCTTGACTCCAAACCATGCATAAAAAACAAAATATATTCCAACACGGTTTTAAATTAACTACGCACTAAATGAACTAAACATATACACTCACATTAAGGAAAAAATGAATGTGCTCCAAAATAAAGTGATCCAATATTCACATTTCTCCACCATGCATACTAATCCATGGTGCTTCCCGTCACTGAATAGGTGTACCATGCACTCACCTTCTTCCTTGACCTCACTGCTGCCCTTTAGTGGCTATTTCCTTGATTCTGGCCCTTTAAGAGAACAGACTCCAGAATTCCCAATGGGATGGTGTGTACTCAAAGGAAGAAAGAACAATTCATAGAGCAACTCCATAAAATAAACAGCTTTATTCAAATGCTAAAAATAAACTCACAAAGATAATTTGAATATAGGCATAACACTCCATCAACCAAAATGGTTCCTCTCATCGCACATTCCGGTTTGCGCAACCTAGTGACATCACTTCCGGTATCGGCAGAGCCTAGTCTTATAGGTGAGTATATGGATGTTTAATTCATTTAGTGCGTAGTTCATTTAAAACGGTGTTGCACTATGGAATATATTTTGTTTTTTTATGCACGGTTTGGAGTCAAGATTTAGTGAAGATATATTGCCTGGAAGAAGTATCACATGGATCACAATTTGGAGGATACACAGTCCATTTAAGAGTGCATTTAAGAGTGCATTTGGCCTATTATAAATATATATATATATATATATATATATATATATATATATGGTCAAACCTTAAGGTGAGCAAGGAGTGGGTCCATAACACAAGTACGCTGTGGAATTTTGGATGATAGCACAATACTAGAACTTTTTTGCATGTTGGATTGGGCTATTATATCTTCACATTTGATTGAGGACTGCAATACTTATTGTTTGCTTGTAATTTTATATTTGAAATGAGGAGCTAGCACACCACATTTATTTATTTATTTATTTATTTTAAGTGAGAGTACACTTGGTGAGTGGGTGTAGCAATCTCTTCCTTCCTTCATTTATACTTATGGTGTAGCAGCGCACTAGCTTATACTATGTCATTTAATTGTTTGCAAGCTTCAGTATGCATTAAAATAAATCCACAGGCAAGATAATGTGTGCGTGCCTAAAAAGGAGAATATAATGTCTGGAACTCCTAATATCAGGCAAGCGCCTGACTGGTTTAATTTTTTGCTAAAGGCCTGAACCTTAATATGATATTTTTGAAAGAAAAAAATATTCTATACACAGTGCCAACAGACGTAAATGGCTTTTCATTGATCTATAGATTAATGTTGTGTTTTTTTATTTTTTTTGTGATGTCCACTATATTTGGACAGGAAACAACTCATAAAGAAATCACAACTGCATCCTTAAAAATGCAATGTTAATATTCAATATTCTACAGAGAATTCCTTGCAAAAATTCTATTCTTTTTTCTTAGAGTGTTCCGCCATGCCAAATGACCTTACAGTCATTTCAAGAGATGTTAATGCATATAAACACAATGCTCCCCCTCGGGCAGTACAATGTGATGCACCCAGATCAGTAATGTAGGAAAAGATGTTGCTAGATTTACAGTCTTGACCAGTACCAAATTCATTTTTAGGGGGCTTAAGTGCAACTTTACCACCAACAGCATCAGTACTGGCCATTTGATGCTGCTAGCTCTGTTCTAATTTATTATCAGCTTACTCTATAATTGTCAAATTGTCAAAGACAATGTTTTTAAAATGTTGCATTGTTTTAAACAGAGTGAGCAGCTGCACAAGAGCTTTTTGGGACTTAGTGGTACAATTTACTAGATGTGGATCAGATGGATGCTAGGGATCCCTCCCATTGTCACAAAGACCTGGACATGGCTCACTTATATCTAGTTGCCAATCAATAAGTGGACAATACCTATTTTTACTTGGTTGGAAGTTGACTGAGTAGCCCTAAAAGTGGTCCTGCAGAAGGGCCCATTGGCAACTCTGTCCATCACCATCACAGCTCCTAAAGAATATTTTATTATTTCTTTGTGTTGCTGTGTTTCTAACAAATGAATTTGGGGCCTGGAATATAGATGACTCCTATAGTGTATTATCCAACTTCACAACTGTGATGGATGAGTAGAACAGCAAAAATAATGGTGTTAATCATGAAAATGGTCGGTTTTGTACATGTATGGTTTTGTGTGATATCATATCAAAAGTCCATAATTATTTCTTGCAAAGGAGGGTGGGAAGTCAATTTTACACATTTTGTTTTCACTGGCAGATTGATCAGAGCTTTCAGAAGTCTTCTGTGTATCATGGGCTTCACAATCTGAGGATGCATTTCTCTGCATGTAGAATGTCTTTTTCTTCCTCAAAGTGTATCCGCAATAATTTTTTTCTTAAAATAAAAGCAGGAAAGGATTAGAAACTCCTATCAATTGTTATGGCTGTCTGTGTCCCTATTGGGGGGATTAACCTTCTCTATTTATCACTTTGTAGTCTCACTTCCTGTTACATCTGCGGGACAGGAAGTGAAGGGGAATCTCTCCATGCAGACACAGACAGGAAAAAAAAAAACGGACAGTGAATTTAACCACTCCCATGTATACACCCTAATTGTGACTATGCACACCCAAAATGATTTTTGTGTAGTTGGATTGCTTAGTTCAGAATCTCCTGCTGACAGAATGACACATTTAAGGTGAGGAGCTCTATGAAGATCAGATGGCACATGCAAAAAAAGTAGTTTTTTTTCTCTGTACCTTTAAATAGGAATTCCAAGAAACAGTAAATCAATTTCTCTCTCTCACACACTATATATATATATATATATATATATATATATATATATATATACACACACACACACATATACATTATTATTTAGGGGTATAGCTACTCAGGACTATGTACATTGTCCCACTGGCCATTGGTTAAGTAGGGCATCTCTGCAGTAGGTAGGCTGTACTGTTATTGCCAAAGTATTGCTTTCTCAAGCCAGGCACAAAAAATGCTTGGTGAGCGTTGTCACACTTGTTGCTTTCCAGGAGGCTGCGGGGAGTGTTCAGGGAAACCTTGTGTTCTGTTTGCTGTGATAGTGAGACTGTATTGCTGTTAAAACTGTCATCTTCTAAATAATTATCTTACAGGGCTTTACTTTGGTTAATAAAGTATATTTAAAACATTTGAAGTTTGTCAGTGTCCTCAGGTCTAAGTAGGGGTAGGTCATCACAGCTGCAGAGCAGAGGAGACCCAATGCAACCATCAACTCCTTTGGGTGTAGGTGCTACAATTACATGATGTATAATGGTGTTCCATTCTACTGTCCCTCAAACTTCCCTTTGTGGATATAGAGAAAATATTCTATCAGAACTCTCATTTAAGCTTCCTTCTTTGAGTATCTAATGAACAGCATATGTCCAGCCTCATAAAATACCCCTTCACTCAACACCCCCCTCCCCTCCCCAAATCTATGGATATGTGGGAGTGGGATTAGATAAAAATTAGAGGATAGAAATTATCCCATTCTCTTGGAGAACAAGACTACTTTCTCAGCCTAGATAATATTAAGATGGCTGACTTGAAGTAAGAAAGGCTTACATCAGAAAACTGTAGCAGAGGACATTATAATATTGTAATCTCTCTCTCTGTACTATTCAGTGGTGTAGCTACTCAGGACTATGTCCAAAGGCGTTTGTCTTAAAAAAAAGCAAAGCAGCAACATGGTATTCACTTAACTCCGGAAAATCTAACAGAAAAGTCTGCTTATCTTCAGCACAAACAGCATAAAGGAAACAAAGTTCATAGATGGGATTTACCCTAAGGTTAGCAAGTCCAACTCTAGCTGTTTGGCAGATTCCAGCACATGTGAAACACTCCAACAGGTCTCTCTCAAAACTACTACTCTCCACATCGGAGCCTCCTGTTTTATGTGCTGCTTCCTGGAAGCTGCTTAACCCCGCAGAGACTGGATCACAGTAGGAGAGGAGGTTCTTTTCCTACTGGAATGTCACTCTAAACCTTCAAAATTCTGGGTTCATGAATATGTCTCTGCTAATACTGAGAGAACTGCAAGTCAATCCTCTCCCCTACATGACTACCCCGAAATACCCCACCCTTGACGGGTGAGACCCCTGAATACACACACCTTTTTTCCCTTAAAGGGGCCATATATATATATATATATATATATATATATACATATATATATACACAGTTGTGTTCAAAATAATAGCAGTCAGACATCACTAACCTGATCAATCACTGTTTTTGGTAGAAATTATATTTCTAGATGGCAAATAATTTACTAACAGGTGTAGTAGAGTAATAGAAATTCAACAAACCCAACAGTCATGACATGCATGCTGCTGATTCTGTGTAATTGAATCACTAATTGAAAGGGGCATGTTCAAAATAATAGCAGTGTGGAGTTCTATTAGTGAGGTCATTCATTCTTTCAAAAACAGGTGGCAATTATTGCCTTTATTTAAGGAAGGAAGGCAGCAAATGTTGTACATGCTGGTTACAGTGCATTTCTCTCTGAAATTCTGAGGAAAATGGGTCGTACCAGACATTGTTCAGAAGAACAGTGTATCTTGATTAAAAAGTTGATTGGAGAGGGGAAAACATATACAGAAGTGCAGAAAATGATAGGCTGCTCAGCTAAAATGATCGAAAATGCTTTAAAATGGCAACCAAAACCTGAAAGACTTGGAAGAAAGCGAAAAACTACCATTCGAATGGATAGAAGAATAGCCAAAATGGCAAGGACTCAGCCAACTATCAGCTCCCGGAAGATCAAAGAAGGTCTAAAGTTACCTGTGAGTACTGTTACAATTAGAAGATGCCTATGTGAAGCCAAGCTATCTGCAAGAAGCCCCCGCAATGTCCCACTGTTGAAAAAAAGACACGTGCTGAAGAGGTTCCAATTTGCCAAAGAGCACATTGACTGGCCTAAAGAGAAATGGTGCAACATTTTGTGGACTGATGAAAGTAATATTGTTCTTTTTGGGTCTAGTGGCCGGAGACAGTTTGTCAGACGACCCCCAAACACTGAATTCAAGCCACAGTACACTGTGAAGACAGTGAAGCATGGTGGCGCAAGCATCATGATATGGGAATGTTTCTCATACTACAGTGTTGGGCCTATTTATCTCATACCAGGGATCATGGATCAGTTTGAATACATCAGAATAATTGAAGAGGTCATGCTGCCTTATGCTGAAGAGGAAATGCCTTTGAAATGGGTGTTCCAACAAGACAACGACCCCAAACACACCAGTAAACGTGCAACATCTTGGTCCAGACCAACAAGATTGACATTATTGAGTGGCCAGCTCAATCCCCTGATCTTAATCCAATAGAAAACTTGTGGGGTGACATCAAAAATGCAGTTTCTGAGGCAAAACCAAGAAATAGAGAAGAACTGTGGAATGTAGTCCAATCATCCTGGGCTGGAATACCTGTTCACAAGTGCCAGAAGTTGGTTGACTCCATGCAACACAGATGTACAGCAGTTCTCAAAAACAGTGCTTATACAACTAAATATTAATTAAGGGATTAAAAGGAAAGCAAAATTTTCAAACATTTTTCAATTTATATAGTGAATGATTAAGTTTGTAACGAAGAATACAAACACTGCTATTTTTTGAACAGTCTAATATTCACTTTTCTTCAATTTTTTTAGAGGAACAACACAAATTTGATATATTTTTCTTTATGTTTTGATTTGGAATATAATGTGTAGTGTTCCAAATGCATTTGTGTGTATGGAAATAAAAGCTATTAGAAGGATTTTGAGCTTTATTCACTATTTCAACACACTGCTATTATTTTGAACACAACTGTATATATAATATACTGCCAAAAGTATTGGGACACCCCTCCAAATCATTGGATTCAGGTATTCCAATCACCTCCATGACCACAGATGTGTAAAATCAAGCACCTTGGCATGCAGACTGCTTCTACAAACATTTGTGAAAGAATGGGTGCTCTCAGAAGCTCGGTGAATTCAAGTGTGGTACCGTGATAAGTTGCCACCTGTGCAATAAGTCCATCCGTGAAATTTCCTTGCTACTAAATATTCCACGGTCAACTGTTAGTGGTATTATAACAAAGTGAAAGCAACTGAGAACAACCGCACATAAAATGACAGAGCAGGGTCAGCGCATGCTGAAGCACACAGTGCGCAGACATTGCCAACTGTCTGCAGAGTGAATAGCTAAAGACCTCCAAACTTCATGTGGCCTTCAGATTCGCACGACAACACTGGCTACAGAGCTTCATGAAATGTGTTTCCATGGCCGCGTTTCTGGAAGAATGGTCAAACATTCCCATAGACATACTCCTAAACCTTGTGGACAGCCTTCCCAGAAGAGTTGAAGCTGTTATAGCTGCAAAGGGTGGGCCAACTTAATTTTGAACCCTACGGACTAAAACTGGGATGCCATTAAAGTTCATGTGCGTGTAAAAGCCTGCATCCCAATACTTTTGAAAATATAATGTATATGCTGTATATATACATATTTTGTTATTGTTAAGATTTGTCATTTTATATTTTGCATTTTCTGCTTTTTATTCATCAGTTTTTGCCATTTGATCTGCTTTTCACCATCTTTAATTTACGTCAACATCATATTTCTAAGTGTAATGAACCAAAAGATGATGTAGTGGTGAGGTTGAGCAAACTGAATGTAATATTTTTGATTTATATAGCAAATAAGATACTCGTTGAAAAAATTATCTTTGTGAAACATTAAATGAAAGATTTAACCTCAAAAATAGATTGAGTTCCTCATTACAGTACAATGCATTGCACAGCGTGTTGTTTTCCGGTTATAACTTTAATCCATTTAAAATTGCAGCAGTCACCTTCACCTCTAAATTTAGCTGCCTATAACAGAACATCCAATGTGCATTTCTATTTAGTCATTGCAAATAAAGCCCTACTGATGACACATACGCAGTATGGAGTGGAATATTCCACTGCACAATGTTGTTTTGGGATGTACCACAAAGACACATGACGTAGGAGACATGGTTTGCTGTTTATCTTGTGGACATCCTTTCCAGAAAACTTGAAGCTGTTATAGCTGCAAAGGGTGGGCCAACTCAATATGGAACCCTGCGGATTAAGACTGGGATGCAATTAAGTTCATGTGAGTGTAAAAGCAGGTGTGCCAATACTTTTGGCAATATAGTGTGTGTGTGTGTGTATACAGTGAGGAACAGAAGTATTTGAACACCCTGCGATTTTACAAGTTCTCCCACGTAGAAATCATGGAGGGGTCTGAAATTCACATTGTAGGTGCATTCCCACACTGAGAGACAGAATTTTAAAAAAAAATTCAGGAAATCACATCGTATGATTTTTAAAGAATTTATTTGTCTTGCACTGCTGAACATAAGTATTTGAACACCTAAGAAACAGCAAGAATTCTGGCTCTCAAAAACCTGTTACTGTGCCTTTAAAAAGTCCACCTCTACTCCACTCATTAATCTAACTTAGTAGCACCTGTCTGAGCTCTTTAAAGACACCTGTCCACCCCACAGTCAGTCAGACGCCAACTACTACCATGGGCAAGATCAAATAGCTGTCAAAAGACACCAGAGACAAAATTGTGGACCACCATAAGGATGGAAAGGGCTATGGGGCAATTGTCAAGCAGGTTGGTGAAAATAGATCAACTGTTGGAGCAATTGCTAGAAAATGGAAGAGGCTAAAGACGACTGTCAGTCTCCTCGGACTGGGGCTCCATGCAAGATCTCACCTGGTATCACTGATAAGAAAGGTGAGGAATCAGCCCAGAACTACAAGGGAGGAGCTGGTCAATGACATGAAAAGAGCTGGGACCACAGTTTCAAAGGTCACTGATGGTAGAACATTTTTGGAGGGAGCTGAAACTCCGTGTTGCTCAGCGACAGCCCCGAAACCTGACAGATCTAGAGGAGATCTGTGTGGAGGAGTGTGCCAAAATCCCTGTTGCTGTGTGTGCAAACTGGTCAAGAACTACAGGAAACGTTTGACCTCTGTAATTGCAAAGGCTTCTGTACTAAATATTAACACTGAATTTCTCAGGTGTTCAAATACTTATGTTCAGCAGTGCAAGACAAATAAATTCTTTAAAATCATACAATGTGATTTCCTGAATTTTTTTTAAAACTCTGTCTCTCAGAGTGGGAATGCACAATGTGAATTTCAGACCCCTCCATGATTTCTAAATGGGAGAACTTGCAAAATTGCAGGGTGTTCAAATACTTGTGTTCCTCGCTGTATATATATATATATATATATATATATATATATATACATACACACATTTTTTGCTAATAAAATATTCAGTGCTAAGCTCATCAAAAGTCTTTATTCTTCCTTATGTGACATAATTAGGAAATTTTTATATTTTAAAAAGGTTCTGACCAACAAAGGAGAGGTGATTCCATATATATTGCTCAATCTTTTGAAAAAAATATTCTTAAAATGTCATGTGGTTAACCTCTGAACATCAAATGGTGCCGATCAATAAAAATACCATACAGCAACTACTCAATCCCTGGCCTACTGCAGCTTTTCCCCAATTACCTACTAATACAGTCATAAAACAATATTTCAGAACAAATAGCTACAGACAGCCTAAAGTTCCTCTTTGTAGCCACTGAAGGTAAATATTTGCTCTAGACTAGTAATTGGTGTGGATATCCACTTTTTCATGCTGACCATGTTGTGAATGTTATTCTGGAGAGGAATGGGGAGTCTTTAACCTCTATAAGACATTAGAAGGTAACACGATGATATGAATATTTTAGGGGTCATTGGCTTTTGTAGCACAGATCTGAAAGTAATCACATCTTTTCTGCTACCTTCATTGACAGTCCTTTAACTGGATTTAGGTATATTTATATCTGCAGATAACATGGTTTAGCTCAGCTACTAATACTGAAAACATTAGATTAAACATCTAATTAAAACTATTTTTATTATTGACCTACACATGTATAAAGCTGGTAAACCTATGCATCCTACTAAGGTTTAAGACTATACTGGATTTATGACTTTTTTTCCTTTTTATTTTAAGCGTGTGTGGACAAAGATTAAAGTGTTTTAAGCTTTACCAGAGAATGCATTTTTTTTCTTGTTAGGTACATATAAAAGACATCAGCTGTATGTAAATTTTTATATTAATGTGTATTAAAAGCATTTAATACTGCCAGAGGAGAGAGCCTGAGAAATGTGCACTGCTGTAAAGGAGACTGTCTGATGGGTAAGGACCACATGCTGCATGTGCTACATTGTTGTTCCAGAATAAATGTTCCTAATGTATCCTGCCTTTCAGGGTTCAGGTTATCCAAAATGACACATGTTCCAGCTACCACCATCTGCTACAGCTGCAGATTTCTGGTTTGAGAGGGAAGATCTTTTTCCTAGCTATCAAGGGACCTCTTGGAAAAAGAAATGGAACCATCAGTGGTGAGAGGTCTATGGCCACCATCTTTTTACTTAATTGAGCACTGCAACGCAAGGGCCCATTTGTTATTATACTCTGTACATTGTCCTACTGGCCATTGGTTAAGTAGGACATAGGTAGACTGTACTGTTATTGCCAAAGTATTGCTTTCTCAAGCCAGGCACAAAAACATGATTGGTGTGCGTTGTCACACGTGTTGCTTTCCAGGAGGCTGTGAGGAATGTTCAGTAAAACCTTGTGTTCTGTTTGCTGTGATACTGAGACTGTATTGCCCTTAAAACTATCATCTTCTAAATAATTATCTTACAGGGCTTTACTCTGGTTAATAAAGTATATTTAAAACATTTGAAGTTTGTCAGGGTCCTCAGGTCTAAGTAGGGGTAGGCCATCACAAGTGCAGAGCAGAAGAGACCCAATACATGCAGCAACTCCTTTGGGTGTAGGTGCTACAATTACATGATGTATAATGGTGTTCCACTCTACTGACCCTCAAACTTCCCTTGGTGGATATAGAGAAAATATTATATTAGAACTCTAATTTAAGCTTTCTTCTTTGACTATCTAATAAACAGCATATGTCCATCCTCATAAACTACCCTTTCACTCAACCCCCCCCCCCCCAAAATCTAGGGATATGCGGGAGGGGAATTAGATAAAAATTAGAGGATAGAAATTATCCCATTCCCTTGGAGAGCAAGACTACTTTCTCAGTCTAGATAATATTGAGATAGCTGACTTGAAGTAAGAAAGGCTTACATCAGAAGATTGTAAGCACAGGTTATTATAATATTGTAATATTTCCCAATCTTAAAGTGGACCTCCACCCAAAAGGGGAAGTTCCACTTTAAACCTTTGCCCCCAGCTCCTCACTTCTGCTGCGATCCCCTAGGTGACACGACAGGTCCCACAGACTACGGGGCCATTCACAAAGCACAGCGCTTCTTGCTCATACGCAGCGGGCACCTGGCTGTGAAGCCGCAAGCTGAAGATTCTGGCACCAAAGAGAGAAGACAGCTGGTGAAACCAGTGGTGGTTAGGACACCGCTGGACCGAGGGACAGGTAAGTGTCTGTATTTTGAGAGTCAGCAGCCACAGTTTTTGTAGCTGCTGACTTTTATTCATTTTTTTTTCAGGTGGAACTCCACTTTAAGACCAAATATGGGATCCTAATATTAGACATGTTTCTGTAATTTCCTGTGTCTACATTAAAGTAAGTCTACCACTATTTAAAACAACAGGCCTGCCTGTTAAGAAAAGAATAAAGCTGGGTGCACAGTCGGGCAAACAATCGTCCGGTTTTCCTCAATGTTTTCACAGCAAGTCAAACCAGAGGATTATACTAATTGTATGAAAATTCTTGAATGACAAAGGCTTTTTTTTTGTTTGACATAGAAATGTTGTAGCGTAGATTATTGTTTTTTATTGTTTCTGATCATGCGCAGTCTTTTGTATCTGATTTTTCTCATACAAAAACAGTACACATTAAACAAAAATTGTCAGTTCTGTTCACAGAGAAGAAAATTTTAGAGTTTGTGACTTCAGAAATTTTATTTTGGAAAGTCTGAATCAGATGTTGAAAGTTGTGTACACATCATACGGAAATCGAACGATCATTCCTCGTATGGATTTTTTCTTCTGATCCCACTTAACACTACTGCCTGTGTCACTGTGTTGTGTTATCTTAAAGAGTTAAGCTTGCTGTCTTGGATGTCTTAGCTCTCTTAGCATCCAAGACATTTCTGTATGTGTTGGATGTCTGGTACTTCACTTTCGCTGTGATTCCTTTTGCTGCCCCTTGCATCACTTTTGTGTCCTGTTGTGATGTAAGGCCCAGCAGATGAAACCACACAGTGAAGAGGATCAGGCACTCTTCGAGACAATGAAAATTGGCAGTTCAGTTCAGTGTTAATATTTTTTTTTTTCTTTTAGAGGCATGGCTCTTTTCAGTTTAATAAAATAGAAGCTGTTTAAACGGATTAGGTCAAAGATCCTTTCTTTTCCAAACTTCTTTGTAAAATAGGTTCTACACTGAAATTTTAATGTCCTTATGTTAACTCTATATTACTTAGCAATTAAAGAGAGGACATGCAAACTTGACACTTCAGCGCTCAGAAATGGTGGAGGCACCCATCATGTAAAAATTAAATCTCAAAATCATTCAACAACCTGGACTGAAAAAAGATGGTGGTGCAGTCCCCCAATCTTGGAAATCCAACACTGCACAAAACACAGAGAGGGCGCAAATGGCTAGGGCATTGTCTTAGACACTTTATTAAAGGGTATAGGAAAAGATGATATACTCACAAGTCAAGTGAGCTATAGGCATGTAGATGCACAAAGCACAAAATCAGTAACTCCAACTGTAGGAGAGATGACAATGCCAGCTTATTCGATTTGGGGAACTAGCTTCCTAAGAGCTATGGCTGGTGGCTCCCCAACCTCAACCCCCTTAAATAACAATGAAATAGCAACATTTTCTCAACAGACAATTGTTGAGGGGGCTGCGGCCCATCCCAACTCCTCCCCCTTTCCCTCCTCTTCCCTAATTGGTACGTGGGGTTTTGAATCTATTTATACAGTGGTTTTTCTGGTGATGGACTAGGATGTACTAAAATGTATCTATTTATACTGTAATTTAGATATTATTCAGATAGAGCATAATTAGACTGCTCACACGGAAGAAAGCATTCCAACATGGAGGTCCTTCTTAATATGGATCTGAATGTTGATGTGTAGGAGCACTAAAAAGCAAGTGACCAGAGATGGAATAATACATATCTATTGTCTTTATTTATTAAAATTTCAGGAAACAGGCCAATTAATTTTGGAGGACTTTGAGACCCCTTTTTACAGAGCTTAAAGATTACAGCGCAGACAAAAACTGTGATGAGTCCTGAAAGTATCAGCTTATTATTATAATAGCAAAGAAAAAGTGAAAGTGCAATAAAGCAGTTGTTGGCTGGTGTTCAGTATGAAAGAGGTCTCAATGCCTCCTGAAATGCATTGAAACTTAAATAATTAAAAAGATGAATCAACCCCACCTTTCAGCAAATAAGCAATCCATGTTACAGTGTGCGTTTGAAGCTCTAGTTTAGTCACCAGCTGGCCAGCTGCTGTATCACACTTGTTACCGGCAAACTGACAAGTCTCATTGGCAACAGTTACATGAGCTGACTTTATTGGAAGAACCAGCAGCTCTGCATTTTGGCTGTCTTGACAGAGATAGCTGAATAACTAGTCAAGCTGTTGACAAGTCCCCTGCAGTAACACAGGGACTCTTCAAAAAGGTCAGAAAGGATATCCTTTTTTTCCTAAATTTTCTGTTTTTATTATAATCTTGTACATCAATGGTGCTGCTCTAAAAATAGTTTTCTTTTCAACACAACAGGCCAATTTAATATCAACCCATGCTTTAATAAAACATGACTGTGTTAATAATTTACAGGTCATGTTTTTCATTGAATTTCTAAAGATTTCTATTCCTATTTCTGTACCATTTCTATTTTTAACATCTGACACATTCACATAGCCACAAATAACAATAAGAGGTAGAAAAGAATAAATAACCCACAGCATGGTAAACGGCTGTGCTTTTATGACCTGGATGCAATTAATTACCTATCAGGTGATGCAGGGCCTCATGCAGCTCAGAGTGTCTATGAGTGAATGTCTCCATTCAGCTTGGCATGACATCAGAGAGTAATACATACAGAAAATGCAATATGGTAACAGCAAGGGCTTTAGGATCATAATAATAATAATGTATTTATACAAATGAATTACATAGTTTCATACATGAAATGTTAAATGTTTTGGCCACTGTATTATGCTTAGGTAATAGTAAATATTGCCCAAACCATCCTCTTCACTCCTCCTAGGACCACCTGTACTCCAGCTCCCTCATCTTGTTCTCCCATATATGCCTCCAGGACTTATCCAGAGCCTTTCCTTTCCTCTAAAACTCCCAACCCCAATCTGTCTGGCTATCCAATACTCTGTCCAACTTTGGGCGATCCTTGAAAACTCATATCTTCAGAGAAAATTATTCTGAACTTTTACTTTCTCCATCAGCTATTATAACACAATTATTAACTTTTGTACCACTTGCCCCTCTCCTTTAGTTTGTTAGCTTAGAAGAGGGGGTTTCACTCCAATGCAAAGCTACAACCCCTTAGAGTGTGTAGTGTTTAGTAGTCATTTCCTTTTCCTTTATAAGCTGGGATGAGGATCTATTCAAGATCTTTATAAGTAAGTGAGCACCATAGCACCCCCTACTGAGTAGAATTAGAGGGATATTTAAAATTGTATAGGTCTGTAATTGTATAGGTCTGTAATATACCTTATATAACTAAAAGTCTGTGGGCTGTTTTAAGTACTACCCAGTAAAGTAAAAAAAAGCCACTGCAATGCCTTATTAATGACTGTGTATGCTAGACAAAAAAGTTATGTGCATATAAAAGATGAGTGTATGTGTAAACCTGATATACCTAGGAGTTGGTGGTTTATCCTCCTGGCAGTGTTGTAAGTTGTGTCATGTGCTAGGTGCCCTGGGTCATGGGCCTCAGGCATTCAAATTAACCTGTGAGCCCTAGCCTGAACCAAAGAATATGAAGTGTCTTGCAAGAGAGTGTGCTCCAAGTGTAAGATGTAACGATGGGTCAGAAGAAATGCAGATCAGGAGGTTGAATTATGCGGGTATTTGGACTCCCCATCAATGCACATCAGTAGACATTGGGGTCTGCATTGAGAACTTGGACTGGGAACTGGCTCAACAATTCAGTTAAACTAGGTGTGAGTTGAACTCACTTGGGTTCAGTTTCGCAAATGGTATTGAAGTTCAGACCCTGAATCTGAACTCTATTGAAGGCAAATCTTAGAAATCAGTAGTGGATATTAATTGGCTTGTCAAACGAAGGGCATTTGAGAACTTGGCAGTGGCCTGGGAGAACAAGTACCAATGAAATAAAACATATATTAATATACTTTTCAGCAGTGAGAGAGTCTTGTCTATATTATTTCAAAGACAGCCTCCTTAAATATTGTATAGACTCGCTACACATTATGCAACCATTTGCACTTGGCAACCATGTTAGAGGGAGAGATGAAGCATATGTTATTTTGAAAAAAAAAAAGTCTGTTTGCTATGTCACAGTCAAGAGCCAGAAATATTTTAAGGACATGCTGCATACCATGTAAATGTTTTTTACTAGGCCACAATGGAAGATGGAGATACTTGGCAAGTGTTATAAATAAGTAAATTAGATTATAATTTAATACATTTAAGCTAAAATGCTATGTCAAAAAGAGAAAGAATGCAGATGGAGATACTTGGCAAGTGTTATAAATAAGTAAATTAGATTATAATTTAATACATTTAAGCTAAAATGCTATGTCAAAAAGAGAAAGAATGCAGATTTTATCCTAATTAAAGAAATAATACTTTTTTGGGGGGTTTTTGAGACCAAAGACTGAAATATAGTACATATTTAAAGCAGACTTTTAAAAGTCTTTTTGAGAGTCTGCTAGTTCACAGGGAGAGAACAGGCAGAATTTTTTTAAAAAAAGATTGTCTATTTCCTAGGGTTGAAGACCAAAAAAGTTGTACAAATTTGCAGCACACCTTTTAAGCCTTTCTTGGATTGACTACAATTTCTAAGCAATTGGGCATCTGTAAATAGAAAATTAGAGTTTTATTTATTAGACTAAGGAGGGGAGCATTTTACAGTGTAGCATCACATCTATTAAGAGTTTTTGGACAGGCTACAATTTATTATGAACTGGTCAGGCATATTGCAGCTGGAACAAAATAATGAGAGTTTATGTACGATATACAGTCATGGCCGAAATTGTTGGCACCCTTGATATTTCTCCAGGAAATCATGTATTTCTCACGAAACGTATTGCATTAACACATGTTTTGCTATACACATGTTTATTCCCTTTGTGTGTATTGGGACAAAACAAAAAAAGGGAGGAAAGAAAGCAAATTCGACATAATGTCACACAAACCTCCAAAAATGGGCTGGACAAAAGTATTGGCACCCTTTCACAACTGCGGATAAATAAGAATGTTACAAGCATGTGATGCTCCTGTAAACTCACCTGGGGCAAGTAACAGGTGTGGGCAATATAGAAATCACACCTGAAAGCAGATAAAAAGGAGAGACGTTCACTTAACCTTTGCATTGTGTGTCTGTCTGTGCCACACTAAGCATGGACAACAGAAAGAGGAGACGAGAACTGTCTGAGGACCTGAGAACCAAAATTGTGGCAAAATATCAACAATCTCAAGGTTACAAGTCCATCTCCAGAGAACTAGATTTGCCTTTGTCCACAGTGCGCAACATTATCAAGAAGTTTGCAACCCATGGCACTGTAGCTAATCTCCCTGGTCGTGGACGGATGAGGAAAATTGATGAAAGATTGCAACGCAGAATAGTCCGGATGGTGGATAAGCAGCCCCAAACATGTTCCAAAGACATTCAAGCTGTCCTGCAGGCTCAGGGAGCATCAGTGTCAGCGCGAACTATCCGTCGACATTTAAATGAAATGAAACGCTATGGCAGGAGACCCAGGAGGACCCCACTGCTGACACAGAGACATAAAAAAGCAAGACTACAGTTTGCCAAAATGTACTTGAGTAAGCCAAAAGCCTTCTGGGAAAACGTCTTGTGGACAGATGAGACCAAGATAGAGCTTTTCGGTAAAGCACATCATTCTACTGTTTACCGAAAACGGAATGAGGCCTACAAAGAACAAAACACAGTACCTACGGTAAAATATGGTGGAGGTTCAATGATGTTTTGGGGTTGTTTTGCTGCCTCTGGCACTGGGTGCCTTGACTGTGTGCAAGGCATCATGAAATCTGAGGATTACCAAAGGATTTTGGGTCGCACTGTAGGGCCCAGTGTCAGAAAGCTGGGTTTGCGTCCAAGATCCTGGGTCTTCCAGCAGGACAATGACCCCAAACATACGTCAAAAAGCACTCAGAAATGGATGGCAAAGAAGCGCTGGAGAGTTCTGAAGTGGCCAGCAATGAGCCCAGATCTAAATCCCATTGAACACCTGTGGAGAGATCTTAAAATTGCTGTTGGGAAAAGGTGTCCTTCCAATAAGAGAGACCTGGAGCTGTTTGCAAAGGAAGAGTGGTCCAAAATTCCGGGTGAGAGGTGTCAGAAGCTTATTGATGGTTATAGGAAGCGACTGATTTCAGTTATGTTTTCCAAAGGGTGTGCAACCAAATATTAAGTTAAGGGTGCCAATACTTTTGTCCAGCCCATTTTTGGGGTTTTGTGTGACATTATGTCATATTTGCTTTTCTGCCTCTGTTTTATATTTGTTCCAATACATACAAAGGGAATAAACATGTGTATAGCAAAACATGTGTTAATGCAATACCTTTTTTGTGTGAAATACTTGATTTTCAGGAAAAATATCAAGGGTGCCAACAATTTCGGCCATGACTGTATGTTTATATGTAACCGAGTGTGCTGTCGGCTGTGTTTGGGGGAGTGGGTTGTGCTGAACTGTTACAGAGTGGCTAGACTGTGATTGAAGAGTTGTTGGTTAAGGGCTTTCCTTCCCTCTCTGCTGCATGTGTTCTCCCATTAATTATACACTGCTCCAAAAAATTAAAGGAACAGATCTCAATGGGGAAAAATATCATGCTGGATATCTATACTGGTATGGACTGGGTAATGTGTTAGGAACGTAAAGATGCTCCATCATTTGATGGAAATGAACATTATGAATAGAGATGAGCGAATCGAACTTGGCGAAGTGTAATTCGTTTCGAATATTAGGAAAAATTCGATTCGCACCGAATCCGAATTTTAGCAAACTTCGGATGCACGAATCGAATTTTCCCCGATCAGCCGGCAAAAAGTGTCACTGCAGAGAGCTCCGCTATTTCTGACAGTTCTCTGACAGTTCCTTCACACTTACAGCGGTTGAAACATTGTATCTATTTGTTTCCATTTAGGATACAGATGTTTTTATTCGGAAATAAATAGATACAATGTTTCAACCGCTGTAAATGTGAAGGAACTGTCAGAGAACTGTCAGAAATAGCGGAGCTCTCTGCAGATACACTTTTTGCTGTACTGGAATTCTTCTTCTTTTCATTCTTCTTCTTCTTCTTTTCATTCTTCTTCTTCTTCTTTTCATTCTTCTTTTCATTCTTCTACTTCTTCTTTTCATTCTTCTTCTTTTCATTCTTCTTCTTCTTCTTTTCATTCTTCTTTTCATTCTTCTTCTTCTTCTTTTCATTCTTCTTCTTCTTTTCATTCTTCTTTTCATTCTTCTTCTTCTTCTTTTCATTCTTCTTTTCATTCTTCTCATTCTTCTTTTCATTCTTCTTCTTCTTCTTTTCATTCTTCTTTTCATTCTTCTTCTTCTTCTTTTCATTCTTCTTCTTCTTTTCATTCTTCTTCTTCTTCTTTTCATTCTTCTTCTTCTTCTTTTCATTCTTCTTTTCATTCTTCTTCTTCTTCTTTTCATTCTTCTTCTTTTTCTTTTCATTCTTCTTCTTCTTCTTTTCATTCGTCTTTTCATTCTTCTCATTCTTCTTTTCATTCTTCTTTTCATTCTTCTTCTCATTCTTCTTTTCATTCTTCTTCTTCTTCTTTTCATTCTTCTTCTTCTTTTCATTCTTCTTTTCATTCTTCTTCTTCTTCTTTTCATTCTTCTTCTGCTTCTTTTCATTCTTCTTTTCATTCTTCTTCTCATTCTTCTTTTTCTTCTTTTCATTCTTCTTCATTCTTCTTTTCATTCTTCTCATTCTTCTTTTCATTCTTCTTCTTCTTCTTCTTTTCATTCTTCTTTTCATTCTTCTTCTTCTTCTTTTCATTCTTCTTCTTCTTCTTTTCATTCTTCTTTTCATTCTTCTTCTCATTCTTCTTTTTCTTCTTTTCATTCTTCTTCATTCTTCTTTTCATTCTTCTTCATTCTTCTTTTCATTCTTCTCATTCTTCTTTTCATTCTTCTTTTCATTCTTCTTTTCATTCTTCTTCTCATTCTTCTTTTCATTCTTCTTCTTCTTTTCATTCTTCTTCTTCTTCTTTTCATTCTTCTTCTTCTTCTTTTCATTCTTCTTTTCATTCTTCTTCTTCTTCTTTTCATTCTTCTTCTTCTTCTTTTCATTCTTCTTTTCATTCTTCTTCTTCTTCTTTTCATTCTTCTTCTTCTTCTTTTCATTCTTCTTTTCATTCTTCTTCTTCTTCTTCTTCGTCGTGCCCCGTGACTGCCCAAATGAGTGAAGTGTGCGGTGATTCTAAGATCGACAGCACTCATCTGCATGTCATACTGACTGACAGTATTATTTCTCTTCCCCAGCAGACTCCAAGGGCATTTAAATTAAAGGTACAGTGTTCTGCACTAATATAAAGGCTTTCTGAAGCCTAGAAACCCTTTTAATAAGTTAAATTCGCAGCGAATAAATTCGCATCTAATCGAATTTCTCCCGCAAATTCGGCGAATCAGCCGAATCGAATTTTTGAATAATTCGCTCATCTCTAATTATGAACCTACAGAGGACTGAATTCAAGGACACCCCAAAAATCAAAATGAAAAAACTATGCAGCAGGCTAGTACATTTTGCTGAAATTTAATTGCAGCAACTCAAAATGGTATTCAATAGTTTGTATGGCCCCCATGTGCTTTTATGCATTCCTGACAATGTCAGGGCATGCTCCTAATGAGACGAAAAATGGTGTCCTGGGGTATTTCCTCCCAGATCTGGAGCAGGGCATCACTGAGCTCATGGACAGTCTGAGGTTCAACCTGGTGGCATCGGATGGACCAAAAAATTATATTCCAGAGGTGTTCTATTGTATGTAGGTCAGGCAAGCTTTGGGGACATTCAATGGTTTGAATTCCTTTATCATCCAGGAACTGCCTGCATACTCTCCCACATGAGGCCAGGCATTGTCGTGCACCAGGAGGAACCCAGGACCCACTGCACCAGTGTAGGGTCTGATAAAGGGTCCAAGGATTTCATCCTGATACCTAATGGCAGCCAGGGTGCCATTATATAGCCTGTAGAGGTCTGTGCATCCCTACATGGATATGCCTCCCCAGACCATCACTGACCCACCACCAAAATGGTCATGCTGAACAAGGTTACAGGCAGTGTAATGTTCTGCACGGCTTCTCCAGACCCTTTCACATCTGTCACATGTGCTCAGGGTGAACCTGCTCCCATCTGTAAAAAGCACAGGGCAACATTGATGCACCTGCCAATTCTGGAGTTCAATACCAAATGCCAATCGAGCTCTATGGTGCCAGGCAGTGAGCACAGGGCCCACTAGAGGATGTCGGGCCCTCAGGCCACCCTCATGAAGTCTGTTTCTGATTGTTTGGTCAGAGACATTCACACCAGTGCTCATCCTATTCCTCCTTGCACAAAGGAGCAGATACCTGTCCTGCTGATGCGTTAAGGACCTTGTACGGCCCTGTCCAGATCTCCTAGAGTAACTGCCTGTCTCCTGGAATCTCCTCCATTTTCTTGAGACTGTGATGGGAGACACAGCAAATCTTCTGACAATGGCATGTATTGATATGCCATCCTGGAGGAGTTGGACTGCCTGTGCAACCTCTGTAGGGTTCAGGTATCGCCTCATGCTACCAGTAGTGACACTGACCCTAGCCAAATGCAAAATAAGTGAAAAACAGTCAGAAAAGATGAGTAGGGAAAGAAATGCCAGTGGCCTCCGCCTGTAAAACCATTCCTGTTTTGGGGCTTGTCTCATTGTTGCCCATCTAGTGCACCTGTTGTTAATTTCATTAACACCAAAGCAGCTGAAACTGATTAACAGCCCCCTTTGCTACTTACCTGATCAGATCAATATCCCAGGAGTTTAATTGACTTGATGCTCCACTCTGATTAAAAAGTGTTCCTTTAATTTTTTTGAGCATTATATACACACATAAATATATATATATATATATATATATATATATATATATATATATATACAGTTGCAAGAAAAAGTATGTGAACCCCTTGGGATTACGTGGAGTTTTGCATGAATTGGGCATAAAATGTGCTCTGAACGTCATCTAAGTCACAACAATAGAAGAACACAGTCTGCTGAACATAATACTACACAAACATTAGATGTTGCCATGGTTTAATTGCACATAACATGTAAACATTCACAGTGAAGGGAGGAAAAAGTATGTGAACCTTTGGACTTAATAACTGGTTGACCCTCCTTTGGCAGCAATAACCTCAACCAAACGTTTCCTGTAGTTGCAGATCAGACTTGCACAACGATCTGGAGTCATTTTGGATCACTCCTCTTCACAAAACTGTTTCAGTGTAGCAATATTCTTGGGATGTCTGGTGTGAATCACTCTCTTAAGGTCATGCCACAGCATTTCAATCGGGTTGAGGTCAGGACTCTGACTGGGCCACTCCAGAAGGCGTATTCTGTGCTGTTGCAGCCATTGTTTTGTTGAATTACTTGTATACTTTGGGTCATTGTCCTGTTGCATCACCCATCCTCTGCGGAGCTTCAGTTGGCGGACAGATGGTCGTACATTTTCCTGCAAAATGTCTTGATAAACTCTGGAATTAATTTTCCCATCAATGACAACAATCCGTCCAGGCCCTGAGGCAGCAAAGCAGCCCCAAACCATGATGCTCCCTCCGCCATGTTTTACAGTGGGGATGAGGTTTTGATGTTGGTGTGCTGTGCCTTTTTTTCTCCACACATAGTGTTGTGTGTTCTTCCCAAACAACTCAATCTTGGTTTCATCTGTCCACAGTATATTTTGCCAGTAGTGCTGTGGAACATCCAGGTGCTCTTTTGCAAACTTCAAACGTGCTGCAATATTCTTTTTGGACAGCAATGGCTTCCTCCGTGGTGTCCTCCCATGTACTCCATTCTTGTTTAATGTTTTCCTTATTGTAGATGTGTCAACAAAAATGTTAGCATGTGCCAGAGATTTCTGTAGGTCTTTAGCTGACACTTTGGGATTCTTCTTTACCTCATGCAGCATTCTGCGCTGTGCTCTTGCAGTCATTTTTACAGGACGACCACGCCTAGGGAGAGTAGCAACAGTGCTAAACTTTCTCCATTTGTAGACAGTCTGTCTTACCGTGGACACATGAACATCAAGGCTTTTGGAGATACTTTTGTAACCCTTTCCAGCTTCATGCAAGTCAACAATTCTTGATCGTAGGTCTTCTGAGAGCTCTTTTCTGCGAGGCATGGTTCACATCAGACAATGCTTCTTGAAACCAGTAAACCAAAAACAGGTGTGTGTTTTTTAAGAGCAGGACAGCTGTCAGCAACACATCCAATATCATCACACTGATTGGAGTCAAGGTTGGCTCACTCCTGGCTCCAATTAGCTCTGGGAGAAGTCATTAAGCTAGGGCCTCACATACTTTTTCCTCCCTGCACTGTGAATTTTTACATGTTATGTGCAATTAAACCATGGCAACATCTAATGTTTGTGTAGTATTATGTTCAGCAGACTGTGCTCTTCTATTGTTGTGACTTAGATGACGTTCAGAGCACATTTTATGCCCAATTCATGCAAAACTCCACGTAATCCCAAGGGGTTCACATACTTTTTCTTGCAACTGTATATATATTGTGAGGGATTCGCCCAGTGGCGGGTTGTGCTTGACCCCCTGGATGAGTAAGAGCACGGTGAAAGAGGCTTAGTGCAACAGCAGGATCTTGGTGACGAAAGTTGTGCTTTATTTACAAGTCTGGTGAACACAAGGTGCATATATTCAAAACAGCAAAAAAATACAAACAGTAAATAAAGCCTTGCCACACTGGGCATCTAACTGCAAACACAGGTTCCTATCTACCTGTCTGGATACAGCCTGCTCAGACACAGGGTGTTCACATAGAGCATCTCCCAGTCCAAAATCACACAGATTTACTCTCACCACCGTATTGTTTGGTTGCTCCCCAGTCTGTCTTGCACTGCAAACTGGTTCCAAGTCGGAGCATTCTCTCTATGTAGCCTGGGAGTTTTATAGAGCCCAGAGCCCTTAACCTACTATAGCTGAGCTAATTACATAATCCGTGAGCAGCTGCGTAGTGAGCAAACAGGCTCACTACACAGCACAAAGGGAGAAACATTCAGTGTAGAGCATGAACCTGGGACAAATATACCTCCCATCGTTGACATATCCCCTAGTTCTTCCTGCCTTCCCGACACAATACATATATATATATATATATATATATATATATATATATGTATATATACATGCATATACACACACACACATGCACTATATTGCCAAATGTATTGGGATGCCTGCCTTTACACGCACATGAACTTTAGTGGCATCCCAGTCTTAGTTTGTAGGGTTGTTAGATAATGAGTTTATGTGAAATCTTCATTAAACACTGTAAATAACAGGGGCGGACTGACAACTCATGGGGCCCCCGGGCAATAGGAGATCATGGGGCCCCTGTGTCCTTGCCCAAACTCAAAAACGCCTGTGAAAAAGGTACCAGGAGCATCTCATGGGGCCCCCTACTGACCCCGGGCCCTCAGGCCAAATGGTCAGTCTGCCCCTGGTAAATAATGTTGTATTATGAATATATTTCAGTTAGAGCTTTATCAGTGTGGATGTGCAATAGGTCTTCCCATAAATTCCTCTTCTATAGATACCATAGTTGCAAAGGGAATATTCTATTAATTACACCTTCTTTACTGTATAACAGACATCTTTGCTGAGAATCCTTAGACAGTTCGGTGCCACAGTTAGTTTATCTAACAATGCGACAGACCTGTTGGCTTCCCAAATATGCAGTTTAATGGATACCTCATTTAGATATGCAATGAAGGTGGCCAGCCGTTCATGAATACTTTGTGTCCCAGCAAAAGGTCATGAACTGATATGCTTAAATTCCATAAAGGGTGTGCCAAGATTTCCCTTAAAGGGGGTTGGTGTATGCTAAATATTGGGGATTGGAAGTTAGCCAATCATATCAGAGAATAGACTGGCCAACCAATCAGAGATACTTCATGAATATTAATGGAGCAGAGGCCTATAACTATGGACACGAGAGAGAGGAGAGAGAGGGTCCCTTTAGAACACCAGAGGAAGGGAATGGAACTTTTACGTCCAGTTCCATGGTAATTATGGAATATATCCCTTGCAATTGTATCTAAATGTTTGTCTTATGTCTTTTCTGTCCCACTGTTTGTATTTTGTAATAGGTTTGAGCTTTCTTAATACTGTTTCTTTTATGTAACTAGATAGACTGTTTGTGTTAGTTTAGACCTCCATCCTATTCACCAATAAATGTTGGTTGTTGTGTAAAACCTTTCACTTCTGGGTAAGAACTCTTCATTTACCAAATCATATCAGAGAAATATTATATTTCATAATCTATAGATTTGGTCAACAGGGTTCACCCTTTGCAGCTATAACAGCTTCAACTCTTTTGGGAAGGCTGTCCACAAGGTTTAGGAATGTTTCTATGAAAATGTTTGACCATTCGTCCAGAAGCGCATTTGTGAGGTCAGGCACTGATGTCAGATGAGAAGGCCTGGCTCGCAACCTCTGCTCTAATGCATCCTAAAGGTATTCTATCGGGTGGAGGTCAGGACTCTGTGCAATTCAGTCAAGTTCCTCCACCCCAAACTCGCTAATTCATGTCTTTATGGGTCTTGTTTTGTGCACTGGTGAGCAGTCATGTTGGAACAGGAAGCCCATCCCCAAACTGTTCCCACAAAGTACTGTGCAAAACTCTTAGGCAGGTGTGAAATATTCTGTAAATTAAGAATGTTTTCAGAAATAGAAGTGTTTATTTTTAATTTATGTTTATCAATTACCAAAATTGAAAATAAACTAACAGAAGAGAAATCCAAATCAATATTTGGTGTGACCACCCTTTGCCTTCATCAATTCTTCAATTCTCCTAGGTACAATTGCACATAGGAACTCGGTAGGTAGGTTGTTCCAAACATCTTGAGATCTTCTGTGGATGTAAGCAGCCTCAAATCCTTCTGTCTCTTCATGTAAACCCAGACAGAATCCATGATGCTCAGGTCAATGCTCTGTGGGAGCCAAACCATTACTTCTAGGACTCCTTGCTCTTCTTTACACTGAAAATAGCTCTTAATGACATTGGTTGAATGTCTGGGGTCATCGTCCTGCTGTAGAATAAATTTGTGGCCAAACGCATGCCTCCGTGATGGTATGGCATGATGGATAGTTATCTGTCTGTATTTCTCAGCATTGAGGACATCATTGATCCTGACCGGGGTGGACTGACCATTCCGGCACTCGGGTTCGGGGTCAGTAGGAGGCTCTATGAGATGCCCCTGGTATCTTTCATAGGCTGATAGGCTGTTTTGGGTGTGGTTTGAGTGTGGGCAAGGACACAGGGGCCCAATGATTCCCTATTGCCCAGGGGCCCCATGAGTTGCCAGTCTGCCCCTGATCCTGACCAAATCTCCAACTCATTTGCAGAAATGAAACACCACCTGGAGGAGGTGGGGGGCGGAGCCTAACTATGGCGGCAGCGGAGAGCTCGTGGTAGGAGCTCCCGCCTGGAGCCCCTCCGACTGATCCCCTATTGAGACCCACGGAATTCCCCTTAAGCATGGAACCCTAGAACCCTGAGTCCTACATCGGACAGGCGGGCTCACTCGGTTGAGCGGAGGACTGCTGGAGGAAGAGCTGGGGAACGGAGCTCTCTGAGAGAGGTGGAGACATTGAGTGCGGTTGCCGGGAAACAAGGAGGTGCGGCCGGGACATGTGACCGGCCGCAGTGCATCCCTGGGAGGCGAGGAAGCCGGCCGGCCGGCCGGCTGGAGGCAGATGGGGAACGGAGAAATACCGTCCTGCTGGATGATTAGCCCCTATTGCAGCCCAGTGGGGGTGAACTGTGAAGAACTGCCTGCTCAAGAAGAAAGTGGAGGAAAGCCCTGGAGGGTCCCCCTGAGAGCAAGAATGCCGACCTGTGGGAGAAATGGAGCTAGGAGCAGTCCCATGTGAGGAGCAGGGAGGGTGAGTGACTCCGGCTGTGACCTCAAATATAAAAACTGTGCAGATATGGGAGAAATCGTATTATGTTGAAGGAAGGCAAAAAGTGAGGAAAAGGGGGGGCCCACAGAGAATATAAAGAAGAACGCAAGGTGCAGGCAATAACACACAGAAAAGGTAACAAAAGTGCCTGGGAGCTCTATCTCTATACCAGAATGATTTCTTTTTTCTGCGTAAAATTCTAGTTTACGAGAGAAAAATAAAAGAAATAGAAGAAATGAAAAATAAAAGTGCAAAGTTAAACGGGCCTAAAGGGACCCAAACGGGTACAATAAAAAAGTACACATCCCAGGGAAACGTGACCCCGGAAAGGCCCCAGAGCAGAAATGACAAAGGAGAATCAGACTTAAGCATGCAAAGTAGTCCTAAACAATTAATGGATTTGGATAACGGTAGTCAACAAATATCAGAGATAGAAAAAGATCTACAAATCCCAAATAAAAAAGAGATGACAGAAATGTTTAAAGATCTGGCGAGAACAATAAAGCAAGAATTGGTAAATATTCGGAGTGATCTGGGGCAGCTGTTATTAAGAGTGGAGGAAACGGAGCAGAAAGTTAAAAATCAGACCCAGATTATTTCCGAATTGGAAAAGAAAATACTTAATATGGAAAAAGTCCAGGAAAAATTGCTGTATAAGGTGGAAATTCAAGAATAGAGAAAGAAGGAGAAACATAAGGATAAGAGGGGTACCGGAAAGCCTAAAAGGAGAACTAATGGACGAGGCGGTTTGTAAAATACTGAACTTTATAACGGGAAACTCTGATATGGAAAGGACTAACATAGAAGGGATCTTTAGAATTGGGAAACCCCAGGGGAACCAGAAGGAAAGGCCGAGAGACATACTGGTCAAATTTTATGAACTGCGGCAAAGGGAAAGAATCTGGAGGAAAACCAAGGGAAAACCAGTAATAAAATATGGAGAAATGGACATCCAAATATTTGCGGACTTGTCACCAGAGACTCTCCGAAGGAGGAGAGCTCTGAGGCCTTTGTTGGAGCAGATGAGGAAACAGAAGGTGCAATATAGATGGGGGTTACCGGAGTGCCTAATAGGATGGAAAAACGGAATAACAGCCCAATTAAGGTTCCCAGAGGACTTAAGAAATTTTTGCAGTAGACTGGAAATGCAGAGAATTGAAATTAATGGATGGGAAGAAGAACCCGGGGGAAATAGATTAGTGAGAGGAGAGGAGTAGAGGCTGGTGGGGGGGGGGGAGGAAGGGCGCGGGTTGAGGGTGGAGGAGAGAGAGGTAGGTTTTTTTTTCTCTACCCTCTGGCCCCCACCCTATCGCCTATTACCCCCTCATACCCCTAGCTTGACTCCTTTTCATCTTCTTTTTGTCAAGAAGTATAAGTAGAAAGGGCTTCAATGGGGAGATCTGGAAGGAGGGGAGGCTGTCCATGGGAGGAGTGTAGCCCCAAGGACTATATCAAAAGTGGATGTTAGTTCCACAAATGATAGTTAGGCAAAGCGAAGGCCTAAAAAGAGGGGGGAGGGAGGGGGGGAGGGATGGCAACAATGCAGTGGGGGGGGTGGAAGGGAGGGGGTGGAATGGGAAGGAGGGGAGGGGGGGGTAAGGAGGGAGAAAAGGTTAGTGGGATAAAAACGCTCTATAGGAATAAGAAAGAGGAAAGTGAGGAGGGAAAAGGAGATGGGAGGAAAAGAGTAAGATGGAAGAAATTCAATATATAACCTACAATGTAAAAGGGTTAAGTTGTCCAGGAAAGAGATTTAAGTTATTTAAAGAACTACAACATAGAAAATCTTCAGTGGTATTTCTGCAAGAAACACACCTAGAGACAGAATCGAAGGTTAGATTGAGGACCAGATATTTTCCAACATGGTTTTATGCGGACTCACCAATTAAAAGAGCAAAGGGAGTCGCTATAGGCTTTGCTAAAAATATAAGGTTTGAGGTTGAGGAGAGATTAACGGATCCGGAGGGAAGGTTCCTGTTTTTGAGAGGTAAATTACAGGGAATTGAGTGCACGGTAGCAAATATATATAGTCCAAATAAGAAGCCGGAGACATTTATGAGAGAAGTGTTGAAGAAATTGATGGATTTTAAAAGAGGGTGTCTGATTGTAGCGGGAGACTTTAATCTCTGTATGGATCGGCGGATGGACACTAATTCTGGTATGCGGAGAGAGGAAAGGAAGTCCTTGAGAAGGTTAAAGAAATTGATGCATGAGTGTCAACTGGTGGATATTTGGAGAATTAGGAATATGAAGGAGAGAGATTATACTTTCTTTTCGCATGTACATGAGACTTATTCTAGAATAGATTACATATTAGTAGAACATCAAATGATAGAGTGGGTGGGGGAAGTAAAAATAGGAGAAAGTACCCTGTCGGATCATGCCCCGGTTGCAATGAAGTTAAAATGAGGTAGAGAGGAGCGAGAGGGATATGTGTGGCGGATGAACGAGGCACTCCTCATGGATGAAGAGATCGGTCAAAGAATTGAGAGGGAAATTGAATGGTTTTTTGGAGCGAATGAGACAGAGGATGTGTCCGTTGCAACGGTGTGGGAAGCACATAAAGCCTACATCAGAGGTCTTCTCATTGCAGCGGGGGCAAAAAAGAAAAAAGAAAGGAGAGAAAAGATAAATAGATTATTAAATGAAATACATGATTTTGAACAGCTGCACAAAAGGGAAAGATCTAAGGAGATAATGCAGCTGTTAATAAAGAAGAAAGAAGAATTAGAGAATGTAATGGAGGAAGAAAAAAGAAGAGTCTTTAATAAAATAACATATGAAAGGTATAGATGGGGAGATAGGCCGGGAAAGTATTTAATGAGAACTTTAAGAAAGAAAAAAAATAGAAATTATATTGAGATAATAAGGAATCCCAAGGGGGAATTTGTACACTCAACCAAGGATATTGCCAGAGTATTTAAAGAGTACTATAGTGGGTTGTATAATATCATACCCCAGGACATGTTTAAAAAAATGGAAATAGTAAATAGAGGGAGAAGAAAGATATATCTAGAGGACGCAGGTTTACCGAAATTGGGAGAAATACAACTGAACTCTTTAGAAGAAGAAATAACTTCTGAGGAAATAGAAATAGCGTTAAAAAGCATGGCGGGAGGGAAAAGCCCGGGCCCGGACGGATTTATGGTTAAATATTATAAAAAATATAAAGAGTTTTTAATACCCAAGATGAAGATCTATATGAACACTTTGGGAAATGGGATGGAGATGAGGGGAGAATCTTTACAGGCCAATATAGTACTGATACAGAAGGAAGATAAAGACCCCTCACAATGTGCAAGTTATCGACCAATAGCGCTATTAAATGTAGACACTAAAATATTTGCAAAGGTGCTGACAAATAGACTAAAGGAACTGATGCCGGAGTGGATACATAGAGATCAGGTGGGGTTTGTCCCGGGAAGAGAGGGTAGAGATAATGCTCTGAGATCACTATTGCTCATCCAGGAGGCTAAAAAAGGGAAAATCCCAATGATACTTATGTCGATAGATGCTGAGAAGGCATTCGACAGAGTAAGTTGGGGTTTTATGATGGACACCCTGGAAGTGTTAGGACTGGGAGACAGAATGAGAGGGTGGATTGGAGAGTTATACAGAGGACCCACCGCCACCATAATGGTAAATGGAGGAAGATCAGAGCAGTTTAAGATGTCAAACGGCACAAGACAGGGATGTCCGTTGTCTCCATTGTTATATGTGTTATCACTGGAGCCCTTGTTGTCTAGGATTAGGAAGAATATAGATCTAAAAGGAATAAAGATAGGAGATAGAGAACATAAGGTAGTGGCTTATGCGGATGACCTGATGTTTTATGTAGGAAACCCTAGAACATCACTTCCAAATCTAATGAAAGCATTGAGGGAGTACGGAGGCCTGTCAAACTTAAAAATTAACCCGACAAAGACCGAAATCTTAAACATAAATCTCAAAAATAGTGAAAAAGAAAAACTACAAGAGGAATTTCCTTTCCTCTGGAGAGATAAAGAATTAAAATATCTAGGAATAAAACTATCAGCCTCAAATAAGAACCTTTATAAAGCCAATTATATAACGCTATTAAATGAAATCAAGGAGGAGTTGAGAAGAGTGGGAAATGGAAATCCATCGTGGATAGGTCGCATAAACTTGATAAAGATGGTAATAGTCCCCAAAGTATTATATAAATTTCAAATGATCCCAATCAAACTCCCAGAGGCATATTTTAAAGAACTGAGGAAAATGATAATAAAATGCATATGGAGGAATAAAAAGCCTAGAATAGGTTATGAAACGCTGACCTGAAGCAAAGAAAGAGGAGGACTGGGGGTACCAGATTTTAGGAGATATTACAAAGCAGGGATTATTGCAAGAATCTTCGACTGGATTCATAATCCGGAGAAAACTTGGGTTAAAATTGAGAAAGCACTGAGTGGAAAAAGTTTGAGTAATAGTATCTGGGTTCCTGCACAATATAGAGAATTAGAGGAGAGCACAAGCACGTACACTCTTAATGTTTTAAAAGAATGGGATTTATTACACAGAAAAAAGGGGTGGGTTTTTAATTCACAACTAATGCCACTTAGGAACACAAAATATTTCATCCCGGGAAAAGATAGTATAGCAGGGAAATGGATAATAAAACAGGAAGCGCAATTGAGAGATATAATGGTAGGAGAGGAAATGGGGTCATATAAGGATATGGAGGAAAGAAAGGGTGAAGTCTTTAATAAGATGGATAGACTAAGATATTACCAACTGAAGAATTTCTTTGAAAGCCTTCCAAAACCAATAAGAACTAGAAAAGACTGGAATCCATTTGAGAGAATCTTTGAGTCACGGGGAAATGGTAGACACGGTACGGCAAAAATACACAAGATATTAATGGAACTTGATATAGACACAAAATTAATGCACATAGAGAAATGGGAAAGAGATATGGGAAGAAAAATAGAGGAGGAGGAGAAGAAGAAGATGTTCACATTAATTCACGAAAATATTAGTATGAGAGAAGTGGAAATAAACTATAAGTGTTTGAATAGATGGCACATTACCCCCTATCTGGAGCACAAGATGAATACAGAAATCTCACAGATGTGTTGGAGAGGCTGTGGAGAGGTGGGCACGTGGTATCATGTGTGGTGGGAGTGTTCAGAAATACAGGTGTTTTGGCGGAGGATGGTTTATTTGATAGGGAAAATCACAAAAATTAACATAGGATTAGATCCAGAAGTATGTCTCCTCCATATCTCAGAACTCTCAGTGAAAACATATAAGAGTTCTGGGATATGGCATTACTTGACCGCAGCGAAGAGTCTGATACCCAGGTTCTGGAAGAAAAGAGAGGTGCCAACTGAGGAGGATTGGATGGCTAGAGTAAATCAGATCTCTGGGACAGAAAGATTGTATTACACGCACGAGGACAAGCTGGAGTTATATAATAAAAAATGGAAAGGCTGGGAAGAATACAGAGAAAAGGTGAAATATATGAAGTAATAATATGGGGGGGTGGGGGGGGGGGGGGAGGGCAAGGAAAGAAAGTCATATACAGGGATAATTTATGTAAGAAGAGAAATCATTTGGGATAATTATTTTAATAGAAATGTTGAAATGTTTTGTATATGAATTGGAAAAATTTAATAAATATTTATAAAAAAAAAAAAAAAAAGAAATGAAACACCAAACTTTCAAGGAACGTCCACCATGCTTCATTGTTGCCTGCAGACACTCATTGTACTGCTCTCCAGTCATTCACAAACAAAATGCCTCTTGCTACAGCCAAATAATTCAAATTTTGACTCATCAGTTCAGAGCACCTGCTGCCATTTTCTGCACTCTAGTTCTCCTACTTCTGCTGGAGAGAGTAAGTGGATTGCATCTGCAAGCAAAAAAATATCTTCAGCCAGGTCACATTTTCTGAGAGCAAGTAGATTGCAGCTACAAATAAGAATGTATTTGTTTACTTTTTTTAAGAAGAAACCAAATCGGTGCATGTTAACAGATTAGCCCCATTAAAGTCTGTTTTGAGAGGCTGATGGAAGGCAGCCATACGACAAGCAGAGTGGATATTCCAAAATTTCCCAAACAGAAAGGAGGAACAATATAATGAATGACAGCACAGCTTTTATGCCCTCTTGAACATTATTTCTTTAACGAGAAGAACGTTTAGAGGCAGAGTGTCAGCTTCTCTCAGCCAGAAATATTATTAACAAATGTATTTTCTAGAAAGACACTATGTGAACATTGTATAGAATAGTTAAAAAGAATCTCATCACCAGTTCAATGGGAGGCAGGGATTAGTCCTATGTCAATATTAAAGCATATTTTTTTAAGAAACCATATGTATTTTTTTCTTTTTCATGGGAGAAAATTTGGAAGGCAGAGAGTTGGCAAATGTCAGCAGTAAATATTAAATGAAACTGTATTGTTTACAAAAGCATGTTATAAATAAAAGTTAATTATTTGCTGAACTGAATCACATTCTTTAGGACATGAAGCGGTTTTGGAAGTATAGAGACATTGTTTAAACATTGTACACATTTGAGGCACAGAATCTTATTAATAGATGGAAATGTGAAAGGCAGGGTATAGGAATTTTGCAAGGATCCAAAAAAAGGTGATTCAGTGCATCAAATCTGTTAATTTTTTGTTGTATATTATGCTTGATGAACAATCTTTTAATTTCATATTTATGCCTGATAATTTCAAAAGCAGGGAGAAGTCATATTTCAGCATATTTCAGAAATAAGCAATGAGACTGTTACTTTTTGAAGACATTTATAATGGCACTGATGTACTGAACTGAATCTCTACTTTTTTAATAGGAGAGAGTATTCCTAATACAGCCATAAAAATAAAAATTACAAGGTTAATTTATTTTTAGAGACAAGGTGATTGTAAAGATTTCATGCAGAGAATATCATTCTTTTAAATGGGATTTCATTTTGGAAGCAGAGAGTTCATCCTAAAATGTTCAATTGTACTGTTGCTTTTTTAGATATATTATTTTCAAGCTGCTCAGAATCTAGTTATTTTCCATACGGGGAAATTGAAGAGGGAAAGAGAAGGCAAACTCCATCTTTATTTACAAAAATTCAAATTGTGTTTCCTCCTCCACAGAGTTTAAATTAGCTTAAAATGTACAGTATTTTGGCCACAAGATTCAGAGTTGGGGAATGATCATGGGTGATGTTTACTTAAAGAATAACAGTTAGGCCAGTCTACTCCAAGCATCGTTCTGGGATGATATATGGGTACATCCTCCCAAAAGTGCACTTTGGGGGGCAAGCAGCAACGTGATATGTGATCGTTGTGTCCACTGCACAGATCATGGTACAGGCCACTGTGATTGGCCCTGGTACCATGTGATTGCTGTGAACAGTCACAGTAATTATATTACCAGTAGTAAGCAATGGCTTTCATTCACAATGCAATTATTTGTGTGATCTCTGTAATTGGTCACAGCAATCACGTGGTACAGAGCCAATCACAGCAATATACAGTATATATATATAATTTTTTTTTTTCTCATTTTTTTTTTACATATTGTCACCAGTGCAAGTGCAATGTCATTATGATGGTATTGTACTGCTGTGGCAGTGATCATGTACAATGGCTGGCTGCCCTGATAGCACTGTATGTCAGTGCTGCCAGCTATGGTCTCTGATCACCGCCACAGAAGTACAATGTCAACAGACCAGTGGTGTCAGTCAGTATCAATAATCACTGTCACACCAGTCAGGCTCCCTTATCACTGCCTCTCATGCACAGTGTCCCTGATCACTGCCACACAAGTCATATTGTCCCTGATCACCACCACTCTAGTTACAGCATCTCTGATCACTGCCACACCAGTCACAGTGTCCCAGATCACTGCCACACCAGATATAATGTCAACATAAGGACTTTTTTACATGTGTGATGCTCTCTGAAGAGCCATCCATTTTCGGATGGCTTTTCAAAGAGCATTTGACAAGCAGTAGGAAGGTAGGAAGGCAGTGCATAGCCTCCTCACCACCTCGCTTTAACCCCTTGGACCATGCACAAGCACCTCCATTCACTTAAATGGATCATGATCAGCCAGTGTACAGGGGTTAAAATTCCTGCTACAGCTGCAAAGCACCACAGCCACAAAGTAAAGCATCACAGCCACAGGATGTGTACACCCCCGGCTGTTGCCTCTGCAGCTAAAGGGGATAGCAGTTCAAAGGAGATAATGCTTGGCTCAGCCGTGAGATTTTACTGATCCCCAACCTCATGTGTGAATGAGCCCTTATAGTGGAGCCTGTCACCACACCAGCCACAGTGTCACCAGACCAGTGTTGCTAGAATCAAGGTTCCTGAATGCCACCACACCAGACTTGTGCACTACGCACCAGTCCCAGTGCCAGCAGACGAGTGTAAGCTGGCAACAGTGTTCTTGATTGCTGCTATACAAGTCCCACTGTCCCCAGACCAGTGAAGCCAGCAACAGTTTTCCTGATCACTACTACACCTATGCAATGTTGCCTCTGCTTGCCTCCTGTACCGACCGTAGTCTGTTTATTGACCACATTTCTACTGCTGCCTGGATCAATCCTTTTCCTTTTTGCTGAACATGTCTCTGCCTGCAGCCTGAACTGACCCATATGGACGTTTGACTGACTATGTTCTTGTGAGGCACCAGTCTCAGCCATCCCCTGTGGACAGCTGTACTCCTGGAACCATAGGAACTCTTTTGTTCTTTCTTTCTTCAGCCTCATGTACTTCCTTGCCAGTGAAAATGTCATTCCTGGGGGGAGCCATGTACCAGTAGACTAGGCTCGCTTGACGTATAGGAACTGGGACTACTATAGGTGATGCTACATTAAGCTATATTCCCTGACTAGTCGTACAGAGGTGACCAAAACAGTACAAAGGTTTTGACACAATTGGTTGGTTTGTGTGTTACACAAGACACAATGTCCAGGACATTATCAGTCCAGACACTAAAAAAGTCTCACACATGTGGTATCGACATACTTGGGAGGAGTATTAGAATGCGTTTTGGGTTGTAATTCTAAGTGTGCCCATGCTGTGTATGAGAACTATCTTATTAAGTTGACAGCATTGTGTAAAAAACAAAAAAATAATTTTCTTTCTGCATTTCCCAAACATTTGTGGCAAAAAAATTAAAAAATCATCAAAAGACTCAAAAAACATCAAAAGGCCATTAGAAAATACCTTGAATGTTTACTCTAAAATGTGGTCATTCGGTGGCTGTTTCCACTCTCCTGATGTTGGACTTTTGTATTCAGTTCACAAAAAAAATTATTTTATTTTACATATACCTACTGTAGTAACTAGCCTCAGATGATACACAGAGATTAAACAAATCTGTATGAATGTAAATTAGGGACCTCAGATTGTACGCCCCTTGAGGGTTAGGGACTGATGTGACTGTACACTATATATACATAAAGCGCTGCGTAAATTGACGGCACTATATAGGTACCTGAAATAAATAATAAATAATATTTTGTATATATAATTCAGTTAAATAAAATGACTACACAGACTTGTGCTCCTTATAATACAGTCTACCGCTATCTGGCCTTGACATTGAAGTCCTACTCTGTGAAAGGAGTACCATTTGAAGAGGAGATACTGTATACTGATTAATTAAATAAAATACAGGCTTGAAGAGGCTAAAAAGATATTTCATAGAAAGAAAAACAATTCCACACATATGCAGAATTTAAGTTATACATTTTTTTGTTTTTTGAGTTAAATGAACTCATACTGCTTGGTAAAGTGACTCCTACGTGTTTTATAAAATAACATAAAATTTGAGAAGATTATTCAAAATATTGACACACAAGTAACACCATGTCTGTTGTGGACATATTTGTTCTTTGTAAGCTGCTAACAATAACATTATAGTAGAATTTTTATTATGTACAGAAAGAGCATATGAAATTATGACTAATAATTATTCTCATTAACCTTTGCTCTGCTTAGCAGTGTGAAAGACGCATTGTCTTCTGCTAAATGAAACACAGACTCCTATCCTATTCAGTATGTGACATTAAACTTAATTGTCAATAAACTTGTTTGCCCAGAAGTTCCCTGTCCCTAATAAAGATGAGAGGTCTGTAAAAGCAAAAATAGATGTTTATAAAATAAGACTTCTTGTTTTACGTTCAAAAACATAAAAGCGGCAATGAACAATAATAATAACACTCGGAAGCCTAGTGCTTTATATATATTTGAAAGTGCTCTGCAGAAAGTCTACATATCAATTTTATGAGTCAATTACAACCATACTCATTTAACGTGGCTAGTATTGATAAGCTGTCGTTGAAAACATTTGAACTTGCATAATTTACACAGGTGAAAGATGCCTTCTGGACATCCAAAGAACTTCTGCATTTGTATGTTTGGAGTGGGTAGTGACCTAAATACATTTTACTAGGAAGCACGGAACTAGTAAACATTACATAATTTATATAATATATGTTTTATGTCTTTGGTGAGATTCTTGAAAGTAGTACTTTTTGCTTAAAGTGTGCAGTATCTAAAGTGGATAGAGTGGGGAAGATTTAAAACTTATTTTAGATTGGTATTGCTGTCTGTGTCCCCATTAGGAAAATTCTCTTTATTTGTCCTGGGGACCACATATTGTTAGGACTGAAAGTGAGGAAAAAATCCTGTCTCAAAACAGGATTATTGGGCAAATTTTCCACTGGTAATATTTGTGTAAGAGTGGATTTCTCTCCTTTTGGACATATTTCCTGTCATTTGCTGTTGTGTCTACAGAAAATAAGGTTAGGAGAAATCCTACGCTATCCAATTCTATCTTAAATGAAAAAAAAAAGTTTGGGCTTTAAGTGAACGTTCAGATTCTCAGTAAATAAACTACTTTTTCTATATAAATCAGTTAAAAAGCTCCTCTCTAAGGAAGGCCATACTTTGCTCAGTTCCTTTTAGTATCTCCAATGACCTGATCACATGAGTACATAAGGATTAGGACTACACAGACATGGCAGCTTGATGGGCTTTCTATCACACAAATAGTTTTTTCATAAAATTTCCAATAGGAGATAACTAGGCATAGAAAAACGAAGTTGCAAGGTGCATTGCTATAATTCCCAGTGAGTTGAAGGATGAAGGATGGGTAGACATCTTATGGCTTATCAAAAATGCATTGGTAATAAGAGTCACATTTTGTAAAATAAGTAAATTATTGTTTGTTATCATGTGTTGTTTTATACTGGTTCCCTGTGTTCCCACTCTTTATTTATGAAAGTACATAGGAAATTAGAGAGATCGCACTGGGTAATGATGTTGGAGTAGGTGATTTAGTAGCAGAGAAGAAGAAGCATTCAAGAAGCGGTGGGGCTTTTATGTGAGACAAAGTAATGAGAGGAAAAAGAAAACATTTGGAGAGCCAACTGGCTCAGGTTGGGCTGCTCAACAGACAGGACTACCCTTCAGTAGGTACCCAGCACATTACTAGAAAAAACACCTGCAACAATGGAAGGAGAACCAGACTAAATGATAAAAAAAAGTCCAAATTAATATACTGGTTTGCACTAAAATACAGCCAACGTTTTTCAGGGACAAAAAACAAACTCCTTTGACCAGGGCTTCAGTAAGCATAATGCTTGAATAAACTCCAGATAGGGCTTTCCTATGTGAATCTATAAGGGAAAGTTAATTGAGGGACTACGAGAGTAACTAGCCAGCAGCATCTGAGAGAGAATACTGTAGATTCACTCAGAAAAGGACTATTTGAGTCCATTCAAATTCCCTATTTTAACTGAAGGCCTGATGAGGGAGGAGTGTTTTCTGGCCAATGAAACACACTGGATGATTACCGGAAAGGCAGCATCTACACCCAGAGGATCTCCACAGTTTCCCTGGTTTATATTGAACTACAATATAAATAAGATGAAGCACCACAACACTCACTAGTCAAGATGCAATTTTGATCCAGTAAAGGTCAGACAAACAATCAAAAGGGTAGTTAACAAGTTTCAAATACACCTTCTCCATCAGGCTAAGGAAAACATTGAGAAAGATTCATAGCAATAAAATATCCCCTCTTCAGTGTCAATATTTAGAACTATAAACCAAGATTATTAAAAGTATATATATATATATATATATATATATATATACACACACTATATTGCCAAAACTATTGGGATGCCTGCCTTTACACGCACATGAACATGAATAAATACATCCCAGTCTAAGTCCGCAGGGTTAAATATTGAGTTGGCCCACCCTTTGACCCAGAAGCATTTGTGAGGTTAGGCACTGATGTGAAGGCCTGGCTTTCAGTCTCCACTCTAATTCATCCCAAAGGTATTCTTTTGGGTTGAGGTCAGGACTCTGTGCGGGGTATCACGTTCCTCTACCCAAAACTCGCTCATTCATGTCTTTATGGACCTTGTTTTGTGCACTGGTGTGCAGTCATGGAAGGGGCCTTCCCCAAACTGTTCCCACAAAGATGGAAGCATGAAATTGTCCAAAATGTCTTGGTATGCTGACGTCTGAAGAGTTCCCTTCACTGGAACTAAGGGGCCAAGCCCAACTCCTGAAAAACAACCCCACACCATAATCCCCCCTCCACCAAACTTTACACTTGTCACAATGCAGTCAGGCAAGTATCGTTCTCCTGGCAGCCACCAAACCCAGACACGTCCACCGGATTGCCAGACAGAGAAGCGTGATTCATCACTCCAGAGAACATGTCTCCGCTGCTCTAGAGTCCAGTGGTGGTGTGCTTTACACCACTGCATCCAACGCTTTTCATTGCACTTGGCATATTCTGCACAGTGTGTGCTTCAACATGTACTGACCCACTCTGCCATTTTACGTGGCCTACCACTTTGTGGCTGAGTTGTTGCTGTTCTCAGTTGTTTCCACTTTGTTATAATACCACTAGCAGTTGACAGTGGAATATTTAGTATCACAGTACCACGCTCGAATTCACTGTGCTCCTGAGAGCGACCCATTCTTTCACAAATGTTTGTAGAAGCATTTTGCCTAGGTGCTTGATTTTATACACCTGTGGCCATGGAGGTGATTGGAACACCTGAATCCAATGATTTGGAGGGGTGTCCCAATACTTTTGACAATGTTGTATATATGTGTAGTGAGTGACTTTCAGACATGTTTTATGTATTTATTAATTTGTAATTTTATTTACAGTATTCTAACTGGATATACGACTACTGTTAGATTTTAATTTAGAGGATGTATTGAGATTATTTTAGTCTTTTAATCTGTATCCCCACATTCCACATACTGTATACTAGATACAGTTAGTTATTAAATACTTTTTTATATATACATTTAATACTATTGATTTATTTTTCCAAACATTTTAATTCTATAGAATATTCTCTCTTCTTTCCTAAGGTCTGATAATGTGTTTGAACACCCAAAACACATTAATGACCCTTTTGATTGTTCGCATGACCTACACTGGATAAAAAGTGAAAGTGGACTATTAACCGCTCCCGTCCGCCCTATAGCATATATATGTATATACCTGATTTTGCATTTGGTAGGGGTCCCAGCCAGTGATTATTCGCCGGTGTACTAGGTGTACAGTTGCTGTACATGGACTCCTGTGTGACATCATCCCTCTATCAGCCAGGACATTATGACCACTGACAGGCATGTTCCTGTCAGCACATGTGCATGGAGTAGAGAATGTCTGTCTTCTAGTGCTGCCCCTTCCACTCCCAGTCTGAAAGCTACTACACAACTGATTGCAGAATCTGATACCAACACAGATTCCTCTTTCGGTTTAAAGTTTTAATAATATTCATTGGAGAAGTCAGGTCTGCACATATGGGTCTCTGAGATCTTCTTCTATGGGATCAGCATAAATGCTACTATACCAGTAGCGTTCTGGTGAGAGCATATCCATAAGAGGTGGTGGATTCCCACATCGGATTATGAGCACCATTTTGAATATTTCAGACTGGTATTGCTGTACCTTGCAGTATCACGGATTCCTTCACTGGATGATGAGCACTATTATATCAGTCACATTGGTATTGCTGTGATTTGTAGTACCACGGACATTTTTTTCATATTTTGTTTAACATTTGAATGGTTATATGCGTAATGCATTAATATTTTGTTACATTTTGTTATTATAATCAGGTGTTCACATTTTTCACCATAACACTTTATGACGGTATTTAATGTTTAGCGCTGCACTTGTCTCTATATAAGTCGCTCGGTGAGCATCTCCGACAGGGGGGGCAGAACTGTTTGCAAACAAAACAATTCTCTCCCCTGTCAGCTCCAGCTCACTGCCTTGCATGGCCATGCAAAGCAGTGTGCTTACAGTGAAGCATACAGACACAGCTCCTAGTAAAACAGCACACTGTTAACCCTTTGATCGCCCTACATGTTTACCCCTTCCTGCCCCGTGACATTAGTACAGTGTCAGTTCCCTCCAGTGTCAGAATGCCCGCCGCAGTCCCGCAATCGCTCTATAAGTCGTTGTTCGCCACCATTACTAGTAAAAATAAAAAAAATCCCAGTATATATACTGCCATTTGTAAACACTATAACTTTCACGTAAACCAATTAATTTACACGTATTGGGATTTTTTTTTAGCAAAGACATGTAGCAGAATACATTTTGGCCTACATTTATGACGAAATTTGATTTTTTAAAATTTTTTACTGGACATGTTTAATAGCAAAAAGTGAAAAATATTGTTTTTTTTCTCAAAATTGTTTTTTTTTTTTTATAGCACAAAAAAATAAAAAACGCACAGGCAATCAAATACCACCAAAAGAAAGCTCTATTCATAGGAAAAAAAGGACGTCAATTTAATTTGGGTGCAGAGTTGCATGACTGCGCAATTGTCAGTTAAAATAACGCAGCGCTGTGACGCAAAAAATGGCCTGCTCAGGAAGGGGGGTAAATCCTCTGGAGGGCAAGTGGTTAAGCAGTGGTGTGGCATTTAAAATCTTATTTATACTTTAGCTCATTTATAAAAGTATCTGAGAAAATGATTTGTTTGACTGCCTCTTCACAACCCACCAAAGTCTCCCTTTCATTCCCCAAGCTGCAGTCTGGTTGCTGTGGGGCAGCACTGACCATCATAGACTGTTTTACATTTACTTTCTGACCATATGAGTTTTTAAAGATATTTAAATGGTCCCTGTACCTGGAAAATACATAGGATTCTATTGTTGAACTTTCCATTTGAACTTAGAGTTGCCTGGACATCATGCTGTTTCAAGGGCTTTAATATTTTGTGTGTCACTAGCCTGATATATGTATGCAGTTCAGTAGTTCTGACTTTCTTATGACTTAATTAGCTGCTTACTTGTTCCAAGTCAAGATCTAAAAAATTATTACGTCTAGAGATAGTGAATCAATTAACATATTTGTAAAGTGGGCAGCAAATGCACTCTTTAAATGTCTCGCAAATAGCCTGCCATAATTAGGCAGACAGGACTTGCACACAGTCACCACATTCATAGTTCATTACTGATATACTCTTGACCTTGGACTCTCATGTTGCATGCTGTTTTCAAGCAGTGGCATAACTTGCAGTGAAGGAAAAATAGCCCTGGACCCCTAAGGTTATCTTATTAGTATTAGTATCTTATCTTAAGGAAGAGTATTTATGTTGATGTAGGTAAGCTGGCAGGCATCTTCCACACCCCAGAGGATCTCCAAAGTCTCCATGGCTTGTAGTGTAATGTAACAAAAATGTAAATGGAAGCATCACACCACTGCTAAGAGGTTCAGATATGATTTTATTCCAATAAAAGTCAGAGGGACAAACGGAAGAGTAGCCAATGCGTTTCAGGGAGCCAAAACTGCCCCCTTCATCTTGGCTTGAGATAGAAAACAATGTAAATGGTCTAGAAGTGAATTGGACCTTCAATGATATTTCATCCAGTGTGATTACAAGTCCTGTCAGCAGCTGATTTGGAAGTTTGCTAAAGTTTACTACCAATGCAAGTGTAGCATATTTGCTACCACTTTTATGTGTTACTGTGCAAAAGCAATATATGTAGCTGGTAGTTTCTTATTCCACCATTATACTTGGTATACATTTTAATAGATCAGTGTGTGATTATTTTTCAATGGTGAGCTTTTAGAACTCACCATTGTGTGAAATGTCTTTGCTACCTGAATTGTGAAACCCTCTAATCTCTTTTACAAGTTTTGTGTTTGTGTGCCAGAGACATGGCAAATTTTACAACACAAGTGCTTTAAAGATGTGGTCTAGTGGCTATGACATCAATGGAGGTGGGACATATCATCACTTTAGGTGTATCTCAAACAGTTTGAATAAAAAAATGTGATTATTATAAAGGAACAAATAACAATACAATCAGACTGGATGGGGTTGTTTAACTAAAGACAAATGGGCTGTCCACTTTGCAAGGGGAGTTGCATTTTACAAGTGAAATTGCAATTTGTATGGGAATTTACCCCAGAGATTAGTGAATGAGGTTTTGCTCCAGGGGCAGACTGACAACTCATGGGGCCCTCGGGCAATAGGGGATCATGGGGCCCCTGTGTCCTTGTCCAAACTCAAAAAAGCCTATGAAAAAGATACCAGGGGCATCTCATGGGGCCCCATACTGACCCCGGTCCCTCGGGCAGTGCCCAAGTTTCCAAATGGTCAGTCTGCCCCTGTTTTGCTCTATTTAATCATCCAATCATGATCAAGCAAAAAAAGCTGTTGTTTGTTTCCTTGAACACAATTTGGTATTCTTTGCCAAGCGAAATGTCACTGTATTCACTAGGCTCTGGGGAAAAGCAGAGCATAACTTCCCTTGCAAAGTGAATAGCCTATATGCCTTTAGTAAATGAACCCCTATGAGTTTGCACACGCACTGTACAGAATTATAATATATAAACATTTTCAGAGCATACATTTTTTTGTACTGGACAGAAGCAACTTTTTCAGTTATTTTGAATTGAAGTTAAAAATGGAATTTTTAGAATATAACTATTGGTTCAAGTTGCTGACTTGTGCTAGTTGATGATAGCGATCATGAAGAAACATGTAATTAATAAAACAAAAGTGCATGATGATCTGTTATGATGATTTGAGAGCAAATAAAATCAAATGCCTTGCTTCTAAGATGATGTTGAGCAGAGTAAAAATCACAGGCACTCACCACTTCCCAGTTCCTCTCCTTGTTGAGAGCAATCACCACCAGTGCAGGATTGATGAGGTACCCATCTTCATTAAATGAGAAGTCCTTTCCTCCCCAGGAGATGTTCATGAAATATCTGTTAAGATAGTATTCCAGTCTCAGTAAATGACAGCAGCAAGGAACTGCATTTAGCATTCCGCTCTAGGGTCCTCACGGTTGATTGGCTAATCTGCCAAAAGTTTGAAAAAATAGCAATATGTGTTCCTGACTGACATTGGTCATTAAGCTGCCTATATTTCACACCTTATCTAAATCATAGAGAACACACAAGTTAAACACGTTTTAGACATTTAAGAACTTTTTAAAAATTCAAATAATGCATAAGAAAGTAATATTTCAGTAAGAACTATTAAATGCTTGCATTCACTCTGGGATTACTTAACCATTTCAAGTCTCCAGCTACCCACAGATACTAGAAATGGTCAGACAATCTGGCCACAGAAAATACATTTTTAAGTGGGTGTTTTTTATGTACATCTGGTGCTGAAGTTTGTCTCAGGAATGAGGAGGCACAAATTTATGACCTTAGAGATTCCAACCAGGCTATAGACACCTGTTCTAACTTTCTTCTCTTAAAGCTGTTGGTACACCAAAGAAAACCATAACTCCATCTAATCTTAAAAGAATTGTGGGGATAAGGTCTGGGTTTGCCACTATCATGGGTTCGCAATGGCTCCCCCAGGATTCAAGAATTTTGCAAATTGCAAACTTCTGGCTGAAAGCTTCACAGAATCTCCACCAGATAACAGGAACACCTATATTGCAGTGTACAGCCAATAACTGGAAAGAATACATAACCCACCCCTTTTCTAAAAGGGGCCCATATTTTCAGTGTGTTTTGGAACTATTAGGGAGAGGCGACAATTCTGTATTGGTTGAGATACTGTTTTTTTCTTAATTGTGGCATTTGTCACCCATGGCAGTGCCCAGCTCCCTGTTTGCTGTTTGACAATAGCTTGCTTATTACCAATACAGCTTATAAGCTCTGTAACTAGCCAGAAATTAATAGTAAGATTCACCCTTCCCGTAGAATTTATTTGGATTTGCCAGAAAGTTTGCAAACTTAAAACTTTGAGAACAATTAGCGAAGCTGTCTGTAAACTGAACCCAGACAGATTTGCTTATGTCTATAAAATTGTAACATTAATTGGCATTTAAGGATATTCCAGAGGTACGCTTAGTTTAAGATATACAATATAATTAAGTGGAAGTAGTTCGTTTAGAAAAGGTGTGGTGAAGCATGGAGCAGCAAGAATGGGAAAAGCACATGACTTTGGCAAGCTTTAGCAATGGGTATGAAAATGTTTATTTTTTATGATAGTTCTTGAGTTTATAGTTGGATCAAGAAAACGCTAAAAAACAGAAACATAGAAAAGTGAGGGCAGAAAAAAGACCAAGTGGTCCATCGAGTCTGCCCAGGGTTAGGCATTTACGAAAGAAAAATAATGTATTTTAACAACCACTAGATACTGCATATACTTGACTACACATGCACAACCAAGGGTGGAGATCAGTGGATAAAGGTACACATAAAATTACTAGTCAACCCTTGGGGAGCTATGGATTATTTTAGCCTCTCTGCATCCATTTCTAAGGGTGGAGAATTTCTAAACAAAACCTTTTCTTTAGTTTTGAATGATCTTGGAGAGATTTCTTCCCATTTCTTGTGCAAAAGTCACAATAGGAAGCAAAGGCAATCTCTCCAATGTGAGGGGATATCTCTTTTTAGAAAAATATAACTAGAACCCCTATTTCCCATGTGTATTGTGGCAAACAGCCCCTGTCAGTCCAGAGAAGAGTTGTGGCCAGAGTTTATCTGCCTCATAGATAGTACAGTAGCAGTATACAGGGGGTAAAGTACTGGGCACATCTTTTCCTTCACCTGGGGCAGAATTTGTGTATCCTTGGGATGACCAGATGTGTGTCAGAGAAAAGCTGTATGCAGGCTGTGATGGAACATATATGTAGGTTTGAGCAGATCCAGCATGGTCTCACAACTAGCCAGGAGGCTTTGCACCTGCAAATGCACCTATCTTCTGATTAGATGCGAGAACCCCAGTGGGGTTCCTGCGATTAGCTCTGATAGACAGTCCCATTGAAATCAATGGGAGGCTGTTGGCCCCCGAAGCAAATCACGGCCACTCACATGTAATCTCTCATGCAGTGATCACATGCGAGTGATTGGCCTTGGACACAGCCTGATCACTTGCATGTGATTGCTGCAAGAGAGATTACATGCGAGTGGCTGCAAATAACTATGAGAGCTTGCTGCATTCCATTGCCTTTAATGAGGCTGCCGTTTGCAGCTAATCATGGGATTCCCTGCTGGGATTCTCTCATCTGATTGGAGGCAGGGTGCATTCACACCTGCAAGAGAACCTTTTTGTTTGTTTCTTGCAATGCTTATGATTAAACATAGGCAGGAACACTTTGGTATCTGGAATACTGCTCTGTGAGGTCTAATACATATATATATATATGTATATATATATTTTTTTTTTTTTTTTTTTTTTTTTTTTAAATGCCTAACTTCTACAGATGATGTTACTAGCAAAGGAAGCAAAGGGGGTCAGCAGACCAAGATATACTCTATTTAGGGTTAGCACATTTTCAGTAGAATTCTGTATTTAGGATGCATTCACATACGTGCAAGGTGGTAATCCACAGTAAAAGGCACATTTTACTTTGTGTTACCACATTGTACATTTATGCATTGGTATACATGCTTTGGGAATGCTCTGTCATTTATTACACTCATTGCATACAGCACACCCCGAGGCACTTGCATCATAGCACACCATAACACTAAAAAGGATTTCTGTTATGATATGCTGCATTTGAAAAAAAATGGCGCAAGTGCATTTTTCCACGTTTTTTGATGCATTGACATCCCATTGAAAATGCACAGGCTGTCCTATTGCAATATACATTAACAAGTGAAATGACATACGTTAATGCACTGCAACCATGCGAATGGGACCTTAATGATGGTTGATCATTCCCATTTATCAAAAGAAAGCTTCTGCATTAATATCCATATAAACCAAATATCTAGGAAATACAATATTTTGTAAAATGGAAAATCTTACAGCACACATCTTTTATTATAGTGAAGGTAGGATTTAGCATATTCATGAGAATTGAAAAGGTTTTGTGAGTCATGAAGGGCTGGTAAGAAATTGTACTATTCTGGAATTTATGGATATTTTAGAGAAATAATGGACTTTGTTTTGAGAGCATTACAGAGATTCTGTACATGTCTGTTAGGAATTGAACTTTGTTGCACTGCTAGTTAACAATAGGATTTCCATTACTACAGGATGTCAGTTCATAAAAGGTTTGTTGAGTAAGCCATTTTGTCCCTGAAAGCTGAAGTTAATCATGTTTCTGGAGAATAAGAATTTTCTATTCTCATCTTGTATTTGCTAAAGCATAGGTATAGGTTATTGTGTAACTCAATTGACACCTATACTGTAAATGTTTTATATATTGTATGGCTAGTATCAGATTGCTTTGTCTTCATGTCCAGAAATACACAGGCTGACATTGTTCTCTTACTGAAAATGATGGCTGCCTCAATGTCACATTCATCCTCTGACTTTAACTGTGTTCACTCTTTCATTCTTTTTTTAATGTTTTGCACATATATTTAAACAATCCTTTTAGGTCTGAAGATTAGTTAAAACCCCAAAACATATATCTCTGAAATCAGACACCATGTAGAAGGCAGTTCTAATTTTTTATGTCACATGATATTTGCACAATCATTTATCAAGTGTACGTTTTCAGTAGAAAATATTAAAGTTAATTTTGGAAGACAGAAATGCAATATATGATCCAATTTATGGGGGTAAAATATAAAAGACGAGGTTGTGCCAAGTGAAAAGCTACCCAGCATGTCAAGCTTTAAAATTGTGCATGCCCACAACACAATGACAAACTTTGGTACTCCATGTTTTCCATAGGCAACAATTAAAAGTCCCAACAAGTCATCAGTTTAGAGTTAACCTGTTTATTGCTATAATTTCAGCATGTATGACGATATATAATATGTAGTTTAAGTGTCAGGGATCACCGCGGCGCTGGTCCCGGCGCAGGCGCAGTGCCCCGCCTTGTGCAGGGATGCGGGCACTAGGTCTGGGACGGCCGCGGCATCCGAACTTGCGCATGTGCACTAGAGGCCGCGGGCGCTCGCCTGGCACCAATGACAGCGCAGGGCGCGATATTTAAACAGCCCTGAACTGTCATTGAGCGCCGTCTGGTCTTTCCTGCATTCCTGTTACCTGTGAACCTGTACCCTGATTGTTGCTGACCTGGATTGTCCTTGACCACGCTGTATTCTCCTGCTCTGACCCTTGGCTTGCCTGACCTCTCTCCTGGATGCCCCCTATTGGATCTGATCTGCTGTTGCTGACCTGGCGTGTGACCCGACTATTCTCTGCCCGCTGCTTTGTACCGCACCGTCCCCACGGCTACCGACCCGGCTTGTCTGACCTCGCACCTGCTCAGCCATCCATCCATCCCATCGGGGTCACCCGACCTCCTCATATCAGGCTCTCCCCTGTGGGAGCCCCTGGCGAACACCCCTACCACTGGTGGATGTACCCAGTAGTCACGACCTGGTCTCAGAGTGCTCCAAGTCCATCCCCACCATCAGGGGCCCTGGTGAACAAGTGCTCTGGGGCTTAGATTCCGTACTCTGGGGGCACCTGACCTGTGGAGTGCTAGTGGTACTGCCAGGTGGTCCATTACAGTAAGCCTCTGATGGGTGTGTTTACATTTGAGTGTGTGCATTTGTGGGTCAGGGTGGGGTCAAAATTTGGGGGGCGGGGTTCTAAGTGCTTGGGTGTAACTTTGTTGTAACATTTGAGATATTGGATAATAAACTCTGTGGCAAATTCTCTTTACCATTTGACCTCCTGAGGATTTACCCCCCTTCCTGACCAGGCCATTTTTTGCAATACAGCATTGTGCTACTTTAACGGACAATTGCGCTGTCATACAATGCTGTACATAAATTAATTTTATGTAATTTGTTTTCCCATAAATAAAGCTTTCTTTTGGTGGTATTTGATCACCACTGCATTTTTATTTTTGTTTTATAAACAAAAAAAAGCAACAATTTAAAAAAAAAACATTTTTTGTTTTTTACTATAAAACATAACCAAACAAATTTAAAAATCTAATTTCTTCATACATTTTGGCCAATATGTATTCTGCTACATATGTTTGGTAAAAAAATCCAAATGAATGTATATTGATTGGTTTGTTCAAAGGTTATAGTGTCTACAAACTATTCTATATATGCTAGATTTTTTTTTACTTTATACTAGTAATGGCGGCAATCACCGACTTATAGTAGGACTGTGATATTGCAGCGGACATTTTTATACTAACTGACACTTTGTGGAACCAGTAACACTAATACAGTGATCAGTGCTACAAATATGCACTGACGCTGTACTAATGACACTGGCTGGGAAGTGGTTAAACATCTAGGGCAATCAAAGGGTTAACTGTAAGCTTAGCTATGTGTTTTCTGTACACTATGTGCTGCTTTTACTAAGTGAAGTGATGGATCTTATTCCATGCATTGCAGGGATACAAGATCCATCACTTCCCTGCTTTGTTTATATAGGCAGAGCATCATTCTTTGATCTGTGGGTGCTGGTGGACATTCACTGCCTGGCATCTGCAGATCGGTTTCTGCTGCGAATAATCACAGCCGAAGCGGCCTGCTGGCGGCACGCTTGTGCAGCCCCTAGGTGAAAGTGCAGAATCACGTTTATATATGTGATTTTACACAGCAAGGCCGCTCTATAGCAGTATATCTGCTATAGGGTGGTCTTTAAGTGGTTAATGAGACATCAGGGGTCTTTTAGACCTGCTGACCTTTAGAGCTAATGGAGTTTAGATTGCCCTTCTTCCCTGTGGCCAAGTGACAGCAGAAACCAGAAGCCCGTTGTACACATTGCTTCTGGGTTCTTTATAACTAGGGGAGATCAGCAGATGGAAGTTTGGTGGTCTCCCTCCCCTCCAACCAGGCAACAGCCACCATGCATGGTGGTGAGGGCAACTCAAGGGGTCAAGAATTAATTGAGCAACCATACAACAACTGGCAATTGGCTTGTGGAGTGTGCATACACTCATAGCTGCTGTGTGTGAAACCACCACTGATGTATGATATGACACTGAGTGACTGACCAAGAACAAGCACAACTACGTGTAGATACTTAGACCTCTTTCACATAGACCTAGCTGCTGACTTACAACCCATTCCGTTGTCAGCAGACTTGCGGTCAGCAGGCAATCATTTTGATGAGGGATTAGCCAATTTGATGCAGTTGCATTGCAGTTGCAACACAGCCCCATTCATCTCTTTAGTGTGGTGGCAGGTGGTACTGTTGGATATGATAGATGATGTTCTTCCACCTCCTAAAATGCATGTGAAATCAAGCAATGAACTACTTTTTTGTTCTGGTAAATACTGTATATCATTGACAGTGTTTTCTTTTAAATTGAGAGCTGCAAAACATTCCTATTGACCATGCCAGAAATCCAGTGCTACCCTGTGTGCTCTGCTATGCAAAGCGCTACACAAACTGTTGACGCTATATAAATCCTGTATAATAATAATAATGTTATCTCAAAAAAGTCTTATATTGCTGCCTAGGTTACCTCTGAAATCAATAGAACCCCCCTCTTCCCCACATGTTATGGAGAGGAGAAGGCATTCTGTAGTCCTAACACTGTTCCTCCATAGGCATAGTGCAGTGAATGAGCATCATCACTCGAGGCATTTACTGGGTATCACTAGGTAAAAATAAAGGAAAATACAGTCTGAAAAAAAGAAAACTAATGCAGCCATCACATCTAAGGACTGGTAAGCAATACACTACATTTTTGTTTCTGAGTTCAGATACACAATATATGACATTCAAAAATGAAACTTTCCAGATGCAAACTTTTCTGTAAACAGTAATATTCAAAGCAAAGTGAGCACTCTACAATATAGCAGCTGAGACACTCAGGTAACCAAATGAAACCTCCAAAGTACAATATAAATAATAAAGTGCAGCGCTAAAATATAGATATAGTCACAATAAAATCCAAATGCGAATACGTCTATGAGTATATAGTGAGATGAATCCAGAAGTGAGCAAATATCAGTATGCTGGTGCTCTGAAGGAATGATAAGATTGCGCACTTACCAGATGCGCATAGGGTATGCGCATTAATATATCCACCTCAGGGTACTTAGGTATGGTAGGTGTATGTAGAACATCCATCTAGAAATGGGCAGCAGAGCGGTCAATGGGTGAAGTCTGCTTACTCCAGAGGTCCCCTTTAGGATGGATAGGGTCAGCCACCAGCTTACAGGGATTCCCTTCCTCTGGATAATGGGTCAAACTTGTAATCTCCACTGGCTCTGAAAACTTAATGGCTCCATAAAGAAGCCATAACTAAGGTGCCCAGAGTGTAGTACTTTCTAGTAAATATATTTATTCCACAATAATGACAGTACAGTAGTAAAAACAGGTACACTGACCATGAGTAAAGATGGCCGCCGGACCAGCACGTGGCTCCGGCAGTGTAACGTCACAGCGTGTTGATTCCCTAAGGGAATCTAAGTGCCCTGAGGTGGATATATTAATGCGCATACCCTATGTGCATCTGGTAAGTGCGCAATCTTATCATTCCTTCAGAGCACCAGCATACTGATATTTGCTCACTTCTGGATTCATCTCACTATATACTCAGACTTATTCGCATTTGGATTTTATTGTGATTATATCTACAGTATATTTTAGAGCTGCACTTTATTATTTATATTTTCTGTAAACAGGCATATATCTAACAATTTAAATCTATTAACCCCCTAATGCCAGGGCCTTTAGGGAGTTTCAGGCGCCGGGAGGTGGGGCAGGGTTTTAGACCATGTGAACGCCATAATTGGCTGTCACAATAGTCACATGATCGGAAATCTCCTGATCGCAAGCAGCAATTTAGGAGCTTTCCTTCAGGCGTTGGTAACTGTGCCGGGAATGTACAGGGCACGTGCTCTCGGCACAGGTTTGTTTACATTTGGATACGCAAATATGTGGCCTCTCTGCGTCAAGGCCCACTCACCGATAGAACACATATTTGTGTACTGTCGCCACAAAGGGGTTAAAGATAAACCTAAATTAAAAAATAAAACATTTGGGGACTACATAGCAACCAGCCACTGTTGGAACAATGAACCGTTTGGTCAGGTGTATATAACATGCCGCTTACAAGGTAACACAATTAGAAATATTTAATGGGCAAAATAGTGTATAGGATTCACTGGTCATGTAAAATACAACATAGCTTGTATAGTGTAGTGGTACAGAGTATAACATACAACACAGCATATAGAGATCCATGGTGATGAACTTTTTTTTTAAAACAGTAGAATTTCTGTTTGTATTCACAGTTATGTTGTACAGACTGTTGGTTGATCGTAGATATACACAGTAACTAGGTAATGCGTAAATTTGCACAACAGCTCATTTCTTAACACTGAGAAGTCTACCAGAAATTCAACATATTATCATTTTCCACCAATCAGTCTGACTCTATATATATATTCTGTTCTAAATCAGAATACAAAGAACAACAACAACAAATAATTATTTATCCTCACGGTTCTGTGCAAGTACATCATTACCAAAAGATATGTTGTTTATATAGAAGGTAAGTTCCGGAGTGTACTGAAAGTTAACCAGGGTTCCCATTCTTTTCTAAATTTCTCATCACTATCATTGATTATTGCAAAAGAGTATTCATATGAGCATTGTAAATGTATTATATCCACAACTTCCGAAATGGATGGTGCAAGGTCATTTTTCCAATTATTGGAAATCGTTAGTCGAGCAGCAACTAATATATGCATAACTAATTTATCAAATTAATTTTTATCCCTAATAGAGCTAGTTTGGGTGTTGGATGCGTTATAATACCTGAGATAGATATTAGGGAAAATAAAGAATTCCAAAAGCTCACTATTGACTTACATGTCCATAATACACGCAACAAGTTGCTCTGATGGCCACAATTCCTCCAACACTCTGAGGAAGTATTTGAGTACATAAGGGATAATCTATCTGGAGTAAGGTACCACATATGTGTAATATTTAGAGCATTTTCCCAATGAAATAAACAGTGAGTTGTTTTATAGATATAGGTAAGTGTCTGGTTCCATTCTTGAATTGTAAAGATTTGATTCAGTTCCAGTTCCCACTTAAACATAGCATTGGTTTTTACCATTTGATCATTTAATTGTAAATGGTATAAAACCATGATATTCCTCCTCTGGCATCTGTTGTTGTATGGAAATAATCACATACTTTCTTATCTAAAGAGATATGGTGGCAATGAACTGTTATATAGAACATAACATATGTTCAGCATATGTGCAGCACAGAATACAGATTGCAATGATAAAGAGAATACACTGCCCCTTTTATTTTTTTTGTCAGTGTGAGGAAAAGGTACCCTCTCACACTGGCCATCGGTGAAAGGATAAAATTCTTCCTTATATTGGTGGTCAGTGGGCGCAAGATCTCCTCCATGCAATAATAGTCAGTAGGGGATGACTGCTACTTACATTGGTGGTCATTGTGAGAAGAAAAATGCCCAAGCACTGATGATACATGGGAGGGAGAATCTCCCAGAATTGGTAGTCAGTGGGCCTTAATTTTTGTCACTGGCTTTGGCTATGATGAACGATGTGGGCACTACAGGAAAAGCAGGCACAATCAGGTGGGAGATCAAACTGGAAAAGAACAGCCTACAAGCTGGCATGTGTCCTCATCTGCAATCCCTCAAAGGACTCCTCTCCTATGGTCCGTTAAATCACAAAAAGCTTCTTTGTTCCGGTGATGCTGAGTCTGATCTGATGACATCACAAGTCCTTTTCGCCCCCTTCCTATAGTGGTAGGAAAATCCCGAATGCTGCAGGGAATGGTCATTCAACCAGGACGGGGAGTGGAGATGACTTATAAGCAATATAAACCTGAGTTTGTTCTGAACCATCTGTGTTTATTCCAAGATTTCCCAACCAGACTCAACATCACCGGAGCAAAAACGCCTTTTGTGATTTATCCCCTTGAGAACGGACCATAGGAGAGGAGTCCTTTGAGGGATTGTAGATGAGGAGACATCCATGAGAGCCTCTTTGAAATGTATTGGCTACAACGCTTGAGACCTATATAGTCTATAGGTCATCTTTGGAGGTAAGTGTGCATGCTAACAGGTGGAGGAGCACAAGTGGTGGTCACTGGTTGATTTATTTATTATCAAAGAGTGTCTTTTGCATAATAGACTGTATTAGGACTATTTTTTCATGCAGTGAATTTTTTGCACTTTTTTTGCATTCCCTTCTTGTTATTTGTCATGCTGAATTCCGAGCCGGGTGTTTTCTTATTTAGATCTGTTATTCTCATTCTTTTTACATTGATTATTATATACAGTTGCAAGAAAAAGTATGTGAACCCCTTGGGATTACATGGAGTTTTGCATGAATTGGGCATAAAATGTGCTCTGAACATCATCTAAGTCACAACAATAGAAGAACACAGTCTGCTGAACATAATACTACACACACATTAGATGTTGCCATGGTTTAATTGCACATAACATGTAAACATTCACAGTGCAAGGAGGAAAAAGTATGTGAGGCCCTAGCTTAATGACTTCTTCCAGAGCTAATTGGAGCCAGGAGTGAGCCAACCTTGACTCCAATCAGTGTGATGATATTGGATGTGTTGCTGACAGCTGTCCTGCCCTTGAAAAACACACACCTGTTTTGGGTTTACTGGGTTTACATGCCTCGCAGAAAAGAGCTCTCAGAAGACCTACGATCAAGAATTGTTGACTTGCATGAAGCTGGAAAGGGTTACAAAAGTATCTCCAAAAGCCTTGATGTTCATGTGTCCACGGTAAGACAGACTGTCTACAAATGGAGAAAGTTTAGCACTGTTGCTACTCTCCCTAGGCGTGGTTGTCCTGTAAAAATGACTATAAGAGCACAGCGCAAAATGCTGCATGAGGCAAAGAAGAATCCCAGAGTGTCAGCTAAAGACATACAGAAATCTCTGGCACATGCTAACATTTTTGTTGACACATCTACAATAAGGAAAACATTAAACAAGAATGGAGTACATGGGAGGACTCCACGGAGGAAGCCATTGCTGTCCAAAAAGAATATTGCAGCACGTTTGAAGTTTGCAAAAGAGCACCTGGATGTTCCACAGCACTACTGGCAAAATATACTGTGGACAGATGAAACCAAGATTGAGTTGTTTGGGAAGAACACACAACACTATGTGTGGAGAAAAAAAGGCAAAGCACACCAACATCAAAACCTCATCCCCACTGTAAAACATGGCGGAGGGAGCATCATGGTTTGGGGCTGCTTTGCTGCCTCAGGGCCTGGATGGATTGTTGTCATTGATGGGAAAATGAAATCCAGATGAATTCCAGAGTTTATCAAGACATTTTGCAGGGAAACGTACGACCATCTGTCCGCCAACTGAAGCTCCGCAGAGGATGGGTGATGCAACAGGACAATGACCCAAAGCATACAAGTAATTCAACAAAACAATGGCTGCAACAGCATAGAATACGCCTTCTGGAGTGGCCCAGTCAGAGTCCTGACCTCAACCTGATTGAAATGCTGTGGCATGACCTTAAGAGAGCGATTCACACCAGACATCCCAAGAATATTGCTACACTGAAACAGTTTTGTGAAGAGGAGTGGTCCAAAATGACTCCAGGTCTGATCTGCAACTACAGGAAACGTTTGGTTGAGGTTATTGCTGCCAAAGGAGGGTCAACCAGTTATTAAGTCCAAAGGTTCACATACTTTTGCCTCCCTTCACTGTGAATGTTTACATGTTATGTGCAATTAAACCATGGCAACATCTAATGTTTGTGTAGTATTATGTTCAGCAGACTGTGTTCTTCTATTGTTGTGACTTAGATGACGGTCAGAGCACATTTTATGCCCAATTCATGCAAAACTCCACGTAATCCCAAGGGGTTCACATACGTTTTCTTGCAACTGTATATTGCAGTTTACCAGTCATTAGATGTGGTCGCTGTATTAGCTTTAATTTTTAGGCTTTCTTCCCTCTGTTTTCACATGCTGATCTGGCTAGCAACACACCTCCTGTATTACAGTGCCCCCACTCTGGATTAAGGAGCACAGTGGCACCTTTGGACAGCAGCATTGTTTATCTGGGGGGAGGATAGTGTTAGAAGTACTAGCAGATTTAGATACATTAAAATTGAATTCAAACTGCAGCTAACACTTAAGTAGTGCCAGTAATAGTTTTGTTCCTTTTGGGATAAAGGTGTTACATAAATACAGTAAATAAAAGCAGATCATTGTAAGCACCCCTATCAGCGTTAAATGGTTTGTCTCAAACCTCTGACAGCTACATCTGCAAGAGAGCTTTTTCTTTTAAAAAAACAACAGGCTTATTGGTCATATCACCAAGTGAAAATAAGGGAAACGCACTCCTCCTTCCTTGATTTGTGTGCTATGCCCCATGGGTATTGTTAATAGCCCTTCATACATAGCTCATAGGGGCTGTCGTACACTCGATAAAGTTCATGGAGTCATTGTTGCTATTCCTTCTCCCCTGCCCCCCTCCCCCTGTTTGACCCCCCTCTAAACTTCCCTCTCTCTTTAATTCCCTTGGGAGCCATTACCCTGATTGACCAGCGATATAACGTTATTTGTCATAAATTCTTAACTACCTGTTTTTGTTGGAAATATATAGACATTTGTACCGTGATCTTCACTTCTTCTGTTTTGCTATCACTACAATGTCCAATGTATAATGGTAATGTCTCCCAGTTTATGTTACTCTGATTTACTATTAATAAAAATTGTTTGAACAAGAAAATAAGGGAAACGAAGTTTAAAAAGAAAACAAACACATTTAACACCTAAGAGTCGGTGATCTACAATATAAGAAATGTTTGCTCCTGGGTTTACTACTGCTTTAGGGTAACACATAAAAAATTAGAAAAGAAAAGGGGCGCACAAGCCTTGAGCATTACCTCAATAAAAATTTTAATCATAAAATGTAGCAGATATATACTCACAATCAACAAATGTACACAGGCATATCATGACCGACAAGGGTCCATGGTCTGAAATGGTGCACGAGTCCCCAAGCAAGAGGACGCTTGAAAGTGGCTGACACTTTCTCTTCTTTTAGGGTGACACATACCAATTTATTACCTCTCAAAAAACAACACAGTGCCCCCCCCCCCCAAAAAAAAAAAAAGAAAACCAAAAAACTTTCATCATTCTTTTTTCTCCATTTTTGTTTAGGCATCATCCAGGCAAACACCTACTTGCTGAGCAAAGGGATGGCACAATAACATACACCTTAGGGTTGTACAGTAGCCTATATGATGGTGGCTGTGTGCACATGTCTAACCCAACTTAGCACCTCTGATACTGCTGCCTCTTAATCAGTTATCATTAAACTGCATAGCAGAGGTGTTAATTAGAGGTAACACTCATCTTGTTATACTACTAAGGTATTCATTTCTAAATATGCTACATATACAACTATACCTATTGGATTATGAATGTAATTGCCATAACATTTAGGGATGTACTAATGTATCTATATATTTTGCTGCATGGAAATACATTTTGCACTTCACTTTACCTATTGTGGTAACACCTGAGAAATGAGAGTCAGCAGAAAAGGTACAAAAAAAGCCCAGATAATTCTGATGTCCACAACACCTTCACACCTCGGTGGATAATCTAGTTATTAGCTATCCAGGGAAATGTCAGTTAGCTGGAAAATCCAACCACAAAGACAATGCATTCATGTGATATGGGTGACTATAGCTGATTGTAGCTGTTCAGTCACTGGAATCTTTAAATAAGTCTTGGTTGGGCATATTTTGTAGCTAACTGGTAGACAGAATATACTAAGGATGATAGAAAGCAGGTCAGGTGACATAGGGAAGCCAGGGGTCTATATTTCCGTAGCCCTTTATAAAAAAAAAAAAGGGGGGGGATGTCCATCTTAGCCTAGAGAAGAGCCTACAAATTGTTACCAACAGTCCTCCAAAGCAGCCATGGATCATGTTCAGTTCTGTCCATGAAAAAAAAAAAGATGCTGGGTGCCTTTAGGAGTGTGTGAGACTCCTAGAGGTGCCCCACAGTTCTTTCTTTTCATAAAGAAAAGCACTAGCCCCTTATGACATCCCCTTGTGAAAAAAACACGGCAATCAGAGCTTAGCTGGGTGACATGATCACACAGACCAGATCAAGCAGCCTTATGTTTTATACTATACTTATCCCTAAAAATGTGAGTACCCTCTGGGTTTTTAAGCAATACACTTTGTTTTTTGTACTGGATTATACTATGTGCATTGTTTTCTTCCTCCCTATGGTGGTTGTGTGATACGCTTGTGGAGGTTGCTGTGCAATCACTCCTGTTTCCTATTTACTGGATGTTCAGTATGGATCAATATATACTCATGACCTTTGTTATAGGGACATGTCTCTGGTAAGACATTTTAATTTTTTGATGATTGTTTACTGAACTTGACACGATGGGGTTTATTTACTAAAGCTGGAGAGTCCAAAATCAGACTCCCTTCTGCATAGAAACCAATCAGCTTCCAACCTCAGCTTGTTCAATGATGCTTTGGCAATGAAACCTGGAAGCTGATTGGTTTCTATGCAGAAGGGAGTCTGATTTTGGACTCTCCAGCTTTAGTAAATAAACCCCGATGAGTCAATAAAATTGGCATGGGTAATACTTTTGTTTTCACACAATAATTTGCATCTGGTGTGGATTTTTGTATGTTATTTCCCAAGCTGGCATTGCTTCAAGTTATGGATTATCACAAAAATGCTAAAAAAAGCAAATGCGGAAAAACACAGGAAAAAGCAGCTAAACGCGGCAAAACGCCACTAAACGCTAATGCAAAAACACTAAAAAAAGCTGAAAAACTCACATTTTTAACGTGACTTTACACAGCTAACGTTACCAGCGTTATCAAAATGCCCCGTATGCATGAGGACTTATATCCACTCTTAAAGCAACATATTTTTTTTTGCTCGTGTCCTTTGATTATTTTGTGTTCAGGTAATTGTGATACACATTATTATACAATTGTTTGCTGGCACACTGTTTTGCTGGGCATAAGCTTTCTTTTCATAAGCCAATCCAGGGGAAAGAATCAGACAAGCCAGTCTGTCTGTAATAAGGGTGACATTTCAGCTGTGAAAACACTTCTAAGTCCTAAGGATGTGTTTTAATGTGTCTGTCCAATACTCTATCCATGCTGTCCTCTGGATATGCCAGGAAGCTGTTTTCTTTCTTACTGCTCTTGGCACACCAGCCACAACATCACATCCTCTTACATTTCTGATTGAAGATAATATTCAGTCCCCTGATCTCTCACATACAGAGTACTTTATGGCAGAATGATGATGAATTGAAATAAGTTCAGAGGTCATTTATAGCATTTTCTTCTTAGTTTTTTTTTTAGTAAAGCTGTAAAGCTTTATCTCTCCAATGGATCCACTGGCTGAATTATCATTGGATCCCAGGTTGCCAAGAAAGTTGTTGATGACATCATCCTAACTATTCACAATAATTATTCCTCTAATTCCCATGAACAGCCAGAAGGATGGAGATAATGAAGGCAGGAAAAATGTATTAGATTCTTTTTTATCACTGGAGTGCCAAGTGGTTACGTTGTTTTGAGCTTTTCAGTAAAAATGCACAGTGGCTAAGTGATTAGAACTTCTTCCTAGCAGCACTAGGGGCATCAGTTAGAATCCTAACCATGATACTACCTGCCTGGAGTTTGCATGTTCTTCCTGTGCCTGCTTGGATTTCCTCTGGGTTCTCCAGTTTCCTCCTACATTCCAAAGACATGCTGGTAGGTTAATTGGCTCCTGTCTAAAGCGGCCCTAATATGTATGAATGTAAGTTAGGGACCTGAGATTGTAAGCTACTTGAGGGTTAGGTACCAATGTGAATGCACTATATATGTGTAAAGTGCTGCATAAAATTGATGGCGCTAAATAACTACCTGTAATACAGTTAACCAATTACTATTTTCAAAATCTGCTCCATCATCTCTTTCCAATGCACTCATTGTTTTCCTAAAACATGCAACCTAGACAGGGTAGAAAGCATTGTTATCAATGTGCAAATGTTTCCTTTTTTCAAAGTCAATACCTCTTCCTCAAAAGTCAGTTCACCTTTATCCTCCCCTGTTTACTTGTGTCTATTGCCCTTCAGAGAGCGGTGGCAAATGACTGGCACAATATGGAAAGAGGAGTCTTTGCAGTTGGCTTTACCCTCTCTATGTTGGGCGAGAGGCGAGATGACAACATTTTAGTTGAGAATAGCTGGGTCTCTAGGGACAGACTGGAGCAGTTATTGCGCTAATTATCTACCTATGAGTTGTTTTGTAAGCTGCATAGTTCATACTTGGCTGTGGTTTCTGTAAAAATTGGAAAAGGAAAGGGTTTCTTAAAAGAGCTCTATGTAATATACCTAGGCTATTTTATTTCATCCTTCATTTTTGGCATCAGCTTTCCTGTAGAAAGAACCCAGTTTCTAGATGTTTGTAAATGTAAAAAATGAATATTCATGTCATCCTTTTCAGCCTGTTCATGGACGTGTGTCTGGGTGTACAATTAATGAACTGCCAGTTCACAAAGCTGAAAAGGTTTGGGGCACAATGCAAATTTTCACATTAAACTGTGTCAGCTTCTTACTTTCATCTGGCTGCTATATTTGTTGGATGGAAATTTGGCTGTATTTTGTGACAGAGAACTACTCTCAGTCACTTAATCTTTTGAAGCTCTTGCTCTAATAAAAGGCTTCGGTGCTCACACATTTAGTAAAGCTACACAATAAAAGAGATATGAGATATTATGATTAACCCTCTTGTAAAATTCAGACCTAAATTTACTTATAAGTTGTTATATTTCTGTAACAATAATTTAACATCAGCTTAGCCAGTTTGTCTGTAAAGCCTTATACAGGTATCTGAGCTGTGGTTTTACCACCATCTGACCGCCCACCTAAAATATAACATGCAGCCGGGGTTGTACACATGGCGTGCTTTGTTTCTGATGCAAATTTAACTCCATATGCTGAGTTTGGCAGGTGGCACTTTCTGTCAAACTAACCTACTGATGTCAATGTGGCCAGTGGTGTATTAAGGTTTTGTGCTGCCCTAGGCAACATAAAAATTGGCTCCCCCCATTGATGAACAACACCCTAAACCCCCCCCCCGAGAGAGCCTTCCACTACCACCCCCCCCACCAATACACTGACAACCCCCCCACACCCTAACAGGAGATAAGACACTCACCTTCACAGCTCCGGACATCCCTGGGAACAAGAGACGGGCTCAGCATACACCATCAAGCAGCCCGCAGCCTCTCTTAGACCCCCCTGGACCCCATGCTGCGTGTGTCCCTTCTTCCTTTCCTTCTTTCAGGGGATGGTGCTGCCCCCCTGAAAAATGTTGCTGACCCCTGAAAAATGCCGCCCTAGGCGAATGCCTTTTTTGCCTTGTGGTAAATACACCCCTGAATGTGACCACTCAGCAACCATGAGCCAAACATTTGGCTCGCAGTTGCAGAGCAGTGTTTCAGTGCAAAATCCCCCTTTGGGCGATTAGCTAAAAAAACAGTCAAAAGATTGCTTTTTAGAGGGTCAGTAGAGACAGCCACAGGTGTAAACAAGGCCTAAAGGCTCATTTACACATGTGGAGCGGTAAAAACACTCAGCTGTGCTGCATTTCTACAGCCTCCCAACTGCTCCACATTAAGCTGCAAAGCCAATGCTTGGGAGTGTATACACACCTTAGCTGCAATACTACAATGCCACTGTAGTAACTACTCACCCTGTCACATTCAGTGGGCACTAGCATCTCCTGGACATGATCAAATCAAGTACATTAGGCCATGCTGCAACTGCCTCGCAACCACACGCAATGCAGTAGTGCAGCAATTAGGGGGTTAAAGCATAAAACAGGCAGTAAGGAGGTGACATATCAGCAGTACTTGGAATCATTCAATCTACCTGCAGTGAAGATGTGATGACAAGAAATGGGCTGACAGGAGCAGAGAGTAGAGTGAGCAGAGGGATGAGCTCATAAGAGTTCTCCTGATCCTTTATCTTCCAGTCATAGGCTGAGGTGGAGAGGTGACCCATCATGTATTGTTTAAAGTGTAATAAAACCACATTGAGGTTGCTGTCCCTTTAAATGAACTTCATGATACAAACTCACTAATAAATACGTGAATACAAATACACACAATTTATAAACAATGATATAAAGTTCTAAATCAATCACTAGGTGCAATTTAATGGGCCTTAAAAAGTGCAATACATAAAGTGCAATAATTGTAAATCAAAGTCCAAATTATCAATAGGATCATCTAAATAAATGAGTGAAAAGTCCCTAAGTACAAAGATCAAAATGCTAAATTCCTGGAAAAAGTCCCCAAAAGTGATCAGCTTCTGAGTAAGCAAACAGATATGAGATATCACTAGAGGAAAAGTGTGCTAGAGGACCACTCTACCGAAAGGGTTAATGAGCTCCCTACCAGATGGACAGATCCCACCCAGAGATCATCTAGCTCCTTGCTGCTCCCCACAGCCACACATACTCTGGTCAACCAGAAAAGAAGCCACCTCCCAATCCTAAATATAGATACTCAGTAAAGAGGGTTAAAGCACAGAAGGGACTCCGATGGTGTAGTATTATCAGCAACAAATTTCTTTATTATTCAGCAATGACACTTACATCAAGCATGGACATTGCTGCATTGCATGGTACATGAAACAAGTACCGCCGCAATCTCCTGCCGACGTGCGGAATGACGTCACACGTGCGGCCCTGCCCAACGTGTTTCTCCATAACAAGTATCATCAGAGAAACAATTGAAGTTTATCTAAAGCTAAAACTGTACAGAGACAATTTTCTTTCAGTCAAAAACAGCAAAAATAAAAGCTGAAAAAAGGTATTTGTGAATCCTCTTTAAAAAAAGACAGAGTAAGATTGTGAGCACTATTTAAGTTTTTATTCCTTTTTCTGGTGGCTTTTTCAGTGGCCTTAGAAGCAAATTAGAAAAGATGGATTAAAAATAGAATGAGAACCGACCATGAGTTTTTCATCTGCTTTCCACTGACTAAAATGTAAAAAGACAGATACTAGCAGAACAGAAATGCAACATGTATTTTTTTTTTTTTTTAGTGAAGGAAATAAAATGGAAATGAGAGAAGTGTAATGCTAATGCGGACAAATGGAAAGATAAAAGAAGACCTGCATCGGCTGCAGTCTCTTTCGTGCTTTTAGAAAGAAAAGAAAAAAATGGATTAATAATGGATCAAGCACTGAAGTAAAAGATGTCTATGTATACATAGTTTGAGACCTAAGATTTTCAGTTAACCCTCTGTACCATGCTATACTCTTTTTACACATTTGGGTAGATTTACTAAAACTGGAGCACTCAGAATCTGGTGCAGCTGTGCATGGTAGCCAATCAGCTTCTAACTTCAGCTTGTTCAATTACGTTTTGGCAATAAAACCTGGAAGTTAATTAGTTTCTATGCAGAGTTGCATCAGATTTTGAGCACTCCGGTTTTAGTAAATAACCCCCATTGCAGCCAATGTTGTTAAAAAAAAAGGATTGGTGGCTTGCATATAATGTGAAATATTTTTCAAGCTAGCCATCTGCATCAAAACTGAATCAAAATGTAAGATATAGACATGCAGTTACAGTCCTCTAGCACCTCATTTGTTATATATATATATGTAATGCTGTTTGGATTTGAGAATAGACATTTTTAAAGTTCTAACACATACTTCAAGGGCATTAACACTTTATAACCCCAAGAGTATCGGATACCTTATGTATTATCTGTAAGACCCTTTTATAGTGAATATTATGCTACTTTAATTTGGAGATAGCATATTCGGGACTGTTCTAGGCAACCCAGTTATAGAGTAACAAATTAAGAATCAGAGCTAGCCAACACTTCTGTGGCGAAAGTTCACTATCTGGCCTTGGGGAATATTGTGTATATTGTGAATATTGTGAATCTCTCCAGTTTTCCCCCCAAGATTCCAGAAGCTGCTGGAAATAACAGGGTTCCCCTTACCTATCCAGAGACTGCCCACCCTGTTTCCAGTCCCAGGAGCTCACCAACAAACGCAGGCTCCAGTCTTGGGGTCTTTTTTATACTGTTTATTGCATAATTCAGACAAAATGCAGAGAAGAGGGTTTAGGGTGCAGGATACTCTAGTATCAAGAAAACTCTGAGACCAGCTTTCTGAAAAATCACAATATTAACATACTCTTGAGCAGTAGCCATAAAGTAATACAGACAAAAAAGGGGACAGCCAAAAAACACAATGACTCTGTGAGAACAGTCAGTGTCTCTGTAGCTCAATATGGTGCCTGACCCTAAATAAGAAAATTCTACAATACCTGGAGCTATAGGCGATAGGTCCTTCTCACAATGTTCAGGAGGCAGCTTGTGCCCAGCTCCCCTGTAACATCCTTCAATGAAGGATTCCTTTTTCAGCAAAACTTCAAAAGGTTTCTTTTCCTAAGGTCCCCATGCTGGAAATTCCATATGTGTGCCATGCGCAGCTTTTGTGCAAGAGAATTAAAATTTTCTGCCAGTACATGCTGCATTCAACTTGCCATCAATTTTCACAAGATTCCCAGTGTATTTAGAGCTCACCCCCCCCCCCCCCAAAAAAAAAAAAAAAAAAGTGAGCTACCACCATGCTTCACAGTGTGGCTGGTATTCTTGTTGTTATATGCCTTATTGACACCTCTCTAAACATAGTGCTTATAGTTGTGACCATAAAGCTCTAGTCTCATCACTCCAGATTACAGTGTGCCAGAAGCTGTGAGGTGTGTAAAAGGCTTCTTTCTGGCAAATTGACCTGGCAGCTCTTTTTTTTTTGCAAGTATCATCATATTGTGCTTCTTGAAACAACCACACTGTCTTTTTCCAGGGCAGCCTGTATTTCTCCTGTAGGTTTTTCTTTGTATCCCTAACAATTTTTCTGGCAATTGTGGCTGCACTCTGTCTTGGTCTACCTGATCTTGGCTTGTTATCAAGAAATTCCCAAATTTTCAACTTTATAATAAGTGATTGAACAGTACTGACTAGCAAAATCAGGGTTTGCATATCTTTTTATATCCTTTTCCATTTATAAAATTCCACTACCTTGTTATGCAGGTTCTTTTATGCTCAACCTGGTTTAGTATCTAGCCTGCTCAGTGCATCCATGTGAGAGCTAACAAACTCATTGACTATTTATAAAGAAACAGACACTAATGGCGATTTAAAAAGCCACAGATGTGGGAAATTAACTTTAACTTTTAACCTGTGTGTTTCACCTTGGATGTCTGTACAAAGGCCAAACATTCTAGGGTACATCAACTTTTGATCAGGGCCATTTGGGTGAATTTTGTTATTATGTTTATAAAAAAGAGCCAACCAACTATGTGATAGTCATCCTGGTATAGCCACCTCAACCAAAGGACTTATGGATTTTTCTTTTTGGGAGACGGTCTTTTGGCATGATCAGTCATGTTTTCAATATCAATGCTAAAATGTTCTGATTTCTGCCAGGGTATGCAAACTTTTGAGCACAACTGTATGTGAAAGTATTCTTATGATAATACTACAGAATTATGCTCTAGAAAATGCATAGTTCACAAATGTAACAGTTTGTTTATATAGAGTACATAGCTGTTATAATTAATTTGTAGTAATGACCTTTAACAACATGCTTGTTGTACTCCAAGATTTGTTAACTGACTTAAAAAGATGTTTTTTCATTAAAAATGTGTGTCAAAGTAACAAAGTGTTTTGTTTATAAACACATTTAGCCATCAGTGAAAACATTATTTTGTTTATTATATTTTCTGTTTTCCAGTATCCCGTAAAACAGTAAGTTATTAATTGTAATGTATTACTGTAGAAATGTTATAGAACTGTATTAATGTAAATTTGCTCTATTGTTATTTACTAAGTACGTGTGCTGAAGAAGTTGAGGTTAAAATATTATTATTTCAAGTTTTTGCTTCTCACTGGAAAAGAAAATCAGTAATAGAAATTCCTTTTTCCAGTAATTCTTCAGGTTGGCAACAGCGGAAATGGATTTCTCCCAACTAGAGGAAAAAAAACTTTGAAATGTCACAAATCTGAACCTTTATAGAATTTTGCAGTGGAAGGCCTGGTGCTAACAAAATAGAAAATCAATGCAGTGATGACTAGTAAAAGTGTAAAGCTTGCTCAAGGCACAAACTTTATCTGCCTAAGATAAAGTCGAGCCTCTAGTGTAATGTATAGTTAACATCCATGTGGCATTCTTGCTTTGTGGGATCACAGACCTTCCTAAGGCCTCAGTTGTAGTCACCGAGGGAGGCCTGGATACAGTGGGATTTACAGTATGGAGCTCCTTACCGACTTCAACATATGTTAAAAGGTATCTTTTGACATCCTGCATATAAAATTATTTCTTATTTTTAGTATTATAGAACATAAATAGGGCAATTCATTGTGTTCTAGGGGACTTATTGTCAAGGTTCTACCTTTCCTTGTGCTGCTCCATGTGCTGGCATCCATCTTAGGTGTCTGCAAAGCATTGTGGGATCCTTAATGCTTTCAGCCCTCTGTGGCTCCTTCCCAGGAGGTGGCGGCTTATCACATATAAGTCTGTTGGTTGTAGCTGTCCATTGCATTTGTGTCCTGTCTGTTGCACAGCAGCAAGCTCCTGTTTAGTTTCTCATTGCTCTCCTGGATACCGACTCGGCTTTGGCAAGACTCCTTCCTGGCTTCTGACCCCGGCTTTGGCGACCATCCTTCATGGCTTCTGACCCCGGCTCTGGCGACCATCCTTCCTGGCTACTGTTCTACTAAGTCATCCGCTGTTGCTGTTGGACTTGCATAGACCCTGTCTTGTTTTTGTATAATAAACCTACCTTTAATTGCACCTCCTTGTGTGTCTGGCTCCTCGCTCCCTGACACTACATGAATGCCATGAATCCTGACGGTGCAGGTACGCCCTCGCTCCCTATGTTGGTTGCCAGACTTGATCAGCAGGATCTCTTGCTGGTTCAGTTCGCTCAGTCGTTGCAGACGCTGCTTGCATGCACAGACGCACCTTACTCCTGGTGCTAATAGGCCGGTTGTCACTCCTGTGGTCGCTCCCGCTGTTGCTCCTACCTCCGCACCTGCAGTGCCCAGAGGTATGACTGGTTCAGCCCCCCTTCCACAGCGCTTTGGGGGTGAGCCGAGTCAGTGTCGGGGTTTCCTTAACCAAGTGGGCATATATTTTGAATTGATACCCCACGCTTTTCCTACTGAGAGGTCAAAGGTGGGCTTCCTAATCTCGCTGCTCTCGGACAAAGCCTTGGCCTGGGCAAATCCCTTATGGGAGAACGATAACCCTGTGATTCACGAGTTTGCCGGTTTTGTTGCCTCCTTCCGTATGGTATTTGATGTGCCTGCTCGCTCCGCCTCTGCTGCTAAGCTGCTCATGTCCATGCATCAGGGTTCACGAACCGTTGCCGAGTACGTCATAGAATTTCGTACCCTGGCGGCAGAGGTGGGTTGGAACAATGAGGCTCTGGTGGCTGCTTTCTCTCATGGTCTCTCAGATACGTTGAAGGACGAGATTGCAGCCAAAGAACTGCCTGTGGAGCTTGAAGCACTCATTTTCTTCCTAATCCTGATTGACACCAGGCTCAGGGAGAGGCCTTCACTTAAGGAGCGTCTGCGGAGGCCTCCTAACTGAGTGGCGCCTACGTTTTCTGTCCCACCCGTTCCTCCCTCTCCTCCCACGCCTCCTGAGGATGGCTTGTCTGGCGGTGAGCCCATGCAGCTGGGGTTTGCTCACCTTTCCGAGGGGGAGCGGGCCTCTCGGCGTCGGGAGGGTCGCTGCCTGTACTGTGGTCTCGGTGGGCATTTTCGGCAGTCCTGTCCGGTCATTCTGGGAAACGCTTGCATCTGAGAAACTGTCAGGGGCAGATCTTGGGTGGAGTTTCCTCGTCCCTGGTTTCCCGCAAAGATAAACCGCCAATCACCGTTGTCCTCTCTTGGGGCGGAAGGCTCGGTCACGGCCCAAGCATTGGTAGACTCTGGTGCTGGTGGGTTGTTTATGGACAGTTCGCTTGCTGCCCAGTACGCCATTCCTCTGCAGGCTCGAGTTACTCCATTGGTCCTCGAGGCAATAGATGGCAGGCCCCTGCAACCGCCGCAGGTCACCCGCGAGACCCTGCCGGTTGAAGTAGTTATTGGGGCTGTTCACAGGGAGTTGGCCTGTTTCCAGGTAATTTCTTCCCCGCACTACTCTGTGGTTTTGGGATATCCCTGGCTTCAGAAGCACAATCTGACCTTTGATTGGCGGTCGGCCGAGATTCTCTCGTGGTCTCCACAGTGTGGGGCCGGTTGCATCCGTGGACCTGTTAAGGTGTTGTGTGCCTCCTCAGACTCTGTGTTGCCTACTGACTATGGGGAGTACCTGGATGTGTTTGACAAGGTGCACGCCGGTGCTCTGCCTCCTCATCGTCCATACTATTTGCCATAACCTTACAACCTGGTGCCACTCCTCCGCGTGGCAGGGTGTATCCTCTTTCGGTTGCGGAGAATAAGGCCATGGAGGAGTACGTTGCGGATGCGCTTTCCTGGGGGGACATTCGCAAGTCTACTTCTCCAGCAGGAGCTGGCTTTTTCTTCGTGAAAAAGAAGGGCGGTGAATTGAGGCCTTGCATTGATTTCAGGGGTCTCAATCGAATCACGATTAAGAATGCTTATCCAATTCCGTTGATTACCGAGTTGTTCGACCACCTCAAGGGAGCAACGGTCTTTACTAAACTCGACCTTAGGGCTGCGTACAACCTCGTACGGATCAAGGAGGGCGACGAGTGGAAGACCGCATTCAACACCAGAACCGGTCACTATGAATCCCTGGTTATGCCGTTCAGGTTGTGTAATGCGCCCACGGTCTTTCAGGAGTTCATTAATGATGTCTTTCGTGACTTGTTGCAGCAGTGTGTGGTGGTTTACTTGGACGACATCCTGGTTTACTCTGCGTCTATGGAGTCTCATATCCAGGATGTTAAGCGGGTGCTGCAACAGTTACGTGAGAACGAGCTTTTCTGTAAGCTCGAGAAGTGTGAATTTCACCGATCCCAGGTTGCCTTTTTGGGCTATATCATTTCCTCTGTGGGATTTTCCATGGACCTTCAGAAGGTTTTGGCGGTTCTGCAGTGGCCTCGTCCCAGTGGTCTTCGGTCCATTCAGCGCTTTTTGGGATCCGCCAACTATTATCGGAGGTTTATCAGGAACTTCTCCACGCTGGCCAAGCCTCTCTCAGATCTGACCAAGAAGGGCAGTAATCCCCACGAGTGGTCATCCGAGGCCATCTTAGCTTTCAAAGCTCTGAAATACTCCTTTGCGTTGGCTCTGATACTGTCTCATCCCAATCCTGGGTTGCCTTTTGTCCTCGAGGTTGATGCATCTGAGACGGGAGTAGGCGCCCTCCTGTCTCAGTGTCGGTCGCCCGATGGACCCCTACTTCCCTGTGGGTTCTACTCCAGGAAGCTTTCCTCCGCAGAATGCAACTACCAGATTGGAGACAGGGAGATGTTGGCCATTATTCAGGCTCTCAAGAAATGGAGGCACTTGCTCGAGGGTTCTGCGGTTCCGGTCCTCAATCTCACTGACCACAAGAACCTGACGTATCTCTCGGAAGCTAAAAGGTTGACACCCCGTCAGGCCAGATGGGCTCTGTTCTTGTCGCGTTTTAACTATGTGGTCTCCTATTTGCCTGGCTCCAAGAATGTCAGGGCTGATGCCTTGTCGTGGCAATACTCTGAGCTGTCCAGGGAGGACTCTTAGCCGACCTCGGTCATACCTCCGGATCAGATCCTGGCTGCCATTCGTACCAGCCTGACTTCTCCCCTTGGGGAGCAGATTTTGGCAGCTCAAACTGATGCTCCCTCTGAGAGACCGTCTGGTAGATGTTTCGTACCTGAGGGATTGCGCACCCGCTTGCTGCGTACCTACCATAATTCCAAGACTGCCGGTCATCCAGGGAGGAACCAGTTGTCCTGGGTTGTTTCTCATTTATTCTGGTGGCCATCTCTCCGTTCCAACATCGCCTCATATGTAGCGGCATGTTCTGTCTGTGCCCAGAATAAATCTCCTTGGCATCTTCCATTGGGCCTTCTGCAACCCATTCCCAATGGGGAGCGTCCCTGGTCACACCTGGGCATGGATTTTATTGTATACCTCCCTGTGTCTCGAGGCCATATGGTCATTCTTATGGTCATTGATCGTTTCTCCAAGATGTGCATTGTGTTCCGTTCAAGAAATTGCAGACTGCGCAAGAACTGGCTACGGTTTTCGCCAGGGAGATCTTTCGCTTGCATGGGTTACCTAAGGAGATTGTCTCGGACTGTGGGAGCCAGTTTGTGTCCAGGTTCTGGCCCGCCTTCTGCTCCCAGTTGGGTATCAAGCTCTCCTTCTCTTCGGCCTACCACCCGCAGTCCAATGGGGCTGCGGAACGTTCCAACCAGGCCCTGGAACAATTCCTTTGCTGCTATATCTCAGACCATCAAGACAATTGGGTCGATCTCCTGCCATGGGCAGAGTTTGCAAGGAACTCGGCTGTCAATTCCTCCTCTAGGATGTCTCCCTTCATGGCCAACTATGGGTTCCAACCCGCTGTATTGCCTGAGTTGTTCTCGCCACAGGACATTCCAGCTGTGGATAACCATCTTGCCTCCCTGCGTTCCTCGTGGGGGCAGATCCAGAGGTCCTTGAAGGACTCAGCTCAGCGCCAGAAGCTTTAGGCTGATCGTAGACGGTTGCCCGCTCCTTCATACCAGGTCAGAGATCGGGTGTGGTTGTCCACTAGTAACCTCAATCTTCGGGTGCCCACACCGAGACTGGCTCCCCATTTTGTTGGTCCTTTCCGCATCCTCCGCAGGGTGAACCCGGTTGCCTATGCCCTTGCTCTTCCGCCTGGGATGCGTATCTCCAATGTCTTCCACGTATCCCTGTTGAAGCCTCTGGTCTGTAATCACTTTACTGCCTCGTCTTCATCCTATTTGGGTTGACGGTTATGAGGAGTATGAGGTGAGCCACATCCTGGACTCTTGGTTGGTCCGTGGTCGAGTGCAGTTCCTGGTCCATTGGCGTGGTGATGGTCCCGAGGAGCGTTCCTAGGTTCCTTCCGCAGATGTTCATGCTCCTGCCCTCCTCTGTGCTTTTCAGGCCCGCTTTCCCCAGAAGCCTTATGTTGAGCCGTGGAGGGGCCCTTGAGGAGGAGGTACTGTCAAGGTCCTACCTTTCCTCAGGGCTTGTGCTGCTCCATGTGCTAGCATCCATCTTAGGTGTCTGCAAAGCATTGTGGGATCCTTTATGCTTTCAGCCCTCTGCAGTTCCTCCCCCAGGAGGTGGCGGCTTATCACATATAAGTCTGCTGGTTGTAGCTCTCCATTGCATTTGTGTCCTGTCTGTTGCACAGCAGCAAGCTCCTGTTTAGGTTCTCATTGCTCTCCTGGATATCGACTCGGCTTTGGCAAGACTCCTTCCTGGCTTCTGACCCCGGCTCTGGCGACCATCCTTCCTGGCTTCTGACCCCAGCTCTGGCGACCATCCTTCCTGGCTTCTGACCCCGGCTATGGCGACCATCCTTCCTGGCTACTGTTCTACCAAGTCAGCCGCTGTTGCTGTTGGACTTGAATAGACTCTGTCTTGTTTTTGAACAATAAACCTACCTTTAATTCCACCTCCTTGTGTGTCTGGCTCCTCGCTCCCTGACACTTAGAGACCACTTTAGGTATAAAAGCCTGGTCAGTTTCATAGAGTGTCTGTCCTGAAAAAACAAACTGAACAAACCATGAGCAATAACAACTGAGGACTATTGGCAATTCTTTATTAAAATAATTACCAATAAGTAGACAATTTTCAAGAACAGAATTCTTATGGAATAGCCTTCAGGGGGTTCAAAACATTGACCCACGGTGAAAACAGGACCCATGGAGAAACCAAATAAATTAGCAATCAAGAAGAATTAGACCATAGGTTAGTTTAAAACATTTTGTTCCAAAAAAACTGAAACTTGAACTTTAAGGGTGGTGATGACTAAACCATTGTCAGTTTAATTCTAAGAGAATTTTAAAGTAGACAGATTCCCTGGAATTCATAAAGCGTGTTTTGTGGAAGTTTGACAAATGGTTGAACTTGCAACAGATTCATGCATGTGCAAATAAGGTGTGTATGAATCTGTCCCAACTCTGACAGAACAGTTGTTAGAATCTTTCCTGAGATGTATACAATGTCCAGGGAGAACACATACTGCTGTGGGGCAGGCCCACAAATCAAACATTTGGAGGCTCCCTGATATTGTATTGCTAAAATAACTATGCAGATTGTTATTCAACTTTTCTCTGGCTGGATCATGACTGACGTAAAAACTGTTTATTTTGGCTGTGACACGATACAACAGAATTATCCATTCAGAATCTACACTGTTAGTTTCTGGCAATGTAATACTAATACCGATTACCAAAACCTGCCAAGGAAGACCTAACCTTGTTGATAACACCAGAGAGGTTCCTCCAGCATGAATTACAACAACAAAACTCTCCCTAGCTATCAGGAGTAATGAGAATGACTTTTTTGTTTTGCCCATGCTATCTGAATAAATTAGGGAATAGGGGGGGGGGGGGGTGAATTGAAGGGAAATTATAATCTTAAATATTTTGTGTGCTAATACATTCCCTGGATTCTAGGGAAAGACGTTTTTGTTTTTTTAAATTGCTTTCCAGTGTAAATAAATTCTCCTAAGGACTACCCCACTGTAGGAAAATCTGCCAGAAATGTTTTGCATTTAGGTGGAGGTCTCTCCAACCTGACTCCATTGATTTCTGCTAAACAAATATGCTGAAGGGTTGGACTGCTTAAAGGCTAGGTTCACCTTTTACAAAAAAATAATAAAAACATTACTTTTGCAGGTTAAAAATGTGCATTTATTATTTTTAAACAGGGGCCTGCAAAGTATTGCACCCGCAATCGCCAGATCGCAGGTGCAATTTTAGGCTCCTGCACACGCTGTCTCCAGCTTTCAGCCCATACCTCTGTATAGGCTGTCAGCTCGCCAAGTGGAGGGCATGTGAATGGACTACAAGCATGCTAATCACAATATTATTGGCCCTTTCAAACTACAAGCCTGTCTACAGATAACAGTGAATAAATGATGCGACTGTGTGGGTGGAGAAAGGTAAACTTATCCTTTAAAGAAGGCCAGCATTACCACATTAAAGGAAAGGATCACATGCTCAATGAACCAATTAGACATTTGCCTTCCTAGTGATTTAAATAACGTTCAGCAGAACTGTTGTAAGAACCTGGTTGGCTTGGTTCTGTTCTTATCCTCCAGCATAAACCTCATCTCAGATTCAAGGAACATTTCACAATTGACTGCTTCTACATATGTTCTTACATCTATTAATAATGAGAGCTGCCCCTGTAGGCACCCTGTCCCCAAGAATCTCCCTTGACTCGGATGATAGCGAGATTTTTATCACTGGAGGTTCTGCTTAACTGTTGCTGGGTGCTGGATAAGTGTGACTAGTTCTTTTTAGGACCCATTTCAAATTGGAACAGAAAGCTTTGCATATCTTGAATGTAATTGACATCACTGGCCACTGGAATTAATGCTGTAAATTGTCCTAGAACTGACGTGCCAGTATTTGACTAAAGAAAAAGGTAAAGCTTTATTGAATCTGGCTTAAAAAAAGTATGACTCTTGACATTATTTGCCTTCTCCACATATATTTTCTGGGATATTTAGTCCAGAATCATGTGTTGTACATTCATTCTTTTCTGGAAAGTTTGACTTCTCTAGAAGACAGAAAAGTTACTTGGGTACCTTAAAATCCTAACAAATTTCTCTTTTTTCAAGAGTGTATATCAAAGACCTTATTATGATGTCACTTAGCTAATCTCTGGCAAATACCTTGTCATCAAGCAAACAGAGATGTGTAAACCTTACTGATGAATGGACAGAAGTATTCATTTTATTTAGGTGAAACAGCTCCCTTATAGGAATTTCAACTGTGTATTTAGCGCTTTGCCAAGAGTTCGACTTTAATGTGATTTCTTCATAAATGTCACATAATTGGTACTTCTGTTTGAAGGTTTCAAGATTAGGATAATTCAAAACGTGTCCAATGTTTTTCCCTGAGAAATATGTGTGAGTAAAAAATCATAATCTTTCTGAAATGTTGAGACTTTCATAATGACCTGTTCCTGAAGGAGTTCATGCAGCAAATCTCTTAACATGCAGGCCTTAAAGCAAACCAGTACTTTGCCCATTCAGTATCCATGGTAGCCTGTACTTACCTTCCACATTCAAACTTACTACATAATTATCCCGCTACAGCCTAAAAAATAAATAAATAAAAGAAAACAACTAGGGTTTCCTGATTTGTAGGGCACATCACTCTCCTGTCCAATTCACAATACGGCCTCTTGTGCCTGAGTGGTGAAGATTTTGCCCTGTCACACTGAAATGAATCCATATACAGGGGAGAATTGTTTATGTATGTGATTCTGAAGCCTGAAAGTTTTTTTACATCTGCATTATTGTGAAAAACCTGTGTGCAGAATCCCGTCCCTCTTATACTTACCTGAGCTCAATGTCAATCCAACGGTGTGCAAGAGAACAGTGTTCCTCTCCACTCTCTCCCTCCTCATTGGCTCAGAGACAGCAGTGTAGAGCCATTGGCTCCTGTTGCAGTCAATCACAGTCAGTGAGGAGGAAGTGGGGGCAGGGCTGAGCCCTGCTCTGTGTGGCTTTTGAGTGAGCATGCACCAGTGCCCCCATAGCAAGCAGCTAGGAGGAGGAGCTGACTGCGCCAGCAGGGGATCCGAGAAGAGGAGGATAGAGCCTGCTCTTTGCAAAGCCATTGCATAGAGCAGGTAGGTATGACATTTTTGTTATTAAAAAAAAAAAATACTGGAGCCTTTACTATCACTTTAATTTACTAATATTCATCAAAGCTCCAGCAGAAAAAAAGACTTTAAGATATAAAAAATATTTTCTCTGTCCTGGTTTGTGAGCATTGTAATCACTCATATGCTAGGATAACCTTTGCAAAAAGTATGCAATGAATTCTAATATTCTATATTTTATATTCATTTCCCTCCACACTCAGTTATATTGCCTTGGTTAATAGATAATTTTATTACATTTGTTTTTTTTTTCTTTCCTATATTTTACCTGAATATAATTTTTTTTTGTAATTTTGAATATGCAGTATTAAAATGAGCACTAAAAGTGCTTAAAGAGACATTCATATAAATAGAGAACCCCCCTATGAACTTTATTGCAGCAACCATATCATTATACTCAAAAAAACTTTTTTTTTAAAAACATATGCTATATTACATGGACATACTTGTGAAAAATACATAATCTTTAAAAATATTAGCTCTGATGAATATTGCAAAGATACTTCCTTTACAGAATAACAAAATTCCCAAAAAGTTACACGGCGCGAAGACAACAACCTTTCTGGTTTGAAGATGGTCTGTTATGTGGTGAGAGGTAAGGGGTCACTCTGTGCAATACCCTTGCACAGAGCAGGTACGTAGAACATGTTTAATATTTTAATATAAAAATATGCTTTTAGACCACTTTAAATGCAGTTGGTATTAGTACCGCCTTCTTGCAGTCTACTGTACAATTTGTACAGCGGAGCTCACAGAGAGGGAGAAGCGATGGCAGTTTCTGGTCTTGTGTGCTGGTGTACAAGGACCTATGCTGATATGAGGAGACAGCAAAGTGGCAGAGGTAGAGTATGTGCTCCTCGATGTGCTGCTTCTCTTTTTGATGTGCATTCACGAGGTGTGGATAGGAGGAGTCCTATAGGTGAAAGTTAAACTGCAGCACAGAAAGATCACATTCTCTCCCTGTGCTATGGGGCACACATACAGATCTTTTGGCAGGTAAATTGTGAGTTTATGCCAGAAGGTTGCCACTGACCCTCTGAATCTTCAGAAGCCTATGGGAAGGTATAGCTTGGTGTGGCGGTTGTGAACGCCAGTTGCATAAAAATATTGATCAATAGTGTATTGAGCAGAATACCAACTGTGACAGACCTAACCGGGTCAAGGGCTTTTGGAGGGGACGTCAGGCTAGCCTCTCGCTTACTGACCATTGCCCTGGCATCTGAGGGGGCTCTATTCTTTGGGAGGTGTGTGCATGGGGAGGACCTTTGGAGTAGTTTACTTCAGATTCAAGCCCATGTGTTCCAGACTCTGAGAACTGGAGGACCAGGATACAAATTTTGGGGTCTCTGTGCCCAAACCAGCATTGACTGTGTCACAGACACTGGGTGCAGGGACATTTTCTGCCCACCTTCACCCTATTATTTGTTATTGTTATATTTACCTTTCCTTGACATTTTTGAAGAACAGTTTTCTTATATCTTCCCTAAAGACTATTCCTGGGTTGTTTCATTTGGAATTTTACATGTTCATTGAAAGAGCTGGTCACGTGGTCTCCGTTCCATGTACTCCTGTGTAGGCTCCTGACTGTCTAACTGGGCTCCCTGATTAATCAGCTCAAAACAATCTGGTGCTGAGGAGTCTTGCTGTAATGTTTACTAAGGTGTGATGTGTTTACCATTGTGTACGTGTCCCATTGTTGATTGAGTCACCTATTGTTTTTGTCTGTTAGCTAGTCCCTAGAGGTGCCTATATAATAGGATTAGTCTGGTGTCAACTTCACCTTGTTATCTAACCAGTGTGGGATGTGTATTCTAAAGTATCATATTTGTTTTTATTGCTCATGTGGGGACTGCCCTATTTCTGAAGTGTGTAAAAACATGTATTTCTGTTCAATAAAGTAGTTTCAGTTGCACCTAAGCTAGTGCTGTCTAGTCCTTGGGTGCAATGCCCAGCTATAATACCTTGGTCCTGTGTCCTAAGGACGAGGAAGCAGTTCTCTGACCGAAGACCCAAACAGGGTGCCAGGCAGTCCATCACACCAATGTTACAAACAACCTAGTAGGAGAGCGCCACTTAGGGAAATAACTCACAGTTCAATGCAGTCAAAGGCTGAGGAGAGATTTCAACAGCATCTATTTCAGAGGGTGAAGTGCAGCCTAGCCAGTCTAGTCCCAAGAGGAGAGGCTCCTTTAGTGGATAATGAGCTCCTAGCCTGTTCCTTTCTCACCTGGAACCTTTCCCTATAGCTAGTTACTTTTCCTATCAAGCAGGGTCTCTCTTACACTAGCCACTCGCAAAATGTGTGCCAAAACCTAGGGGCAGGGACTTATGTAGACCCTGTTGACCCAAGATGGCCATGGCCCCCAACGGTCACATGGCTGCAGTGCAGCCAACAGGAAAGCTGTTCTATTGACCTAGGAAACCACAGAAAAACAGTGTTTACTTTTGACTTCCTCTCCAGGCTGTGGTACCACTCAGATCGAGCACCATCTACAGTGGAGAAAACAAGCTGCTCCTGCCTACAAGCTTCTGGTGTAAAGGTTTCTACATTTAACATCCTAGATTGATCAACTACAGTCATGGCCGAAATTGTTGGCACCCTTGATATTTTTCCTGAAAATCAAGTATTTCACACAAAAAAGGTATTGCATTAACACATGTTTTGCTATACACATGTTTATTCCCTTTGTATGTATTGGAACAAATATAAAACAGAGGCAGAAAAGCAAATATGACATAATGTCACACAAAACCCCAAAAATGGGCTGGACAAAAGTATTGGCACCCTTAACTTAATATTTGGTTGCACACCCTTTGGAAAACATAACTGAAATCAGTCGCTTCCTATAACCATCAATAAGCTTCTGACACCTCTCACCCGGAATTTTGGACCACTCTTCCTTTGCAAACAGCTCCAGGTCTCTCTTATTGGAAGGACACCTTTTCCCAACAGCAATTTTAAGATCTCTCCACAGGTGTTCAATGGGATTTAGATCTGGGCTCATTGCTGGCCACTTCAGAACTCTCCAGCGCTTCTTTGCCATCCATTTCTGAGTGCTTTTTGACGTATGTTTGGGGTCATTGTCCTGCTGGAAGACCCAGGATCTTGGACGCAAACCCAGCTTTCTGACACTGGGCCCTACAGTGCGACCCAAAATCCTTTGGTAATCCTCAGATTTCATGATGCCTTGCACACAGTCAAGGCACCCAGTGCCAGAGGCAGCAAAACAACCCCAAAACATCATTGAACCTCCACCATATTTTACCGTAGGTACTGTGTTTTGTTCTTTGTAGGCCTCATTCCGTTTTCGGTAAACAGTAGAATGATGTGCTTTACCGAAAAGCTCTATCTTGGTCTCATCTGTCCACAAGACGTTTTCCCAGAAGGCTTTTGGCTTACTCAAGTACATTTTGGCAAACTGTAGTCTTGCTTTTTTATGTCTCTGTGTCAGCAGTGGGGTCCTCCTGGGTCTCCTGCCATAGCGTTTCATTTCATTTAAATGTCGATGGATAGTTCGCGCTGACACTGATGCTCCCTGAGCCTGCAGGACAGCTTGAATGTCTTTGGAACATGTTTGGGGCTGCTTATCCACCATCCGGACTATTCTGCGTTGCAATCTTTCATCAATTTTCCTCATCCGTCCACGACCAGGGAGATTAGCTACAGTGCCATGGGTTGCAAACTTCTTGATAATGTTGCGCACTGTGGACAAAGGCAAATCTAGTTCTCTGGAGATGGACTTGTAACCTTGAGATTGTTGATATTTTGCCACAATTTTGGTTCTCAGGTCCTCAGACAGTTCTCGTCTCCTCTTTCTGTTGTCCATGCTTAGTGTGGCACAGACAGACACACAATGCAAAGGTTAAGTGAACGTCTCTCCTTTTTATCTGCTTTCAGGTGTGATTTCTATATTGCCCACACCTGTTACTTGCCCCAGGTGAGTTTACAGGAGCATCACATGCTTGTAACATTCTTATTTATCCGCAGTTGTGAAAGGGTGCCAATACTTTTGTCCAGCCCATTTTTGGAGGTTTGTGTGACATTATGTCGAATTTGCTTTCTTTCCTCCCTTTTTTTGTTTTGTCCCAATACACACAAAGGGAATAAACATGTGTATAGCAAAACATGTGTTAATGCAATACGTTTCGTGAGAAATACATGATTTCCTGGAGAAATATCAAGGGTGCCAACAATTTCGGCCATGACTGTATAAGGGGCAATAAAAAGGGGTGTTGCTTTCCCTGACAGATCATTTGTGAAAAATTTGGGTACAAAGCGATGGTAGAAACAATCATCAGGAAGAGCTTGTAATAAGAAACCCGAAGAATTCAAGAAGCCAACAAATGATGGTGTCCACCTAGACTGCAGACTACCTTTTATAGGACCTCTTCTTTTAAATAGACCTATTTGCTAGATCTCTGCATAACCTACAATATATCAGAGAGCTCCCTCCTGCCACACTTCCATGACAAGCAATCGGGGCATGCTTACCGTACAAGTCAAATCATTACGATATAATAATCTGTATCCTTATTTAAGCCAAGTGATTATCATACAGTAATAAGGATTAGTTCACATTATTCATCACAGCACTAGCCTTAAAAAGAAGACTGGTAAAAGCAGAGAGAAACATGAAAAAAAAGAAATCCTATTTCCTTGACTGTTATTATTTTGGTAAAATATCTTCTGCTTCATTTATGCAACTGTCACTTATAAAGAAACTGACTTCATGGAAAATTCAAGGGTTGTAGATGATGAAGCAATTTTTTTTTCTTTGAATCACACTATTCAAACTCTCAACAATGTTCATTAGAGCTCAGCAATTCTAATATTCCAGACACTGGTATGCGTGAGTTAAGAAAACACATTTTTCACATATAATGAAATTAATGATAGTCACAAAAAATTATATATATACAATTTACTTACATCTGAAAGTTTTTCATGAAGAAAGATGAACGACAGGTATACAATACATTATTGTCACCTGACTACAAGGTATAGCAAATTTAAGTGAGTGCTCTTTAGTGTAGTGTTCACATTTTAGAACTTTGCTCTTTCCATATTTCTGACACTGTATTTAATTTTAGAGATTTGATTTTAATATGGTTACAAATTGTATATCAAGCTGATCTCCTTTAAATGCCATCCTAAGAAAGAATTGAAAAATCAATTCATATAATGTACAATACAGATCACTACCAAAAGGTGACCAAGGCAAGATTAAGGATCATGAGACATTAATCTATGATGTATATGTCTTTGTAAGAGCACCTTCATCGTATGGCTCTTGCTGTCATTAAGCTTTGACCAGTGTTACTCTTCAGTGCTCACTAAGCCCACTGTTCTAGCAATTGACAGTTGCTAGACAGGAGTGGGTGCATAGTGTCAGGATGGGGTATAAGTTAAAGTGACCCTGTCACCAAAAATGCATCCTAAAATCATAAAAAAGTAAGTATTGTACTTGCAGTGTGTTTCTTGTGACTTCTTCAAAAGGAGTCAGTTCATTAGCAAAGCCCCACTGATATTTTCATGCCATAGTCCTCTTCCCTTCTGGAGTGTCCTCTTACTGTGTGTGCTGGCCTAGCTCCTCTGCCCCTCTATTTTCTACATAACCTTTAATATAACAGCCAGGGTAGGAGCCAAAGGGGAACACTATAGAGTACTCTATGTTTGCTAGAACTGCTGACATCCCAGCCAAGGTTCTGGAGTATGTGTATAAGAGGCACTAGATATCCTGTTAATATCATGTATAGTGAACTTATTGAATCAATGAAGCTTACTATCTTCAGTGACGCTGCTTATAAACAGGCTGCCCATCCTTACTTGTAGCCAACACATGTAGTTGGGCCACAGCTACATAATGGTCTTCAAGGCTGTTCCAAAGAATTATCTACCCAAGCCCACACTCTTCACACGTGCACACATCACCAGGAGGGTGACTTCTTTCCCCTGTTCACCACCCTCTACTGAGTCAGCCAGGTTTGCACTATGATACACATTCACTTATTCCCCCCTAGGCATTGACTGCACACATTTAAATATACTTCTTTTTTTCTAGTAGTACATCACATGGAGGGTTATGAATAATACTTATTTACTTGTTACATGTAAAACAACATTCCAATGGACTGGCAAAATGAAATCTAAATAATGGGAAGTAACCATTCAATCAAGACAGTTCTATCATCTTCCTAGAGGGACAGAGTATTGTGGTACTCACTTACAAACCTCTTAGGCCATCTTCAGCGCTAGCTCAGCCCTTTCCCCAAAGGGGAGAGCACACCCAACTCTTTCTTCTTCCTCTGCTTTTGCTGACCACACCCAGATTCTCCTAGACTGGTTCTTCCTACCCCTTATATGTGGATTGAATGCGGTTTGAACCACATTCCTGTGGTACCTGTTCACATATGTCCAGTGCAATGGCGGTGCGGATTCAGTGTGGTTTGAAAACGAGTCATGTACGATTTCTGAGCAGTGCCTTCAGGTTCAGGTGCAGATTACAGGCTATTGACTTCTATGGGAACAATTTTTAAACCACATATGTGTGAACAGGATAAGATCCTGAGCTAATTCTGTCCTGAACCTGATGTAAACCTGACATGAACCGCTGAACAACTACTGTATCAATTAGCTGTGAAACATGAGCTTCAAATCACACTGCACATGTGTGAATCAGCTCATAAAAGCAAAGATTACCTAATTTTCCCTTCCACTTGCAGGGGTCACAGTTAAAGGGGAAGTAACTGCTATCCAAAAAGTGGATTACACAGGTTCACATTAGAATGAAGTAAAACAACCAAATTGCATCGGGAGTTTAAGTAGAACTAAAGGAAAAGCTTTTTTATTAATTTTTGGGTAAAGTAAGGGGGGTTTTTAATCCCTCTAAGGTCTTTTTTTCTAAATGAATCCCATTGGGGAGATTTCTCTTCACCTCCTGGCACATAGGTGAAACAAGAAGTGAGAAAAAATCCTCCAAAGTAAGAAAATCCTTGGTTGTGACCAGGGTCACTAGAACTAGCAACTCCATCAGAAGATTTCCATCCTTTTCCTGATGACAACCCAAAATACTGGATTTTCTTTTACTTTCACTCTTGATGATAACAGTAAAGAGAACAAGGGCAGAGGGTAGGCTCCATAATGGGGTCACAGACAGCAATAAACACACTGACAGGTATTCAAATCCATCTCCACTCTGTCCAAAACTAAAAAAAAAGTTTTGCCTTTACGTATACTTTGAGGCACTGTTGCTTTACCATGGCTCTTTTTATTGGAAAATTCAACTGGAAAGTTGGATTTCTTACTCTGCAAAGCAGTCCAGCACAGTGTTATCTCTTTTATTTAATTCTAACATAAATACATTAACATTTTCATTGACCTCCCTGGTCATTCGTATGGAGCTCTAACTGCTTTTTTTCACTTTTTGAATCACGTAAAAGATGGCAGCACCCAAAAGAAGTCTCAGATAGGGTTGCCACCTTATTCCTTTAATCTCCTCCTGCTCCCCTTATTGACAAATAAGGGACGGGCAGAAGCTCTCTTGTTCTGGGAGGATGTCATATGATGTCCTCCCACTCTGGGCACGCGGTGCTGCGATCGGTGGTGTGCTGTGTCCCTAGTAAAGAGCAGATGATGTAGACTTTTTAACATGTGTCCAATCACAGCTGATCACATGTAAACAGGAAATACTGGTTATTGGCAGTCCACTCCTGATGATGACAGGAGAGGAGAGCCAATAAGTGGCAACCTTTAAAGGAGACATCTACACTGAATCGGGGCACTGATCATCAGTGCCCTGATTATCAGTGTAGCCCCATCAGTGTCCAAAAGTGCTGTATTTCAGTGCCCATAAGTGCTGCCTTTCAGTGTCCATAAGTACTGCCTTTCAGTGCCCATTAGTCATGCCTATCAGTGTCCGTCAATGCTGCCTATCAGTGCCCATCAATGCTGCCTATCAGTGCCTCCTCATCAGTGCCACCCACCAGTGCCACCTATCAGTGCCCATTAGTGCCCCATATCAGTACCCATCAGTGATGCCTATCAGTGCCTATCAGTGATTCTTGTCAGTGCCTCCCCACCAGTGCCGCCTATCAGTGCTGTCTATCAGTGCTCATCAGTGCAGCCTCATCAGTGCACATCAGTGAAGTAGGAAAATGACTTATTTAAAAAAAAATTAGAACATAAACTAAGAAAAGCTTTTTCCCCCAAAATGTTCTATTTTTTTTGTTTGTTTAGCAAAAAATAAGAAATACCACCAAAAAAAGCTCTATTTATGTAAAAATAATGATACAAATTTCAAATGGGTAAAACATTGCATGACTGCCCAATAGTCATTCAAAGTGCGACAGCGCTGAAAACTGAAAAATGGCCTGGGCAGGAAGGGGGTTACAGTGCCTAGTAGGCAAGTGGTTAAAACCAAACACATTAATTACACAGGTTGGGTGGCTGATGAAGGTGGTAATCAAACTCACTTAATGCCTTATCTGCAATAAATTTGAATCAGAACCTGTGTAATTAATTTGTGTTCAGGTTTAAAGGGATGAGGTGATAACCCTAATTTCACGGCCTTTTGGTTGTCTACACAAGAAAGGCTTTACAGGTAAACATCATACATAAAATATAATAAATTCACACATAATGCAGTGAGAAGATTGTTGTAGAAATACATAATTTCAAAGCTTTTCCCTTTTAGGCTTCTAGGATCAATCCTGTAAAAGCTGGGTTTTCTGGAAGGTTGGGCACACTCACACGTATCAGTTCTTGTATCACCACTTCACCGCCCTCTGCTGAAAATTAAACTCAGGTTCTTTTGGCATACAATCATACAAACCAATAATTACTAATTCCCTTTTTCCAGGGGCCTTTATTTTGAAAATATTCTGACCATTCCTTTATTTTCTAGAATCCTTAGCACATAAATTAAATTCCTCGGCCCACTGAGTCGCTTCATCTGTGCTCAACATGCAGAACCGGATTGTCTCAAGCCGTTAACAGAAATGTCATTCTTCTCTCCAAACCTAAATCAAACTTCAGGAGAGCCGATGTTCTGGCTAAATGATAATGTTTTCATGATCTCCCTGCAGTGCATCTGCGGTCAGCATGTTGCCTTTATGTAGTCTGCGAGCAAGGCAGTATAATGAAGCGGTGGTTTGAAGTTCTCAGTGTCATTCAATTTTTGTCACTGCAGTGGACATATAAGTAAAATTGTTGATTGTCCTTGCAGCACAGAGGGGAGCAGAGTCCCATACATACGTGTTTTACTTCCCCTGCCTATTACGTCTCTCATAGTACTACTTTGAAGTATAGAGCTTAATCTCCTCTCTGCATCTCCCCTGCAGCTGAATACGCATGTCACGTAGCAATGACATCAATGAAGTAATGCCTATAAGACAGATGGTGTGAGGTGATCTAGTAGAGAATAATGATACAGTATTGATTTCTTCCAGGAACATTTATATCCCCCACTATATGTCACTTTCCAAAATACAGTCAGCCAGAAGGATCCTTATGTCCCAAATTACAGACGTGCAAGTAAAGCACAATAGCTAAAAGGAATATTCATTGCTTGCTGCCAGACTGTGCTGTGTGTAGATAAAACAAGTTAGTGTTTCAAAAAGTCTTACAGCCATAAATACATAAATTGATTTCTTTTGATTATCTGAAGGTCAGCTTCACCCAAAATGGATATTTCAGTTTTTGTGTGGTTGCTGGCACGTTGAGTCACATATCAGCTTCTTATGCTATCAGGGGGTGTAAAGAAAGTGTTCCCACCAGTGCCGAGTTCATGATCATACAAATACTAAAACAAACCTAGTATGTATTCGTAACTCATAAGTATCTCCTATTGCTCTCATTCCCCTTCATATCTCCAAATTTCTTTTTTTTTTTGCTTCTCTGACTTGACTTTCTGTTGGAGGGTGGCTGTGCCCCACTGTATGTAAGTAGCCACCTCTCGAGATGGACTATGTACTATGGAATTTGTAGTATGCATAAAGCAGTGCACATGACCACAACTGCTTGTTAAAAACAAATGGAAGTAAGTAGGAAAAGGAGAGGTTTGGGAACTCTTGGAGGATGTTACAAAGAGGCAGAAAAACACAGTTAGGGTCCTTTCACACTGAGCGGACCCATTTATCTCTACGCTGATCCCCGCTGAGCAAGTGGTTGACAGATCTGTGTCCACTCTGCTGCTGCAGAGCGAACACAGAGCTGCTCGCTCTCCTCAATGGGCAGTCAGATGAAAACGGACCGCATGTCCATATTCATCTGACCCAATCCGACAGACAGAAGGGGAATAGGATCCCTATCTGTCCCTTTTTGGCAGATAGGATCAGATGTCGTTTGGTGTAAACTGACACATGTCCATTTACACCCACTGTTCCATAGAGGAGATTAGAGGTTCTGATCGGGTCTGCCTGAAACACGGGCAGGTGGACCAGATCAGTACGTCCATGTGAAAAAGCCCTAAGAATGAATGAAAGTTGATTGCAGGGTCATTAGGTGGTAAGAAACAATGAAAGTTGATTACATTGTCATTAAGTGGAGGATGTGTATGGATTATTTTTGGAAAATAGGAATATCGTTTAGTGAATAGTAGTACTTTTTGTCCAGCTTTCATAGTTAACAATTGATCCAGAAGTTGGCAAAAAAAGCCGATTTGCTCCAGTGTATAAAAAAATCCTTCCTTGTCATGCATGCATCCATGTTAACCACTTGCCGCCCAGCCACCGCATATAAACGGTGGCAGGGCGGCGCTCGTAGGCAAAAGCACGTTTTAAAATGGCTGCCTCCAAAACAGGTAGGGGGCGCGCGCCCGCCCTACCTGTCCCACGGGTGTCAGCAGCGGGTGTCAGCCGACGGGTCACGGCCGGTTTTTACCGGCCGGTTTCCCGCGATTGCCGGTGATCGCTAACACAGAGCAGGGCTGCATTGTTTACACACAGCCCTGTTCTGTGTCAGTTCTCTGACAGCTTGTGAGAAGCTGCAGAGTTTCTCTCCCTCGATCAGCTCCCCCCTCCCCCCCCCCGTCCAGTACACACCCCCGCCCCCTTGTAAAACACTCCCCTTTTACTGCAAATTCTAAAAATGTTAACCCCTTCCTCCCCAGTGACATTAGTACAGTTTCAGTGTTTTTTTTTTCACTGATCACTGTATTGGTGTCACTAGGGATGTCAGTGACCCCAAGTCAGTTCCCCCCCAGTGTCAAAATGTCCGCCGCTGTCCCGCAGTCCCACCATAAGTCGCTGGTCGCCGCCATATGTCGCTGATTGCCGCCAAAGTCGCTGATCGGCGCCATTATTAGTATAAATAAAAATTAAAAATTCCAGTATCTTTCCCGCCATTTGTAAACGCTATAACTTTCACATAAACCAATTAATTTACACGTATTGGGATTTTTTTTAGCAAAGACATGTCGCAGAATGCATTTTGGCAGAAATTTATGACTAAATTTGATTTTTACATTTTTTTTTACTGGACATGTTTTATAGCAAAAAGTCCAAAATATTGTTTTTTTTTCCTCAAAATTGTCAGCCTTTTTTTTTATAGCGCAAAAAATAAAAACTGCACAGGCAATCAAATACCACCGAAAGAAAGCTCAATTTGTGGGGAAAAAAAGGATGAGAATTTCATTTATGTACCGTATTGCATGACTGCGCAATTGTCCGTTAAACTAGCGCAGCGCTGTATAGCAGAAAAATGGCGTAAATTGCAGTATTTATACCATAGTTTGTAGACGCTATAACTTCCACACAAAGCAATCAATATACACTTATTGGAATTTTTTCTACCAAAAACATGGAGCAGAATACATTTTGGCCTAAATTTATAACCAACTTTGAGTTTACTATATATTTTTTATAGCTGAAAGTAAAAAATATTGTTTTTCTTCAAAATTTTTGGCCTTTTTTTGTTTATAGCGTGAAAAATAAAAAGCGCACAGGTCATCAAATTACACCGAAAGAAATCTCTATTTGTGTGAAAAAAAGGACGTAAATTTCGTTTGGGTGCAGCATTGCATGACCGCGCAATTATCAGTTGAATTAGTGCAGCGCCGAGTAGCAAAAAGAGGCCTGGTCATTAAGGGGGTTAAATCCTCAGGTGCTCAAGTGGTTAAGTAATGTGTAATTTATTAGCTCTCACAGACAGTACAATATTGGTCCAAGCTCTAGAAAGACTTTAAAGTCAGGATCCACCCAGATTCCTGACGGGCTGCTGGCTCAGCCTCTCAACACATCACTAAGAGCTTGAGACAGCCACTCCCTCCCCCTCCACAGCCCAGTACTCCCGTGAGCGCTGGAGCGGCAGAGCAGAGAGATTGTGACTGACAGTCACCAGCTCACTGAAGACAAAAAACCGAGTAATCAACAGTCTGTGATCACTCAGTTCTTGGTCTCAGAGGTGGCGGGAGACAGATGTAGATCGGATCAATGTTGCATCCACCTAGGTGAGTGTGTAGGTTTGTTTTTTTTACATTCCCAAATTTCTCTTTTAAACTCAACACAGTGGCTAAATGGACAGCACAGAGGCTATATAGTTAGCACTTTCGCCTGGCAGTACTAGGGTCGTTTGTTCGAATCCCAACCACAGCACCACCTGCCTGGAGTTTGCATGTTCTCCCTGTGCTTGCGTGGGTTTCCTCCCACACTCTAAAGACATACTAGTAGGTTAACCGCTTGCCCTTCAGAGGATTTACCCCCCCTCCTGACCAGCACATTTTTTGTGATAATGTGCTGCATTAATTTAGCGAACAATTGCGCGGTCATGCAACACTGTACATAAATGAAATTTATGCCCTTTTCCCCCACAAATAGAGCTTTCTTTCGGTGGTATTTGATCACCTCAGCATTTTTTATTTTTGCACTATAAACAAAAAAAGACTGACAATTTTGAAAAAAGCTATGTTTTTGACTTTTTGCTATAAAACACATCCAATAAAAAAAATAAAAAAATAAAATTTCTTCATAAATTTAGGCCAAAATGTATACTGCTACGTCTTTGCTAGAAAAAATACGTGTAAATGAATTGGTTTACATGAAAGTTATAGCATCTACAAATGGCGGTATATATACTGGAATTGTTTTTTTTTAATACTAGTAATGGCGGCGACCAGCAACTTATAGCAAGACTGCGGCTGGCATTCTGACACGGGGGGGAACTGACTAACTGTCACTGACATCCCAATGACACTAATACAGTGATCAGTGCTAATAAAAAGCACTGACACGGTACTAATGACACTGGACAGGAAGGGGTTAACATCTGGGGCGATCAAAGGGTTAACTGTGTGCTGTGTGTGTTTTACATTATGTGCTGTGTGTGTTTTACTACGGAGACATGCTGCTTTGTATTTCTCTGCTGCGCAGAGAAATACAAAGCGGCATGTCCTTGCTGACAGGAGAGAGACCTGTGTTGTTTACACACAGGTCTCTCTCCTGTCAGCTTTACCCAACGATCGCTGAGTGCCGGCCAGGAATCACTGGCCGGGACCCAGTGATTGACATCCTTACCTGCCAATAGCAGTGAGGGTAGGGTGGTGCGCTGTAGCAGTACTTCTAGTATAGGGCGGCGGGCAAGTACTTAATTGCTTAATTGGATCCTGTCTAAATTGTCCCTAGATTATACACCCCTTGAGGGTTAGGACTGATGTGAATGTACAATATATATGTAAAACACTGTGTAATATTGACGGCGCTATATAAGTAGCTGAAATAAATCAAACTAATTATTTTGCTGAAAGGCAGGGTTTTTATGTCAGAAGAGACCCTATCAGTCTTTTTTGTAATACATGCTTCTTCCTACCTATCATCAGTAATATACACTGGGCACCACTCTGTGCCATGATGAGGTTACTCCCATCCACATGCACAAGTGCCTGAACATAACGAACCCAGAAGGAAGAGGTTGGAAGGGCCTGGGACCAGCTAAGGGCTGACACTGCAGTGCTGGAGAGCTGCAAGTCTGCAATAAAATGCTAATATGCTGTGCATACTACCAAATTATGGCATAATCCTCCTGGAGGCCCATTTAACAAAGAAATAATAATAGTGGAATTTACCTCCACTTTAACTCTTAACCCAGATATTAAATTCTCATCCCAACAGTTAAACAAACTAAGTAAATGTAAACCCTTACCTTGTAATACAACCTATTCAGTTTAAAATAGAAATGAAAGGCAAAATGTTTATGTATAGATACAAAAACAAAAAAAAATAACAAATACCTTTGTCTTTCCTTAGTGACCACATAACCTCTGTTCTCCAGGAAGGAGAAATAGGAGCACGGTGGTCTTCCCAGTGAATGTCTGTGCAGGGGGGCGTGTCAGGACAAGTTTAATCATTGGCAGGGGAGCAGGCTGAGTTCTTGGTGCAGCCAGAACACTGACTACGCTGTGCTCTCATGCCTAGTGTAGTCAGTTTTTGACATGAAAGCAGAGAGACTGGCATGAACACCAGGGATGTCACACGAAGGCAGCAATAGAAAGAAAACAGGATATGTTTTGGTACAGCATGCACATATCAGGAATATGAAATGTTGGATTTACATACTCTTTAAGGCCTACTGCATATTCCAGTGCTATGAATCAGGAGATTCTTGCGGCTTGAATCAGAATTGCATGTAAAAAGACCGCTCAGCCTATATAAACCAAGAAGCTGACAATGGGCGCCACTCGCTTGTAGCTGCACACCACAGGGTTACCTGCTGTTAGGGATGGATGTCTGAGTCTGGACACAGTCAGCTGCAGGGGCGGACTGACCATTTGGAAACTTGGGCACGGTCCGAGGGCCCGGGGTCAGTAGGGGACCCCATGAGATACCTCTGGTACCTTTTTCATAGGCTTTTTTGAGTTTGGGCAAGGACACAGGTGCCCCATAATCCCCTATTGCCCGGGGGCCCCATGAGTTGTCAGTCCACCCCTGGTCAGCTGCATATAGTCTCAGCAGGTAACTGCTTTGTGTGCGGAGTATATGGATATACATGTGCCACAACAATCACAGAATTGATCAAATACAGAAAAATATAACTTTATTGATACATTAAAACATAGAATCATTATAAAATAAACCATTTTTTATATAATCTGTTGAATGACATGATTTTTTCTTCTGTCTCCTTCCCTTCTCCTCCCTCCCACCACACTTTCTGTCTATTCTTCTTGTGATGTGAGAACTTTGGATGCTGTATAAATAAGAATGTTTATATTCTATTGGATAAGATATTATATTTTTATTCATTATAGATGTTGTGATGTGAACCATATCATATAATAATATGGGGAAGTGGATCCTGGTGAAGCATCTGTTTATGGAAAATGCATTGATCCACCAAGCTTTTTAGAACATGCATCTTGTCATTTAACAGAATCTATATAGGATATGGTTTCTTTTTTAATGATTCTTTGTTTTAATGTATCAATAAAGTTGTATTCTATGTCTACATTCTGTGGTTGTTGTGGCACATGTAATATCCTCATACTCTGATCTTCTCGTGGACTGAGTGGAGGTTTTTTATTATTATTATTAGGCTTCATGTACACTGCAGCTGATAAACTCACATTTACGAGCTTTTCTGCATTTTTTTCAGCAGCCCCTGAACTCTCCCTAATGTTTTCCTGTGTCCATGTACACATAGTCATGTGTCAGGCTGTTGAGTTTACAGTCATTTTTTTGAACGCACCAAACTTGTGTTCAGGAGTAGATTTTATGAGCGTTTCAAACGCCAAACGCTTCTAAAGGCGTGAAACACGGCTAACCGCGTTTATAAGTGTTTGCGTCTGGAAATTTTTTTTAACGCTTACATTTCCAGATGCTGTCAAATGCAAAGCATTTTCCCGGTACTCAAATGGACCTGGTACACCATACTTTGAAAGAAAATATGTTAGACACTGCTGCAAAAATTTCTGCACAGAAATGAGCTGCAACACATCCAAACACCACAAACAAAAAATAAAAGAGAGCTAATCTCAACAAATACTGCTCTCTCCAATTATCCCAAACAGTCTGAAATAATTAATAATTTACCATTTTCCAGTGCATTCTGGGCATTTGGGAGGTTCTCCTGTTCTTATCTTTAAAAAACGCTTCTGAACGCAAATGCTCATAAATGCAGCTAAACACGGTATGCAAACGCGGCAAAACTGACATTTTTTAACCTGCATTTTCCTGCTGTCAATTTCCAACGTTCAGAAGAGTTCTCCAAATGCACCATGTACATGGAGCCTTATACAGGATTTATATAACGCCAACAGTTTGCTCAGCGCTTTACAATATAAAGGAAGATAATACAAGAGGGTTAGGAGGGCCCTGCTCCTCGGTGCTTACAATCTAAGAGGGAGGGGCTGGCGGTACAAAAGGTAATAACTGTGGGGGATGGACTGGTAGTAGGAATAGAGGATTCTGTTATTAGCTGAAGGCAGGATAGACTTCCCTGAAGAGATAGGTTTTCAGTGATCGCCTAAAAGTGGGCAGAGTAGGCGATAGTCTGATAGATTGGGGTAGAGAGTTCCAGAGGATGGAGGAGGCTCTGGAGAAGTTCTTATTCTTTTCAATACGCACATATTGGGGATAGTGCCCTGTGTGCTTTGCTTTTACAGCGGACTTCCACCTATTTACACATGACTGGTCTGTCTGCGGCCCCTGTCAGCCTGTCGTACATTTATATAGGCTGAGCAGCCACTGTTATTCACATACACCTGTGATTCCTGCCACCAGAATCCACTGATTCTTGTCACTGGAATCCAATGGATGCAGCTAAATGGCCATGTGAGGGAGGCCTAAAATGAATTCCTAAGATGTAACTAGTTAAGATGAAAACACCCTTAAAGCCTAATGTTTAACTCCTTAATGACAACTGTCATTAAAGTCATTGTACAAATCAGTATTAAATTCCTAAAAGCCAACTAGCTAAAGCTGTAATATAGTTTATGCAAAAATTCTGTCTCTGTACAATATAACCCTTCATTGAGCCGTATCTGTCTGGGGAAAGTGACAGCATGAAAAAATGCAATAATATTCATAGCTCTGCCTCCTCATTTGGCCTCTTCCTTCATTTCCCTCTTATATGGTAACATGTGACCTCGCCGTGTCATCCAGCCGGTACCAGGAATATCTAGGAATGATGTACCGGGTAGACTGGCTGTCTGTGTCTTTTCTCCTCCGTCTCAAACAGCTCCTTCTCTTGTTAGCTTGTCAGCAATGAATACTGGCTGCCAAGGAATAAGATTTACAGAGATAACATTTTTTAATAAGCTGTATAAATGGCGTAACTATTTTTCTTCCACATTTCTAATAGTAATTTGTGATTTATAAAAAAAGTTGTCCTTTAATCAGTGCCTCCTAACATTGGCCTCTAATATGGGTCTAACCTAACCTTTAACCTAATCCCTAATAATAATTTATCTGTTAAAGAAAAGGATCCCTGGAAGCTGTGCCCAAATAAAGGCCTTGTTCTACCCAGTGGGGGGGGGGGATTCGCAAACCTTCCTTTGCCATTGCAATGGAAATTAGAAAGCTAAATCAAAACTCAATCTGGAAGAATACTGACACCAATGGATAAGGCATGACAGTTGAAGAATTTGAAATCGGGAAGTCAGCAATGACAGCCTCCATATGTCATCACTATGGGTTTCTTACAAGGCAGTGGGGTTGATTTACTAAAACTGGAGAGAGCAAAATCTGGTGCAGCTGTGCATAGAAACCAATCAGCTTGCAGGTTTTGTTGTTAAAGCTTAATTGAACAAACTGAAGTTAGAAGCGGATTGGCTACCATGCACAGCTGCACCAGATTTTTGCACTCTCCAGTTTTAGTAGATCAACCCCAAAGACTTCCACTCAATTTACTTTGATAGACATCTCCCTCTGTAACTGTATTCAAAACCTTTACACCTTTAAAAATATTCACTTTTTTTAACCACTTCCTGACGGTGCCATAGCCAAACAATGGCGTGCATCGGGTGCTCTCTGTAATCACTGTGTCCTTTGGACACAGCTGATCACAAATCGAGCTAAAGGGCCAATCACAGCAGTCCTATACCATGTGGTCAGCTGTGTCCAATCAAACTTGCTGGTTTGCAGCATTGCATGACCGTGCATTTGTCAGTTGAAGTAACACAGCACTGTATTGCAAAAAATGGCCTGGTCAGGAAGGGGGGTAAATCCTCTGGAGGGCAAGTGGTTAACTGACAATTGCACTGTCATTCAACACTGTACACAAATGAAAAACTGGCATATCCACACTGTCAGAGAGAGATCTGTGTTGTTTACAAACACAGATCTCTCTCCTGTCATTTGCTACGACGATTGGTGGGTCCCAGCCGTGAATGGCTGAGGCCCACTGATTGGCATGTAAAGGAGCCAGTGACAGCGTGGGTAGGTGGGTGCATGCGCCCCCGACCTGGAAAGGCATAATCACACATATATATATGCACAACCGAACTGCACTGTAGCAGTAAAGCTACAGTGCGAGATCCGCAAGTGGTTAAATGCATCTAAACAAGCCTAAACACGCGTTGCGCACTTGAGCATTAATTTATTTCAATGGCCTGAACAATTTATCTATTCTAGCCAATGAAATTAATTTATTCATTAATTAAATGCGGTACACACTTTTACAAGCGTCAAGCGTTTTTTTGGCCAAAGCACTGCTGGCTTCTAGGGTAGTTAAAAATTATTGTCAGTGTTCATGAGGCCTAAAGGATTTACACACTTTTAGTGCCCTTATCATTTTACTGTTTCCAGCCTCTAACCTAGCATGTCTGTTTCTGAACTGCAGCTTCTTAGGGATATTGCTTGAGTGTCCTGACCAGTGGCTCACAGCTTCCCTTCAGAATATTTTTCATTATTCAGACTCATTCCCTGTATTAATGTAAAAAAATGTTTTGATGTGTATACTGCCCTCTCACCCCCCCCCCCCCGTATAGTTACTTAAGCCCGATCTAGATCCAGCCATGTGCCCATCTGCCGCGGTTCTCTCCTCCTCTCCTGGCTCTCACAGGCTTTGCCGAGAGCAGCGAGACCATTGGCTTCCCTGCTGTCAGTCAAATCCTGTGACAAGGAAGCTGGGGGCGGGGCAAAGCCTTGCTGTGTGTATCTATATACACAGACAACGGGGTTTTGGATTGAGCATATAGGTGTGCCACAATAGGAAGCAGCTCCTTATTGTGGCAGACCAGGAAGAGGAGCCAGGAGCACCAGCAGGGGACCAGAGAAGAGGAGGATGGGGGCTGCTATGTTCAATAATATTGCACAGAGCAGGTAAGTATAACATGTTTGTTATTTTAAACAAAAAAAAGACTTTACAAACACTTTAAGTATTGGTAAGCTGCAATGTTGTTGTTGGGTTTAATACCACTTTAAGATAAATGACAGATATAGAGATAAACAATTCCTTGTATTTTTTTTACCAACTTTCACCCCTTTACTCTATGATTACGAGAGCCTACAGGCCTTCACTGGAAAGCTGCCTACATTGTTATTTCATTATTAAGGCAATCAACATAAGACTGTCAATCTAATTATATCAGCCACTTTGGTTTGACAGACATTGCACATGGGGCTTAAGGCAGCAAATGAAGGGTCCTAAGTTTGACCTTGATTACACGGTACTATGCCAGCTTCTGATACCAATGAAAAAAATATGTTACTAGCCATTCATCTTAATAAATATATAATTCAAGTCAGTAAGTAAATAATATCAAGCATGGCTGCGGAGTGCTCTGCGTCTGTACGTCTTGGCGCAAGTAAGAATTGAAGAGGAGAGCTGTGCAGTGGAAGTAGAGCTAATCCTAATAAGGTGGAGCCCCCTTTTTGGAACGGTTTGCTGGAAGTATCTCCTACTCTGGTATATGCCTGCTTTTGTCTTATACTGTGTATGGAGGCAGATGAGGCTGACCTGTGGAGGAGCTTAAGTCCTTGATTTCAATGCACATATAATATGCGCTTCTGGTGAGTGCATTACAAAGAAGGATTTGTCACGGATTCACGCATCGCTTGACATCATAATAACTTCCTTTGGGCTTTATATTTGGAATTATTTATCATTCAATTTTCATTGATTATATTTACTGGATTGTTCACCTACAGTTGTCATGATACAGTTTTTTTTTTGTCACTTTGCTCTCTATAGCACCATTTTAGGGCACGTCACATATAATACCTATTGTGCTTATTCACTTACAGTCACCAGTTATTGTATTCATTTATTCATTGTATAATGCTATAGCATTGAGCTATTGATTATCATCTATTTCAGTGGTTCTCAACCTGTGGGTCGCGACCCCTTTGGGGGTCGAACGACCCTTTCACAGGGGTCCCCTAAGACAATCAGAAAACACCTATTTCCGATGTGTAAAGAGCAGCTACTGTGTAGAAAGCAGCTGCTGTGTTGAAAGCAGCTACTCTGTTAAAAGCAACTACTGTCTTGAAAGCAGCAGTATTGGAGGTAAAACGACACTCATGAATTATAATTACTGGGTAAATAATTTTATGGTTGGGGGTCACCACAACATGAGGAACTGTATTAAAGGGTCACGGCATTAGGAAGGTTGAGAACCACTGATCTATTTCTTTATGAGTGCTGCACTTTCTTTCCTTTTTTTATCATTTTGAGGATATAGTGGGTTATCCTTTTGTGCAAGCTGCTGTTTTTGCCTGTGCGCTCACTATATACCTATTCTTTCCAAGTAAATAATACCAGTTTATTATGTCAATAACATTCCAAAGGGAGTAGTAACAAGAAGTGGGACCTTTTTGACTTTGACTCTGCTAGGCTGGTGAACTGACGTGTTTTAGAGCGTACCCCCTTCTTCAGAGCTAGCAAAAAGATCAACAGACCAACAGAGGTGCCTTGTACATTTGTTGGGTCATGCGATTACTGAACTGCGCGGTGTCTCGTGATTGTAATGCTTTTGTACCTTTTACCTTTGTAAGCACCCATTTTGTTATCTTGAACATTTTATACGATAAATCTCTGGTAATGCACTAGGCATTTGCATCCTCCTGTGTGTTTTCTTTACAGCGTTATACTGGATTCCCTGGTCTGAGGAGCGCTGAACAGGCTGAGCATTCCTGATATATGTCCTACTAGTACCTTTTACAGACTATTTTATATTCTGACTGTGGTGGTGCATGCATTAGTGTGACATAATAGTGTGAATGTGTTCTTAGATACTATTTATTATTATTTATATAAAAATATGTATTATTTATTGATTATTTTTATTATATGGCAGACTCTATATGTAACTGTTGCAAGTACAACAAAGATAAGATCAAAATGCACTGCATGAATTACGAGTATATTGCCTATCTGACCTTGGAATGTATTGGAATACTTGAAGAAAGTTTTAATTCTTCAGCAATTCAAAGGGAATTGTGGACCGATCTGCCTAGTCTGCAGCCCCACAATACCTAACACGATCTACTTCTATATTCCATTCTTTGCCACTAATCACATCAGTCAGCAATATCTTGCTGTTTCCTAAGCAGCTGTCAATTTTAATGGTGCTGAGTTGCTAGCGGTACACTCAACCTTCCTTCTTACCCAGCATGGACTTGGGACCAGCCGAAGCTCAGGCTAGTTAAACTGCTGGTATACATTTAAACTGCAGTACAAACCACAGATTGAACATACAAACTTGGGAATATAGTGTTCACTCCCAAGTACTGTACATAGCACCCTAATACTGCAATTTAAAGTGTATATAAACCCAGGAACAAGGTAATATATTGCAGCCTACCAGTCCTTAGATGAAGCAGCTGTATTAATTTTTTTCATTCTTTTTTTTTTTTTACTTTATTTTCACCTAGTGTTCTTCTCAGAAACATACTTCATACAATATGGTGACATCTCTTACTTAAATTACTGTATCTATAGAGGAGCAGTGTTGTCACACTAGGACAGGACTACAGACCACTCTACCCATTCCTGTTCTCTATATTATAGAGGGAGGATGTTCTGTGGTTCACAGAGAGAGTTGGGAACAATGCTAACTGATAACACTCAGCATTTCAACATTTCTCAGATCACTGGATTTCTGAAGAATCAACAGGTATTTTTTTGCACTTTTTAAACAGGTATAACAAAACTCTTTAAATGGTATATTTGTAGCACTACCTCTTTAGGAGTTGCTGAGTTTTGGGTCCCCCTATAGTTCTGCACAAGCAGGTAACACGTATTTTCATGTACATAGACAAAAAGGTCTTGAAGAGCTCTCCAGCCCTCCTGGTGTACCACCTCAGAACCCAGCTGAATCCTCCTCTTCACTCAGCAGCCTGGAGGGAATTCCTGGGCAAGGGGACCCAGAAGTTGCCACTTTAATAAAACAGTCCCAGATGAAGAGCTAATTGGGTTCTTCACCTGACTGCCCTTTCCCCTTATCTGGCCCAGGGGTGTAGGATTATTCTCTTAGTCCTCTCCTGCGAATTTGGTGAGTTGGCTCCTTCCCTGCTCCACAGGTGGTCCTCTCTCTGGGGATGATGAGGCAAAGAGATCCTCCTTTCAGCTACTGCCTGCAGGTAGGCCCCTCTCCTGGGCCCCCTCCCATGCTCTACTCTCCAGTCTTCACTCCATCTTCCACCAGACACTACAACTCTTGCTGATCAGGCACTCTCACATTTAAGGGCAGTCCTGACCCCATGCCAAGCCTCCTGCTTAGGGATTGGCCAAGATCCCTTAAGTATGCAGATCAGCCCCCCCCCCCCCCACACACTGCTTCCTAAAAACTTCTCAACCTTCTAGAGCCGGGGGAGATACCAGGGAATTGACCTGCAGAGCACTCAGCCCCGATCTAAAGTAATCTGGCTGACTCATCCCAGACTGCTATTCAGCCTCTATCTAAAAAAAACTAACAAGCTCCCCCTGGCTAAATCGGAGAGGCGCTACATATTTAACAGAGCAAAATGGAGCAAATAAGTTTGTTTTTACAATTTTCATACACTATAAGAGTGGTAATAACTATGCTATACAAGTATTGCACTGAAAATTATACAGATATAAAAGGTTTAGAAACCTAAAAGCACCATTTGCTACACTTACTTAGCTTAACATGAATACGTGTACATAGCTAGATCTGCATTATTCTGTGATAATTTCTTGATCAACAATTTGAAAAGGCTTTTTCCTTAGAAGCAATATATTTTCATTTAATAAAAGTGTTTAATTAGTTTTAGGAAGAAATGAGCTTGCTGTGATAAGAGGTTTATCATGGGCCCAGATGAGTAATTGTTGGGGAATAATTGCATTGTTAGTATGCTCCGAGTAAAGAAATGAAAGTCTTCATTGATTTTAAGGAGCAAAGCATTATCATAACCACAAACTTCTTCATTTATTCTGGGCTCAATAGCAAGTACAGAGTTTATTAGGAGGATATATTATAGATCGTTCAAACAACTGGATAATTGTGTGAAGTTAACAGATTAACGCAGATAAAGAAATGTTTGCATCCAGCAAAACTGGCATATGCATATGCCTTTAGCAGCTGGAGGATAAGTGATGGGCTACCTGTGTAACTAAATTAGTGACTTAATGACCAACGGTATTCAAATGAAATCTGTTTGTACTGCCAAATTGATCCTAAAATGCAGCTTCAGTATTTAACTCATTTTTGACCAGAGGGAATTGATGCCTAAAGCAAATTGCGCATAACCAAACTATTACTCGATAACTGATTTAAATACCTAAATTACATATATATACAGAATTTGCCCCACAGCTTAGTAAATGAAGTGACGTTCTACTGACTTTCATCATCCAAACACGTGCATGAAAAATTCAGTTTTTTTAGCTTTGTTGCATGTTGCTGGGTATTCTTCACCAAGTGAAATGTCATCGCATTCACCAAGCTTGCAAAGTGCAACTTCCTCTGCAAAGTGAACAGCCTCTTTGCCTTTAGTAAATCAACCCCTATGTGTTTGTTGTCACCCGCTTTAGTATTAGACTAATGACACTGCATTGCAGCCTAAAGGTGGCAGTGCTTGTTTGCAGCCTTTTATGTTTGTAAGGGATCATATAATGAAGATATGAATGCTTCTTTACAGCAGATATCACATTATCAGGATCCAGTCTGATTGGATCCTGACTGTTAGTGGGGACCACAGCTGTAGGTGGCATCTGAGATTGAGATGCCAACAGCCATGCAAAATATTTATGGCTCCCAAAATAATAGCTGAGTGACTATTATTCTTGTACCACCACTGACCAACTATACCACAAATTGAGTATAAGGAAAGGTTAAGCTATTAACTGCCTCCCTATTTTTTTGATGCAATCAGGTGACAGCAAAACTCTGGCTTGTCTGTGTAAACAACAAAAGAAAAAAATTCCCAGCTCAGCTTGCTAACCAGCCTGCAAACAAGCTGAAATAACCTGTCTTACAGCATGTGTTAAAAACAGTAGTTAGGAACTACAGAATATCGGGGTGCCGTGGCGAGCTCTGCACCTTATGCATGTATTTAAATGTATGCTAACTTACCACTGTTTTAACGTATACTGTTAAACAGGTTAATTTGGTTTGTTTGCAGGCTCTTTGGCAAGCCAAGCTGGGAATTTTTATCTTTTGTTGTTTGACATGCATCACCCTTCCATGTGCTCCTTGCTGTGAAGGCCAGTTATAGACTGGGACAGTGTCCATTTTCTGTACTGTTGAATTGTTGGTGAGGGGGCGCACTGGACACCTTAACTGCCATTGTGCTACATGCTGGGTGTTCAGTGCACTCCTATACATTTAAGGAGGAGTGGGCTCCCTCAGGTCTACCTGCCCTTGGTCTATCCATTTAATAAATGTGCCTCTACTATGGGAGCTCTCAAAATTTGTAGAGTTAGGAACTACAGAATATCGGGGTGCTGTGACGATACTCTGTAACTTATGCATGTATTTGCAAATGTGTGCTAACGAAACCCTTGTTTTTAACGCATACTATTAGACAGGTTAATTCGGTTTGTTTGCAGGCTGATTGGCAAGCTTAGCTGGGAATTTTTCTCTTTTGTTGTTTGGTTTGACATGCATCGCCCTTCCATGTGCTCCTTGCTGTGAAGGCCAGTTATAGACTGGGGCAGTGGCCATTTTTTGTACTGTTGTCTGTGTAAAGGTGGATGGCCAACAATACTCTGAATTCCATAAAGCAATGACATCACCCACCGGCACCCACTTCTTTAGGCCACAGTCAACACTCAAACTACAGCAACATTTGCCTAACCCATCTCAAACTGAACCCAGGTATGTCCATCTCATCCCTAGTCCTGGGGGGCTTTCAAGGAGGAAAGACAGCTGCAGGTTTCTAAAGGAGGTAGGGTGGCTAAGGGGCTCTTTGGAGATTTGAGAGAGAAAGGGGAGCTCTGGGGCTGATTTTCTACCCCCTCCCTCTATATATTTACAGGTTAGATTTCCTTTTTAGCACTGTGCATTATCTGAAATGAAACTACCTCTTTTTGCTGTCTCCTGTCATGTGATGTGTTACATGACAAGGGGAGACAGGAAGACAGACAGTCCACCCTCAGTCTCCAGTGGGTGGTTATACTGAGAAGGAAGTCTGTTCTCAGTGGGTGCCCCATCTCTCTTCTCTCTTCTGCCAACAATAGGCTGCCATTGGAGGAAGGAGTGGGCAGAATCCTTCCTCCAGCAGTTAACCCAGACCCTACTGTCTGACAGGAATGACACTGCCGTAAATTAGCAGACAGTCGGTGCCTAGTAGCCAAAGTGAAACCTTGGCATCTCTGGAAAAAAAGCCAGCAAGTTTCCAGGCATGGTCATATAGAGGTCTCCTGTATCATCTGCAAAGCATAGTTACAACTGTGGAAAAATCATAAAAGATAGGTATTTGCAGTTTTGGAAGCACTAACGGTTTTTCTAATATGTAGCAGAAGCTGCATTTAAAAAAAGAAAGGTTTAGATCCTCTTGAAGGAACATATATCCTTTAAATACCTAGCAATTGCCTGTTTCTTGGCCTTAGCTTCAGTAAGTAAAATAACTAGGTAACTTGAACTAGACTCTATAATGCAGTTTCTACCCATGTTTCACTCCACATTCAGCAGAGCCTAAGTAGACATGATACAATGACAGTCCATGTCTTCCTTTGTTCACCATCCAACTACCTTCAGATATATGTGTCTGTCCTCTTTGTACCAGTAAAGTCCAATAAAAATTTGCGTTTGATGTTGTGTATATCATTGGATGTGGTACAACATTAGCAGTCTCATATTTGATATATAAAATTGGAGGGATCCTGAGGGGTAGTTAGTATGACCATTCCAAATACCAGTTAGGGAGACCCTCTGATATAAGATAATGAATAAAATTAAATTAAAGTTCAGAACAATGCAAGATGTATTACTATACAAACATTGCACAAAAAAAGAGGATTTTGAGCAAAGGTGGATGTTTACGTTTATTAGTCCATATGGTGTGAAATGGAAGATCACCTGAACCTTGCGCCATCTAATACGGTTCACTCAGCAACGAGCTTTATAGAGACAAATAAGAGGGCCAAGACTCAGGTGATCTTGCCATTTACATCAGTTAGGTTAAGACATTTATACATTGGCCTTTACTCTGGAGTTTAGCATCCCCATCTTTTTCACTATGTTTACATGCTGAGCAGAGAATAGGCAGCTTGGAGAGTCAGCAATTGCAGCTGGGAGTATACAGGCATATTATCTACAGGGGAGCAGAGGACTATTTGTTTTTTGGGTATTTTGCCAGATTAATATCTAAACGTCATATTAAGTTAATATCTTAGATTGATAAAACAAGGAATAGAATTCACAGTGCAAACAGTTGTATGTTCTATAGACAGAAATTTTTTTTACAATAAATGTTCTAACCATCCTGTTATTACAAGACCTGAGACTATTTTTTCTGTAACCTGTCATTTGTTATCAGTTAAGTAAATGTTATTTTTTATTCTTTTTAATTGTTTGCATGTGTGTGTGTGATTTCACTGGTACTACAGTATGTCAAGAGATTTAATCATGTATATTATCCGTTTCTTTGGGGTTACTGCAAATTAATTTAAAGAAGAACAATCATTAATTTTTTCTTATTGGCTCTACCTGTCGTGGGAAATGGTACATATAGTTATGTAGCTTGCCAAGTCTAGATCTGAATTTCGACCTGCTCTCCCCCCCCATCTCCAATGTGCCAAATCTGACAACATTTTGAAAGAAGACATCATAACTGCATCTTGTCTTTGCTTGGACCACTTTCCCGAGACTACAATAGTGCAGACAAGGTGGGGTTTATTTACTAAAGCTGGAGAGTCCAAAATCAGACTCCCTTCTGCATAGAAACCAATCAGCTTCCAGGTTTCATTGCCAAAGCTTCACTGAACAAGCTGAGGTTAGAAGCTGATTGGTTTCTATGCAGAAGGGAGTCTGATTTTGGACTCTCCAGCTTTAGTAAATAAACCCCGGTGTGTCAACCTCCTGTCTCTCTGCATTTCTCTTGCTACAGATGTCTCGGGTTTTTGTAAATGTCTGCTTTCCTTTTCTGTGTTCCACATAGAGTGACTAAAGCTGGCCATACACGTCAGTTTTGTTTTTGTTCAAACAGTGGGTTAAATGAAAAATAAAAATAACTTGTCTGCCCCATCCACATACTCAAAAAAGGATGTGGGAATGCTATCCGCTGAGTCATTGTATTCTGATGGTACACAGATCAAAATATGCTTTCTATTCAAGTCTATAGCCTACAGTGCTGATCGAGTGAAAAAATACTAACAGGGCAGTAGAACAGAAGTTGTTTGGTAGATTAACTTCTGTTGAACCACAATGACCACATATGGATTAAAATTCAGCCTGTCCCTTCTGACCCGGCCAAATTTAGATCCATTACTAGCAAAAAAAGTTTAAATAGTGCTACCTTTCCTAGTAAAAGAAAGCATAATAAAAGGTTAATAGTAGTAGTAGTGATGAGGCACCAGGCAATAATGCAAAACTATTACTTTGTCCTTCATGGCCAAAAAAAGCGCAACTTTGCTTAAAAAAAGTTTAGTAGCTCTGTTTGGTTTTAGTTTTAACTTTTGTTGAACTTTGAAATACTTTTAATAATCTCATCCCCAGTAACAAAGATTGAATGAAAAAGACAACATATATTTATTTAAAAGCAAGTTGTGCCATCTGAGGAACTTTTCATTTTAGATGACTTACTCAGAACTCAGATATTCATCGTTAACTGTCTGTGGCAGTTTTGACATTTCATGTTAGTCTTTTATTTTTGACTCTGGGTTTTATTAAAATTCTCTGTTCTCTATAGGCAAACACAATTCTCTGGGTTACTGGAGGGCAAAAGGCTTTGGAAATCAAAATATGCTTTCTATTCCAAAAGCAACAGCTGTCCATTATCTCGCTGCAGGTCTATGATTTAAGATTGTTATTTGTTACATGTCCTTGGCAAGCAGTTTTGTGATATTTTGGACAACTGAATTAATTAATGTTTGTCCTTTTATCAAAGTACTGTCAATATTTTTTTAATTTATCATTTGACTTCTGTCCAAACAATCCCCCATTTGATTTTTGTTTCTTGTCTCTTCTGTCTTTGTGGCTGCAGACCAAATGTATTGGCTGACCGAAGTTGTAATGAATAAAATAAGGTTATGGTATGCAACCACTTGTTAGCATATAAAAGGTAAAACTAAAGTGATATCATTTATTTATTAACTATTATTAGATTTAATATATACATTTCCTAAATTTCCTTATCAAGTGCCACTCTAAAGTTTAAATTGAGCTAGATAATACTTGATAATACTTCAGTTCTCCACGCAGTCAGTGGAGAACTGAAGAATTGTAGTGACACTTTATAGAGAGAGGTACCATTGTCAATATATACAATGGCACAGGGGCGGACTGACCATTTGAAAACTCAAGCAGTGCCCGAGGGCCTGGGGTCAGTAGGGGGCCCCATGAGATGCCCCTGGTCCCTTTTTCATAGGTTTTTTTGAGTTTGGGCAAGGACACAGGGGCCCCATGATCCCCTATTGCCCGGGGGCCCCATGAGTTGTCAGTCCTCCCTGCAATGGCTTTAATGTAAATATATGCAAAACAGTAATACTAAATCTATACACAAAATATTGCAGCAGGGCAATGGAAAGCTTTTTTTCAAGCATATTATTTATGAAACCAATAATTGTGTCATTGGAACAATATTTGTAAATCTTTATCTCTTTGCAAAATTATATTTTTGTGGGGTTTTTTTTGCACTGTTAAATGTATACTAATAAGCTATGTTTTTTCTACAAACATACCATTTGCTTCAACACTAAATATTGTGCTAAATATGTAGAGATAAAACAATACATATTCTGCATTTTAATATACATTCAATAAACTAAAACACTTGTATTAAATCAATTTTTCTAAAGTATACATTTCTGGCTTACAATTGCAATTTTATTAAATATCACTCATAGGGGTCCATTTATGAAAGAGAGAAAAGCCGAGATCCTGATGATCACAGCTGATCTCTCAGGTGTGCTAGTTTATGAAGCTGAGGTGAGGAGCGGAGAACATTTTCTTCACTTCTCATCACAGGACGCACCCTTCTTTCATTCACTTTCACAGAGATGGCCAGTTTATGAAGGTGAGACCTGAATTACGTTTATGTATATATGTATATTTGTGTTTTATATATACTGTACACCCAACACTCCATGCCCAAAATGGTTCAATTTGGCTTTTTGGGCCTTTTTAATGTACATTTTGGTGCAGTTTTTAATGAACATATTGATGCTTTTTTCAACACACATTTTTAAAAAAATGTGTGTTGAAATTTACATATCTATAGTGGTGCTTTTTTAACATGTATTTTGGCTAATTTTTTACCTTTTACATATTTGTGAGTGTTCTGGAAACACATGCAAAATAAATGTCATGGTTGCGGTGCCATTATCTGTTTATGGCACCCAAACATGGCTAGCAGATGTGCTGTTTGCCAAGATGCGCATAAAAAAAGTTAAAAAGTGCCAAAATACATGCTAAGAAAAGTGCCAAAGTGAGCGTTACAAACCACACCAAAATGTGTCTTAGAATAACTTTTACCAAAATGTGTATTTAGAAAAGCGCCAAAATACATATTAAAAAGCCCACACCAAAAATGTTTGTTAAAAAATACAGTATGTTAAAAAGCAGCAAAGTGCACATAATGATGCCAAAATGGGCAATAATAAGGAGCCAAAGTATAAATTTAAATAACGTGCCAAAATGTGCATAAAAAAGTATCAGTGGTCAGTGCTTATCATTTTCATGTAGTTACATGATCTTTTTAACTTTGGTTTCACTGTTTAAACTCCGGTGATCTGTAGTCACATAATTATCACATGCAGCCCTCCCCCTTCTACACAGATCTCAGCTTTTCTCAGAGAAAGAACTTCTCCTCTCTTCTCCTTCTTAGAACAAATGTTCTCCGCTTCATGAACAGGGGGACAGAGAAGACGATTTTTCCCTGAGTACTGCTGAGAACTGAAATGAGATAAATTATCTCTGCTTAATAAACATATACCATAGTGTAAGTAATTATCATTATAATGCTTCCACCTGAAACTGCAGTCATTATTTCCAAGAAATATCACCAGCACTCCAAGATTTTTTCTATCTAGGCAACAAAAACACTGCCTGGGATTTAAAAAACTAGAAATATAAAAAAATGATTGTACTGTTGGAAGGCCCAAATGATAGCTATACACTATATCTTAATTAAAAGATAAATACCTTAATGTACATTACCTGTGTAGGTTTTCATTCCCATGTGTAAGGTTTGGTGCTCTACAATCATTGTTAAATTCTGGTATGAATCCAAAGTCTTTGTATAGAGCCTCTGCCCCTTTTGCAATGATGGCAACTCCATTTTGGACTCTACGATGTAAGTCATCTTTCCAGCCAGCAGACAAAACTGTGAACAGACCCACGGGCAAATGCTCGGGCATGTAATCTGTGCCACCCAAGTTGGTTCCCACCATAAACCATATGTAACCAGGTCCGGTCAGCCCAGCTTCTCGTGCAGCCTTGAAAACCCCATCTGCTTCATCCTTAGAACAGTATAGAAGACGCACTTGCACTGTTATCTCTCTCAGTTGTCTCTTGAGTTTGGCACCACTGGGATCATCAGTCAGATTGAGGGTCAGAACACCTCGATTTTCCCAGCCAATAAAACTGCTGTCAGTAAGTAGCTCAATGTAATCCACAAAGTCTTCATAGCCAGGAAATAGAGTAGTAATAACCGCAAATGCTGTCCAATCATATTCCTCCAATACCTCAAAGATGACTTGAAGTTGCTGCTCTGTGGAGGCTCCAAGCTGCAGAAAGGTTGAACCTTTTTCCTGTGATAAAAAAAATAATATGATAGGTGAAAACCAATGGCAAATGCCAATGCAACCAAAAAAAGGGCACGAAAAAGAAATAACAGCTGTCTTTGAAAAGTTACATGAGAGAGGAACAATACATACAATTTATTTTGGGTTAAAAATAAAGAATTAAAGAATTATAAAAAGCAGATAGGGATTGAGAATGGCAGAAAGGAAGGAAGGAAGAAAAAAAAAAGAGTGAACAGAACAGAGGCATTAGTCGTGTGCTGGAGTGATTGTGACGTAAACCCAAATCTCACCAAGCATTCACCCTATATAAATCTGCTTTCTTCACATACAATTCCTCCCTTCAAGCTGCCAAACAAGCCTACTTTGTCACTCTCATCAATAGCTTGTCATCCAGTCCTCGCCGTCTCTTCTCTACTTTTAATGCTCTACTTTCTCCACCCAGTACCTCACTCACTGCTCACGAGATTGCAAATCATTTCAAAAACAAGATTGATGCACTTTGTAGATGCATCGCCACTGCACAGACATCCATCCCACTTAGCATACCTTATACTAAACCTCCCTCAACACTTTCCTCTTTTGACCTTGTTACTACCGAAGAGGTCACTAAGGTTTTCTCAGAAGCATGTCTCACTACCTGCCCCCTGGATCCTGTCCCCTCACAACTACTACGGTCACCCTCTTATTCCATCCTATGCTCCCTCACTCACATCTTCAATCTTTCCCTCTCTACTGGTGCCTTCCCCTCCCCTCTAAAGCATGCACACATCACTCCCATACTTAGAAAGTCCTCCCTGGACCCAACCAACCTGAACAACTTAAGACCCATCTCCCTGCTGCCATTTACCTATAAACTCCTAGAACGCTTAGTCTACAATCGCCTGAGCTCCTTCCTCACTGACAACAACCTTCTTGACCCTTTACAGTCTGGCTTTCGCTCACTACACTCCACTGAAACTGCCCTACTAAAACTCACTAATGATATACTAACAGCTAAAACAAATGGCCACTACTCCATACTATTACTACTTCACCTCTCTGCGGCTTTTGATATGGTTGACCATCCCCTCCTCCTCAAAAAACTCCACTCTCTTTGCCTCTGAGACTCTGCTCTCTCCTGGTTCTCTTACCTATCGCAGCGCTCCTTCAGCGTTACCTATAACTCTGCCTCCTCCTCTCCACTTCCTCTTTCTGTAGGGGTCCCTCAAGGTTCCATCCTTGGACCCCTTCTCTTCTCCCTCTATACCTCCTCCCTTGGTCACTTGATAAACTCCCATGGCTTTAAGTACCATCTCTATGCTGATGACACACAAATCTATCTTTCTACCCCTCACCTCACCCCTTCAGTCTCCTATCGCATTACTAACCGACTAAGTGACATATCGGCATGGATGTCACTCCACTTCCTCAAACTCAATCTTTCCAAAACTGAGCTCTTAGTATTCCCCCCAGCCAGTGCCCCCTCCCCTGACTTCTCTATCACGATCAATAACACAATCATCACTCCCTCCCCTCATGCCAGGGTACTACGTGTAATCCTAGACTAACATCTGTCCTTTCAGCCCCAAATCCAGTCGCTGTCTAAATCTTGTAGACTTTACCTCCACAACATCTCCAAGATAAGGCTGTTCTAAACCACTAAGCAACTTATTCACTCCCTGGTTAACTCTCGCCTTGACTATTGTAACTCCCTCCTCATTGGCCTACGTAATCGCAGGCTATCCCTTCTTCAGTCTAATCATGAATGCTGCGGCCAGACTCATCCACCTTACTAACCGTTCTGTATCACTGGCTTCCCATTGCCCAACGGATAAAATTCAAAACATTAACAATAACATATAAAGCCATTTATAACTCTGCTCAAAATTACATCAGCGATCTTGTCTCCAAATATCACCCAAACCGTACTCTCCGCTCCTCGCACAACCTATTGCTCTCTAGCTCCCTTGTCTCCTCCTCCCATGCTCATCTCCAGGACTTCTCCAGAGCTTCCCCCTTCCTCTGGAATTCTCTACCCCAATTTATCAGACTATCGCCTACTCTGCTCACTTTTAGGCGATCTCTGAAAACCTATCTTTTCAGGGAAGCCAATCCTGCCCTCAGCTAATAATGGAATCTTCTACTCTTCCTACCGGTCCATCCTCCACAGTTACTACCTTTTGTACCACTAGCCCCTCCCTCCTAGATTGTAAGCTCCGAGGAGCAGGGCCCTCCTATCCCTCTTGTATTAAACTGTATTATTGCTGTATTGTCTCCCGTTATATTGTAAAGCGCTGAGCAAATTGTTGGCACTTTATAAATCCTGTATTATAATAATAATAATAATAATAATAATAATGACCTCATTTTGCCTTTTCTGTATATAATCAATGGCCCATGTGTACATTACAGCCCTGCCAAACCTCACTTAATGTACTATGTCTATGAATGGGCAGTGTCATTAACCTAGGTTGCTTGCTTCTAATTTGGACTACAGAACACCACCCTCTCTCCTCATCTCAATAACACGGTGAGGAGGGGAGTGTTCTTTAAGTTCCAGAAGTAGCCTGGGCAGGACTGATACAACTCGGCAGGGGTTCAGTGCAGTATTGACACCATGTAGTTACATCACTGCAAGAAATTACAAGCTTGTTGGATTTCTATCAGGAAAAAAGATATTTTTCCATGCATCAAATAGATATGAAAATATATCAAGAAAAAATAAAAGCGCTTTCAATTGTATACAGTATATAATAAACCAAAAAGGGGCAAACAATAGAAGACTATTGTTGGGGTTTAAAAGGTACTGAAGCCACTGGATCAGCATGACATCCAGTGAACCAGTACCTGCAGAAAGCCAGCTATGGCAGCCCCCATAGATGCTCATGACAGATTTACTTTAAAAGGCCATATTTTATATGTTATACCATTATTATCATGGCACTTACAGTGACACAGACCCAATCTTTCCTATTGGGTTGGTTACAATTTTAGTGTGTTCTGAAAGGTTAACTATATGGGTCTATTCATATCTTCACGTGTGCATTAGCATGTGTGGTGCAACATACACAGAAGCAATGTGAATCCAGCATTAGGGATAGCTGTAATAGAGGTGCAATACAGGACTTTGGACAGGCAGCTGTGGAGACGGTGTATTAATGTTGACATTGCTAAAGGAACAATTTATAAATCCCGGAGCAGACAGATTTTCCGACAATGTTTCTCATGTGTTCTAAAAGTGCTGCAGCATGTACCAAATTCATGTACTGTACCTGTTTAGACCTTATAATTGAATTTGGAACATGCTGTGCCACTTTTAGAATGCACACTTTAGCAAAATGTGTTTGCACCAGCTTCTTTCTTTGTATGCAAAAAGAGAGTTGGTCTTTATTAGCTCCAGTTTCATAAGATACAAACTGTTTGAATTTCGTTTTTTAATTTGGAGCATTCAATGCACCACAATGTAAAAGTGTTGCAGTTTAGAACTACCTGATTTTGGACCTGCTGTATTGTTTTGTGATTTCTCTGTACACCTGAAGATGGCAAACCTTGCTCACTCAGCACTTACTGACACACCCTGAGGAATTTCAAATAATGTATTAGGCCAAGCACAGCTTGGTTACTCTGAGAGATATGGTTAAATACCTGTAAAATTCTGACTTAGGCTAGGTTCACATCTGTGTGGGTGGTGCTGCTGCAGATCTGCACAAAAATCCGTGCATCCGCACCAACCCTACAGAGGACTTCGGGCGGGTGCCATTAATTCTAATGGCACACTGCCCGAACTGGAAAACGCAAGCGTACTGGGAGCCAAGGTTCCCGTGTGGGCTGCGTTTTCCAAAGAAGTGCAGGTACTTCTTCCCTGTGTGTCACGGGGCACGGGAGTCCATTCAAACAAATGGGCACTCGTGCCCGAGCAAAACACAGCCCACACGGCCGCATATATGTGAACCAGGGCTAACAGTAATTAACAGAACTGAACTGCATTCACTTTACAACATTTACCTAACTTGTTTTAACAGTCACAGCTTTATCCCACTGGTCAGTGATTGATGAAAAAAAAAGTTAACCCTCAAAATTGAGGCCCTTTAAAAAAACACAACAGTTCCCAGCAGACAAAAAATGAACTTGTATAATGTTAGTCTATTTCCAGACCCAGGGCACCCTCCTCTTGGCCTCAGAACATGTGTGTTGGTTCAGTCCTCGAACAGGGATAGAAATTGCTGTGATGTTTCTCTTTCAATCCTGCTGAGACAGTCCTTCTCTTACTTCCTCACAAGTGATAGGAGTCCTCTCCAGTACAGTCTAATCTCATTAAACACCCAAATCACACCTCACACCATCCCAGGGAGAAAGCTCCTGATCTCTGAGGCAAGGAGAGCAGTCTCTTTGCTTCTCTGAACTGTGGTCAGCTATGGCTGCAGACCCACTTCTCCTTGCTTTGTTGTATCAGCCAGTCACAATTCTCTAGAATTGAATTAGGCCCAGCCACGATGGCGGTTCCCTGCACTGCAGAGACTCCACAGAAGAGCATTACAAAGTGGTCTCCTTAGAGATGGCTGCTGCACTTCTGCATTAATGAATATTCAGTTTAACTCTGTCCACACTGCAAAAAGATAATATAGCAGTAACAAAGAAAGATGTTCCACAGCAGTTATCAGCTACAGTCCAGGTTACACCTAGTATGTCCTCTTAGTGCAGTGGTCTCCAAGATGTGGCCCAAGGGGCTGGAAGTTGATCTCTTCTTGCCTTTATTTGGCCCTTGGGGCACCATTCTTCCCACTGACACCAACATCAACAATGGGGTACTATTTTTCACACTGAAACTAACAATGGGACATTATTCTTCTCACTGGCACCAGCACTGGGGCACTATTCTTTCTCCTAGTACCAATGATGGGGCACTGTTTATTCTTACTGATGGCAGAACAATGTCTACCCCCACTGGTATCCAGCCCCCCTAAAGTCTAAAGACTGGGCCTTTGCTTAGAAAATTTGGAGACCCCTGTCTTAGTGTAACGTTCATTCTATTGCTAACAATAGTACTATAACAGTGCTATAGAGAAAATGTGGTCTCTGTATTTATTTTTCATTAAATACAGTGCAGAATGTTGGAAAATCACATTGTTTTTCTACTTTCTAAGATAACTTAACACTTATGATTAAATAAAAGAAGTTTAAAAAATATTGAATCATTACCCTTTCCTAAGGTTAAACACTCTGCAGACAATGTATTAAAAAAGATTGATTTCATAAAGGCAATTTTAAGCTTATACCCTGCTGTGTTCAAACATTATAACTACTAGTGTATTGTAATATGTATTTTGATAAGTAATTGGAGCCAAAGAAAGATAAGGGAAGAATTACACTTCATGGAACCATTTGTTAGCTTTGGATGTAGACCGAGCCAGCTCTGCCCACTCAACCTCATCAATCCAGCAATAAGAAATCCTATAAAACTTTGCAGTTGATATACTATAGGCAAATAGGCTGTTCATTGTGCAAGGAAAACTGCACTTTGCAAGGGACTTTTACCCATAGCTAAGTGTATATGGTGACATTTAACTTTGCAAAGAATACCAAAGTACTTGAAAGGAAAATAAAAATAAAACATTTTTGCTTGCACATGATTGAATGATAGAAGTCAGAATAACTTCAACTCATTCACTACGTGCTGGGGAAACTTGCAAATTTTTACCTTTAGTAAATCAACCTCCTACAGCAGGCTTTCTCAACTGGGGTGCCTTGAGGTTTCTTCAGGGGTCTAAAAATTGGGCAAAACCTGTATACAAGCCAGCAGGTGGAACAAGCCTGCCTTTTTAGTTACACAAAGCCACAGGATTTCAATGTGCACCATTATGACCTTCTAGCCACCGGCATCCCGACAACCAATGACACCAGTTGATGAGGAATTCGGTTGCCTGCACAGCATCCTAGTTTGACCCTCCCTCGCCCCTCTCTGCTAGTGCTGGGGTCACAGTGATGGATAAAAACAGAGGAAGAAGAGAAACACTGGAATATTAGTCAGTACCAGTGTGCTTTGGAAGAATAAATCACCTCTAATATTGGGTGTCCTACGTGTGTGGATGTTGCTGCAATATATACAACTATTAGAATAGTTTTTCACATTTTAGAATGGGGTGCCTCGGGACTGTCCATAATTTTGAAAGGGTGCCTCAGGACTGTCCATAATTGTAAAGGGTGCCTGAAAAAAGGTTGAGAAACACTGTCCTAGAATCACTCCAGACCAAAATATTCAGTTAACCATTTGATGCCCGGCCAATAGCCGTATGGCATCTGGAAAAATGCACTAGCTTTCCGGGAGGCTGCCATATGGCGTACTCCAGCAAATGCACAGTTCACGCGCTTGCAGAGCCGCGCAGCGGCGCGATCTGTTACCGGCCTTGTACCTCAGACACGGCCGATGACAGATCTAAGTATGGGCCCAGTACCTTGTGACCTGCTGTGATCAATCACAGCAGGTCACATGACAGTTGTATACAATGGATGGCTTCATTCATGCCATCCATTGTATACTAGTGTCTAGCTGTGAATGGTCACAGCTAATTACATGCACATGTCATGTGATTAGCTGAGGCCAAATCACAGCTAAGCACAAAAAAAAAAAAAAAACCCTGAATGAATCGATGTCATTCAGGTAAATGCTTGCTTATAGCAAAGTAATTCTTTGCTATAAGCAAATTGTGTAAAAAAAAAATAAAATACTGATCACTTCCCCAAAGTAGTACAATGTTACTATGGTAACATTGTACTACTTTGGACATAGTGAAATATGAAAAAAAATCTTAAAAAAAAGAAATAAAATTTAATAAAAAATGTAAAATAAAAAAATTTTAAAAATTAAAAAAATATATATTTTTTTTTCACACTTTAGTATGTAAAAAAAAATAGTGAAAATAATTTTTTTTATTTTTTCATTTTCCGAAAAATTCTGACAAAAAAAATACAACTTCAAAAAACTCGCCATTCCTCTTATGAAGTACGTCGGACTGTCTACTTTACAAAAAGGGGTCATTTGGGGGATATCTGTACTGTTCTGACATTCTTGGACCTCAAGAAATTAGATTGGCTGTCAGTACTTCAGGATTGATCAATATTCAGATCTATACCATAGTTTGTGAACTCTATAACTTTCCTACAAACTAAAAAATACATCCTAATTTGGGTTATTTTCACCAAAGACATGTAGCAGAATACATCTTGGCCTAAATTTATTTGTAAACTTTTATAACAGAAACAAAGAAAAACGTGGTTTTTTTTCAAAATTTTTGATTTTTTTGTTAATTTAGCAAAAAATAAAAACCCCAGCGGTGATGAAATACCACCAAAAGAAAGCTCTAGTTGTGTGAAGAAAATGATAAAATTTTAGTTCGGGTACAATGTTGTATGACCGCGCAATTGTCATTCAAAGTGTGAAACCTGAAAAATGGCCTGGGCAGGAAGGTGTAAAATTGCCTGGTATTGAATTGGTTAATTACACTTCTGTGTACAGTAACATAAATTGATGTAATTAAAGTTATGGGGATCCATTTGCGAAAGGCAAATAGTCTGTTCGCTTTGCAAGGGAAATTTGCACCAAAGTTTAGTGAATGAGGTGAAGCTCTGCTGTGTTCCATTATCCAAACGTGCAAGCAAAAATTCTTTGCAAATTTTAACTTCATCACATTCACTAAGTTTTGCGGCAAATTCCCTTGTAACTTTCCTTGCAAAGTGAACAGCCTGTTTGCCTTTAGTAAATCAACCCTATGATGTCCCAATGCACCCGAACTTGCAATAAGTGCTTCCCATTCAAGCATATCTTTCCATAACTAGAATGGGAATGCATTTGATAGTGGTGATAAAGATTGATTGATTCATTCAATTTGAAAACAAATATATTAAACACAGAGGTATTGCAACTTGATGGTAAATCTCAGTATTGATGCATACAGATTGTTACCCATTCTATTAACAGAGTATTTCTCTACATACTGTATGTGTGATTTACATTAGTTGGCTAAATCTGAGCGAAGATTATGGCAGGTCCTGACAGCACAGTGATGTAGTGTATATTGTAGAGGCGACTGAGCGCTGAAATGTGAACAGGCACAATTAGAAATAGGAGTTGATTTACTAAAATTGGAGAGTGCAAAATCTGGTGCAGCTCTGCATAGAAAACTATCAGCTTCCAGTTTTTTTTCTGTCAAAGTTTAACCGAACAGGCTGAAGTTAGAAGCTGATTGGCTGCACCAGATTTTGCATTTCCAGGTTTAGTAAATTAACCCCTAAACTAAATGTGATTCTGCATGTTGAGCATAGTCAGGTATATGGTAACACATTACAAAATGCTCAGGTGAACTGGGACTTTGAGGCTTTGTGGTCGGCTTAAAGCCTAGTACACACTACTGGTTTTTTTTTTCATTGAACCTCAGTGAGCTGAAAGAAAAAAAATTGACAGCTCAGAAGGAGCCACTGTATTAACTATCCAATGTTAGTACAGCAATCTCCCCTGCTGTGCTATCGTGTTCTGACAGGGAGGACACCCAAACACTCCGGTCATTGGCTGAGAGCGCTGATTGGCAGACCTTTTCCAGTCATGCTCCTTTGATGGCTTTGACGGCTGAATGGATGGCTTCTGTCGGACCAGTTGCCATACGCACGGGCCAAATGTTGGCCGTTTTCTATTGAACCAGCCCATTGGTCCATGTGCAATAGGCTTTAGTGTGAACCTTTTCTTTGTCCATGCAGGGCAAAGTATCAGGTCCAGTTAGCTTCCCAGCAGCATATATGCATTTTTTTCTTGCTCCTGTGCCACTCATGTGTATATTCTAACATTACATGGGGAGAGGATCACATGTTCACCCATATCCAGAAGTAGTTCGCAACCTGGGCACTTCACTTCACCTGCAGCTGCCCAACATAGTGTCATGGAGCAAACCAAAGGTTAGTATATGCAACTGAGGTTGCAGAGAGGTAAGTGAATCTTTTGCTATACCCTGCACATGCAAAGGAAAGGGTAATATTACAGCATACCAAAGGCTAATTAAACAAGTTAAAAAAAAACCCCACAATTTAATAATGTTAAGTATTAAAGTATGTTCTTGTATGGCAACATGGAGGAACGGGTGGGTGTTACATTCATGACTCTATTGCTTTTCTAGGCATTTATCAGCCTACCACTTGGCTCCTTGCACACGAACAGTTGGTCAAGTTTAAAAAATGCTGGGAAAAAAAACTGAAAATGCTTTAGTAGCATTTTAGGAGCAATTAGGAGCATTAGTGTTTTATTAGTGTTTTCACAGTACATGTAGAAAAAAGTTGTTAGGAGCATTTTCTCCTGGAAAAAATGCTCCAAAAAATTCTAAAAAAAAAAATCCTTTTTTCTGCTCCTAGACCCTGAAGCTCAAAAAACGCTAATAACCTAAATTAGCATGCATGAACACATAGGATAACATTATTTAGCTTCTAGGAACAGAAAAAATTATAATAGCAGTTTCTGGAACCTTAAAAAATGCTAGTTTGATGGAGCCTAAACATATTCAGGAAAGGTAGTATACATGCTTCTTTTTCACTTTCCAATCACAGGCAAAGGAAGAAGCAGTGACCAAGAAAAGCAGACTTTCAGCAGTCATGTTTCCTGCAGTCACCCATCACATGGCTAAATACCTTTAGGATGATTTCAGGAGGAGAGGAGTGTTGAATTGTGAAGCTATAACAGTAAGGTAGGACAAATACAGTATATGGGACATACATAATACTGCAACTTAAATCCTGAGATTATGGTTTTTGTCTGGAGATCTAATTATTTTTCACAGCCTAACCTACATCTAACCTCTTGGAAAACAGAAGAGACAGGACATGAAAAAGAAAAAAATATAGAATGGATCTTCTCAGAGTTAGTGATAATATGAAAGCTTCAGTGGTAGAATTTGCTTTTGATATTAAATCTGGCCTCCAGCTAAAAAATAAATAAATTAAATTCATCAGTCAGTAATGGTAAAGATAAAAAAAGCCTCTTGTGTTGTAATTATAACCTTCCATCTAGAACATACCCTCATTGTACTCATTTCTGCTACTAAATGTTCTGCTACTAAATGGTTGAATGACAACCATGATGTTCATAGATGTCATTCAACTAAGGCTGGCCATACACTATACAATTTTCTGTCCAATTTCTGCTCAATTTTCTTTAGATTTACCTTCAACTGTGTAGTGCAAGGGCCTAATTGGATACAATTGAAAGTGTTGTTTAGGTTTGTATATTATATGGTTATATGGTATGCATATTATATGGTTTTTGGTAAATCTAAAGCAATTTTCTAAAGAAAATTGTATAGTGTATGGCCAGCCTTATTCTGAACCCAGGTCATGAACCTGCCCAGTGGAATGACATCATAGCACAGCCTTGGCTCAGAATATGACTGCACAGCACTCGCACATCATTACATAAGAAGCATTAAATGCAACCATAAAACAAAAAGACTTTAGGTGCTGCTCCAGGTCTCCAATCCAAATGCCTTCTGTGACTCACAATAGACCAATAGGTCTATCCAATATACTGTGTGCTATATGTCCTCATCCTTAGATTAAGACAATACAAACAAAGTGGTTGTAGCCGGGGACATTTTGAGGAACATATGGATAAGAAGAGAACACTGCATATATAAAAACATACATTTTATTTGAAAACTCAGTAAAAGAACAAAACACAAACCAAACATTAAAATACTGAGTACAGGGTTCAGTTATTTTTTAGGTTCAATACACACCACACGTAGATTCTACGCATTTTGATGAATAAATCTTCTTTAGGAGTACATGTGAATGATCAGCATGAAGAAACCCATGATTTTCATTGTGATAAAACCATATATTCACTGGAATTCTAAAAACGTGTGTAACGTCTCTTTCCCATGTGAGGGGAGAGAAAGGAGGCTAGGAAGCTCTCATTTGGTAGGTTATATGTAAAAGGTTTATAAATAAATGGTGCAGCGGTGCCAGACAATGAAACCCATAATTATATGTGCATAAATGTGCTGTGACTTACCACTTTTACTACTGAAAAATTCTCACTACTGATCCTCTAATGTACATATGTACAGGTGCTGTGTGATATCTAGATGTACCTTAGCGTGGATAATTTAATGTCTGGTGTAACCACACACCTCCCCCTCTGGTGTATGGACCCTTGTGAATAATAAATCCACCATAAATAAATTGCTGATCTGCCTATGCCAAAAATAAGCAAGTGCTACAAAACACCTTCTCCACTAAATGAAAATTCTTGTGTTGATCTCATGTATGCAAATACCTTATAGTACTCAATTTAAATATCATCTAGCAACAAACAGTTGTGTGATGAATATACAATGTTCAATGAAATGTACAAATAATGTCCCAAAAAACTACAATCCACCTTCCCCCTTTATATATGCATGAGCCTATGGGCTCTAAATTATATACAAAATTGACAATACAGTGAGTCCTTCAAGTAAAAAAAGTGACAAATAGTCCACAGGGCTACAATGCCCCTTACCCTTGATAAAGATTCAACAGTTTCTGGTGATCTTGGTGCTGCAGTGAACATACACAGCTCTAAATGCTCATTGTGGTCAAACCAGTGATTTCACTCTCGCTCCCCCTTGGCGACTGCACTCCCCACAGTTTTTTGACCACTGAAAAGCAGGTCAAAAAGCACTCAATCCTTGGTACACAATAATGTGCTGAAGTGGTGTCATCACGGTCAATGGTCTCCTCACTGTCCAGATATACTCTCCTCTCTTCCCCACAGGCCATATCATGTAATGTTAAAAGAGATAAACTTCTGTAGTGTAATATCATTTATTGTAAATTAGATAAAACAAAGTGATACACCTACAATGGTAAAAACGATTGGCACTTTAAGAGGCTATTAAAAATCCAGAATGCTTCCTGCGTTCCATTACTGGTAATGAGAAATCAGAAGTGACGTAATTAGCTCAGCCCAATGCATTTCCTCATCGTTATGTCATCAGGAGAGGCCATCATCAAATGAAATATAAAGCACATCATTATCCATATTTCAAGCAGTGCATAGAGGGCTTAATGCTTATCCACAGCCTATAATCCAACCCTTCTCAATGTCCAGGGGATAGGCAGCCAAAGAATAGCAGTAATAAAATGGGTAAGGACTCATTTCCAGGGTATCCTTCCCTTCACATACATCCAGTGAGCAGTCACATAAAACTGCCCGCTGCTCTGCTTGAAATATGGATGAAAAAGTAAAAAAAATAACCTCTTAAAAAAATTACTTTGTTGTTGTACATATCAGGGGCGGACTGACCATTTGGAAACTCGGGCACTGCCCGAGGGCCCGGGGTCAGTAGGGGGCCCCATGAGATGCCCCTGGTACCTTTTTCATTGGCTTTTTGAGTTTGGGCAAGGACATAGGGGCCCCATGATCCCCTATTGCCCGGGGGCCTCATGAATTGTCAGTCCGCCCCTGGTACATATTTTTTGCACAGATTGTTATTTATATTTTATTTCTCTTTTATCAGAAAAATATACAACATATCATTGAATATTTAGTAATTACTAATTGCAGACTGGAGATGAACCGAGCACCTGCTTTCTGGAAAATCAGCTGAGAACTGGTGTTGAGAAATAGCTTCGGGAGCTAAGATTACACTCAGTACAGAATGACTGGCAGAGGAAGGACACACCACTTTTTCTACCTCCTGTATCCTATCTGACTTAGCCTGCACACATGGGGTTTCCAACTATTCAGGCAGCGTTAGGCTTTCTAATCAGAAAGCCTAACATATTTGCTATCAGAGAGTCCTGAATGCAATGTGTGACAAATCTTTATTTGTAAAAAAAAATAATATATATATATATATATATATATATATAAATACTGCATATATAGTATATATCTAGTATATATAATGATTTTATTGTCTTGCACATTTTTAATGTTCCCCTTAGTTATCCTATCCATAATTATATATGTTTTCAGTCCTACCCGTTGTAAATCCTGTATGATAATAAATAATAATTGTGTGATGCTACCACAAATGAAAAGAACTGTGATTCTTCAGGTTTATTTTTTCAGCGAACGATGGGTAACACTAACTTGCCAAGTGCCAAGCTTGAAGGCTGACTCCCAGAGTTAACAGTTACAGAAACACTTATAGAACCAGCAACCCATGAAATTACATTGCCTGATCTTTATTTGGATGGCACTGTCTTGCTTTTAAATATTCATGTCCTTATATATCTCATCCAAAATCTTACACTGCCCATGGGCATGTATGCCTGGACATGGCTTCTTTTTATTCCAGAAGAAGAAATGTCTCCTTTGCTTCTCTTCACAGTAAGTATAGAAGACCCTGACTGGCTACCCTTGACACAGTTATTCATGAGGGCCTTCCCTGGTGGTATGATTGAATGTTAATAACTCTATTAGCCTTGCAGATGACTCAGTGTGGCAGCAGGATGTATGAGGGAGTCAGTGCACAAAGTGTGTGTACATAAACTGTCAGAAGAGCCGTTTGTCCCAAGACCATTTGTGAAATATTAATGGAGCAAAATTGTCTCCCGGTCAGCATGGGAAAGAAAGACATTGGAGGGAGGGTAGAATGGGAGTGTGGCATACAGACTGAAGGGTGGAAGAGAAGACAGGCGGTGTTCTGAAATAGCTGATATGTAAATGTAATAGAAAGACTGATTGAAGTTCTGAAATAGAGAAGTCATTTTGCAGAGAGAGAAAAATGCTTGCAAAATAATGAAGACATCAGAGGAAAGCAAATTACATTAACAGAGGTTAGTATAATGAAAATGGAATAGGAAAAACAGAATGGAAAAATAAGGGCTTGTAGGCACAAACATTTTAAGACTTTTCATGTGTTTGATACATGGAAAAAAAGGACAAACTCTTCTTACTTTTGGGGTGCATGCATTTTATTCACAGCAAAGATCATTTTGCACTGAAATTAATTACAAGGAGCTCATATAAGCTTTAAAGGTTAGGCCCACCTTTTTAAGAAAATGGTCTGTGCACACATGTAGTCCCAGTAGGTTAAAATGTGCATGCCCATCGGCCATTTCTGTTTCCCCAGAAGCCTGGCCAAAAAACTTTCAGTTAGTATTGACCTAACAAGCTAAACAAAATTTTGCAAAAATGCACACTGTAAGGGACTAGTTTTGTGTATAGGCTATTTTCTTTAAATAGTGAACATAGCCTTAACATGTTAATATAAGCTCCCAAATCTATTTCAATAGATTTAAATCTGCAGCTTTTATTAAAATAAGACAAGATGACCCTGCCAAGAAGGTTCTTACACGAGCACTTCCAGTTATACGGTTACAATGTTCTGCAACTGTTTCCTTAAATTACTCCTGCATTGTTACGCTGTCACACAGGCTTTAAATGGAGACTACAAGCAGCTCTGCCAACGTACACATTCTAGGAATTATTCACTGCTGTCATCTTCAGGAATTCTGCCCTGAGAAATGACATGCAACAGTTGCTGGAGTGCATGCATGTGCCCGCACACTATCACCTCCCCAACACTCAGCTCCTTCAGCCCAACTATCCCTGAGGAGGTCTCTAAGGTCTTCACTGAATCCCGCCTCACCATCTGCCCCCTGGACCCTATCCCCTCACAGCTCCTCCAGTCACCCTCCCCCTCCATCATTCGCTCCCTCACCCACATCTTCAATCTCTCCCTCTCCACTGGCACTTTCCCCTTCCTTCTAAAGCACACGCACAACACCCCCATACTCAAAAAACCCTCCCCTGACCCCACTTACCTTAACAACCTTAGACCCATCTCCCTGCTGCCATTCACTTCCAAGCTCCTTGAGTGCCTGGCCTACAATCGCCTAAGCGCCCACCTCACTGATAACAACCTCCTTGACCCTCTACAGTCTGGCTTCCATCCCCTGCACTCCACCGAAACCGCCCTACTTAAATCACCAACGACCTACTAACCGCAAAAGCTAAAGGCCACGATTCTGTCCTCCTGCTCCTTGACCTCTCCGTGGCCTTCGACACTGTCGACCACCCTCTCCTCCTTACTAAACTGCACTCCCTTGTCATCAGGGACGCTGCTCTCTCCTGGTTCTCCTCCTACCTTTCCCAACGCTCCTTCAGCGTCACCTATAACACTGCCACCTTCCCCTCCCTCCCCCTCTCTGTAAGAGTCCCCCAAGGCTCTGTCCTCGGACCCCTCCTTTTCTCCATCTACACCTCCTCCCTTGGCAAACTAATACACTCCCACGGCTTCAATTACCACCTCTATGCCGACGACACACAAATGTACTTCTCCACCCCCCACCTCACCCCCTCACTCTCCACCGCATCGCCCACCTCCTGAACGACATATCCTCAAACTTAACCTGTCCAAAACAGAGGTCCTGGTCTTCTCCCCCCCGCGCCCCCCCCATCCTCTCCATCACTACTAACAATGCCACTATCACTCCCACCCCACATGCCAAAGTCCTGGGTGTCACCCTGGACTCACACCTCTCCTTCCTACCCCACGTCCAATTGCTATCAAGATCATGCAGGCTCCACCTCCGCAACATCTCCAAGATACGTACATTCCTCACCCCAGACACTACTAAACAACTCGTACACTCCCTCATCATCTCACGCCTGGACTATTGCAACTCCCTTCTCACTGGCCTACTCAAACGAACGCTATCCCCACTCCAGTCGATCCTGAACTCAGCGGTGAGATTTAGCCACCTCACCAACCGCTCCACGTCCGCCACTCCCCTCTGCCAACCCCTTCACTGGCGCCCGATTGCAGAGCGCATCAAATTCAAACTGCTAACCCTGACTTACAAAGCCATTCACAACGCCGCCCCAATCTACATAACCGACCTGATACCCAAATACTACCCTACCCGTGCCCTCCGCTCCTCACAGGACCTCCTTCTCTCTAGCTCCCTGGTCTCCTCCTCCCACGCCCGATTGCAGGACTTCTCCAGGACTTCCCCCATCCTCTGGAACTCCCTACCCCAATCCATCAGACTGTCACCTACCCCACTCACCTTCAGGCGCACCCTGAAAACCCTCCTCTTCAGGGAAGCCTACCCCAACCTCACCTAACACCTGACCTCACCTAACAACTAACCTCCTCCACTCCTCCCACCACTCCATCCCCCACAGCCATCTCCTCCTGTACCACATTCTACATTGCAGGAGATCAGTAGCACTGAGATGCAACAAAGGTTACAGATAACAGTGTTTTATTTAAAATATTGTCAATTATTTATCATACACAGAACTTTAGCCAAACTAATGTCATGTCATTTAGAGACCTTGCACACCATATGCATTGGGCTGTGTTGGGCAGCATTTCCCAACACAGTCAGAATACACAAACAAGGCAACCTGCCATGTGTTCTATTGTTTCAATTCATACCAAAGTGTAAGCAGGTGCCTGTATGTGATGTTCATAGCCACCTTTTGGTCCATGCTACTGTCCCTTGGTGGATGACATAAATACCAAGGAACATGTGGTCGGTCTGGGGATAAGAAGCCAGCAGGTGGACTTTATTATGATGTAGAGATTATTTTCATGTGTAGCAGCCTCCAGCAGGAACTCGGGTTGGGGTTCTACGACATGAACTTGTTTTACCATTGACTTTAATCTTTAACGGCCTCCCGTCCGCCATATGAGGAAATGACGGGAGGGCATCGGTTCTCTCATTCTGGGAGGATGTCATATGACGTCCTCCCACTCTAGCTGCGCATGCGTGCCCACGGGTGTGCGGGCGTGGTGATCAGTGGTTCGAGTCCCTGGGACACAGTGGATCACCGATCTCAGTAAGGAGCCAATGACGTAGGCTCTTTCATGTGATCAGCTGTTTCCAATCACAGCTGATCGTATGTAAATAGGAAATGCCGGTTATCAGCAGTCCTCTCCTTTTGCTGACAGCGCTGAGGAGAAGAGAGCCGGTAAGCGGCATTCCTCAGAGGGGACATGTACACTGATCGTCAGAGCAATAATCATCAGTGCCCTGATTATCAGTGTAGCCTCATCAGTGCCACCTGTCAGTGTCCATAATTGCCACCTGTCAGTGCCTATCAATGCCACATACCAGTGCCTATCAGTGCACATCAATGCCACATATTAGTGCCCATCAGAGCTGCCTTTCAGTGCCAATCAGTGCCATCTATCAGTGTTAGTCAGTGCCGCCTATCAGTGACAGTCAGTGCCGCCTAACAGTGCCCATCAGTGCCACCTATCAGGGCCATCTTTAACCCCTTTACGCCTAAGGGTAAAACAAATCTAAATGCCTAAGCACAAAATTTGCAACGTTGACATGTGCTAGTAAAACCGTACATATCATCGCAACTACTTTGTAAATCCAGATGAATTATACCTTGTTTTTTTCAGGACAAATTGTGCTTTCATTTGGTGGTAATGGATATCTCCTGATTTTTTTTTTTATTATCAAAGAAAAACTGGCCCAAAATAGTAAAAAAAACAATTTTTTTTTAAATTTAGCTGTGTGTTTCTTGTCACTACCATAACCTACAATCAAAGAACAACCCAAAATACATTTTCCAGCTCTTGACGATCATAGCGATACCATATATGTGTATGTTATTTGTTGTTTGTACCCATAGTGCAGCCCAGAAACAATAATGCACATTTTGTTTTTTGTTTTGTTTTTTTTACCTAAAACACACTGACACTAACTGACACTTTTTTCTTTAAATCCTGACTTTTGACCCTGACCTTTTGACCTTGACCTTTGACCCTGACCTTGACCTGAACACTTACCCTGGCACTGAACTAGGATTAAACCGTGATCTAGGTATTTTTTCTTTATTTTTAATTTTATTTTTTAATATTTATCTTTATTTCTACAAACATTCTTTTCCCCTCTATGCCAGGAGTTAGAGAGGTACAATGTATCTCTCTCCTCCATTCATAGAGAGAAAAAAAAACACAAGGGGGCCAATCGGGGCCAATCAGAGGCTATCACAGCGATCATGTGACCCGGAATCGTGAGTTCCAGGTCCTGATTGTTACAATGGGACCCGGGGCTCTCAATGACACCGCAGTCTTTGTGCTGGGATCATGCTGTGTGGCGATCTCCCAGCAGAAAGTCAGGTACGCAAATATGCGGCCCCACGGAAAAAAGCCCAGTTCTGTGAGGCCGCATATTTGTGTGATGTTGATGTCAAGGGGTTAAGGAGGGGCAAAAGGTGAAGCTGCTCTGGGCTCTTTCATTGTTGTGGGACCCAAACAGCTGCCCCATACTTGCCAACTGTCCCAGTTTACATTCCCTTGTCCCTTGTAGTCTTCGTCCCCCACAATGTCCAGATATCTAAGTGTGTAGTGCTGTCATTTATTCTGACCTGCTCTGCCCATTGCCATGACTCACATGCAGACCATGTCAGCATTCACATGTAAATAACTGGCATTCATAAGTAAATACAGGTGGTTTGGCCCCAGTAATATGTAAATAGCGGTGGCATTCATAAGTAAATACCTGAGGAATTCATATGTATAATATGCCCCTCTGAGGTTCTAGCCACCATTACATCTGCTGAATGCTGCCAAAGGGGTGGTAAATGGGCATGCTTGAACGTCCTACCTGCAACTGTGGTCACTGAGCCTACCATCAGCCTGTTCTGCAAAGGTAAGCAAAGTAATTACAGTCTGGGGTGCACAGGTGAGCAAGGAGGGGACATACAAAGGTAAGGAAGTTTAGTGCAAAGGTGAGCAGAGGAGGCATGTGGAGTAAATCACCACTGTCATTGATCCCATCCCCCAACCACTACCACTCCACTGATCCCATCAACTTCCCAGCGCTGCCACTGATCACCCCCCAGCACTGCCACTAATTCCTGGAGTCCTAGAACTCTTAGGAGTTTTCTGTCTATTAGTGGGTCCCCTTAACTTCCCAGTCCATGGTGTGCAGGCAGTAAGGAGATGATGTGCAGTAACCTTCAGCAACTAATCAGTGAGCTATAACTTCTAGCAATCAATAAGTGGTAATGATGCACAGTAACCAATAGCAACCAATCAGTGAGCAATAATTACGTGCAGTAATATAGTCAATTGATTTTCATGAGCAGCCAACAATACTACAATCTATTATCTTATACAGTGAGTATAACTCAATAACTACAATCCAGAAAGCAGCTTACACTTACTCAGAACGTGCATAATCCAAATAAACATACTGTACAGTGCAGCACTTCCTTTAAAATCCCAAAACATATGTGAATGCAAACAATTATATTGTTATATTTATAGTTGCAAAGTCTCTTAATAGTGTTTGTTCAACTTCAAAAAATACTCCATAGCTCTATATCTTCATAAAACTGAATCCACCACCACAAACATCAGATGTGCCCTCACCTGGAGTTTTTGACCTCACATATAGTAAGGTCAAAAAATGCATGTGTCTCTTGAAGTGGACATATACTAGTGGGTATATATTGTGCATAGAATCTTCCTCCAATGGTAACCAGTCCCTTTAATTTTTCCTCCTCCACTTAGCACACATGTTAGAAAAGATGAGTAAAAACACAATAGTGCTTTATCCTTTAAACACAATTGCTTTATTAACCAGTTCCCGCCCAGCCAATAGCACAAAGGCGGCCAGACGAGCAGCTCATCCCTCCAGGTGGATGCCATATGGCGTCCTTTCAGGCATGCGCAGTTTGCCTGCCCTCAGGGCCGCTCTGCATAGCGATCTGTCACTGGCCGTGTACCTCAGACACGGCCGATCACAGATCTGTGTACCGCCCCGTTTCCAATACCATGTGACCTGCTGTGACCAATCACAGCAGGTCACACGACAGTTGTATACAATGGATGGCTTCCTTTCATGCCATCCATTGTATACTAGTGTATGTAGCTGTGAATGGTCATAGCGATCACATGCACAAGCTAGGCTAATCAAAGCCCAGCTATGTCATGTGATTAGCCGTGGCCAAATCACAGCTAAGCACAAAAAAAAATAAACCCTGAATGAATCGATGTCATTCAGGTAAATGCTTGCTTATAGCAAAGTAATTCAAACTGTGTAAAAAAAAAAAAATACTGATTACGTCCCCAAAGTAGTACAATGTTACTATGGTAAAATTATACTACTTTGGTCATAGTGCAAAATGAAAAAAAAATCTTACAAAAAGAGAACAAAATGTAATAAAACATTTAAACTAAAAAAAAATGTAAAAAATTTTTTTTTTAAATTTAAATTATATATTTTTTCTCGTACTGTCACCAGTCAGTGTCCCTGATCACCGCTATGCCAGTTATATGATGACTCTGTACTGCACTGGTGACAGTATGTAAAAAAAAAAAAAATAGTGAAAATAATTTTTTTAATTTTTTAATTTTCCGAAAAATTATGACAAAAAAATTACAACTTCAAAAAACTCGCCATGCCTCTTATGAAATACGTCGGACTGTCTACTTTGCAAAAAGTGGTCATTTGGGGGATATCTGTACTGTTCTGACATTCTTGGACCTCAAGAAATTAGATTGGCCGTCAGTACTTCAGGATTGATCAATATTCAGATATATACCATAGTTTGTGAACTCTATAACTTTCCTACAAACTAAAAAATACATCCTAATTTGGGTTATATTCACCAAAGACATGTAGTAGAACACATCTTGGCCTAAATTTATGAAGAACAATTATTTATTTGCAGACTTTTATAACAGAAACAAAGAAAATGGGTTTTTTTTCAACATTTTCGGTCTTTTTTTGTTAATTTAGCAAAAAATAAAAACCCCAGTGGTGCTTAAATACCACCAAAAGAAAGCTCTAGTTGAGTGAAGAAAATGATAACATTTTAGTTTGGGTACAGTGTTGTATGACCGCACAATTGTCATTCAAAATGTGAGAGTGCTGAAACCTGAAAAATGGCCTGGGCAGCAAGGGGGTAAAAGTGCCCTGTATGGAAGCGGTTAAAAACATAAAAATGGCCAGTTTTTTTGAAGTTGAAGAAACAACACTATTAAGAGACTTTACAACTAGAATTGTTCAATATTTTTCAATATAATTGTTTGCATTCACATGTGTTTTGGGTTTTTAAAGGAAGTGCAACCAGTGAGTGGTAAGGATGTGCAGTAACCTCTAGCAACCAATGAGTGAGCAGTAATGATGTGCAGTAACCTCTAGCAATCAATCAGTGAGCATTAATGATGTGCAGTAATCTCTAGCAATCAATCAGTAAGCAGAAATCATGTGCTGTAACCTCTAGCAACTAATCAGTGAGCTGTAATGTGAGCTGTGACCTCTACCAACCAGTCAGTGAGCTGTAATGATGTAACCTCTGGCAACCAATTGCTGCCTGATCTGCTAAATAAACTGATTTTGAGTCTAGCTACTATTTATGGTATGTCTCAGAGTAGGTGGAGAACAAAATTGCATGGGGGGCCAAAGAAAATGTTTGCCCAGGGTCCAATCAATATTAAAGACGGCCCTGCCGCCTATCAGTGTCAGTCAGTGTCATTCAAAGTGTGACAGCGCTGAAAGCTGAAAATTGGCCTGGGCAGGAAGGGGATGAAAGTGCCTGGTAGGCAAGTGATTAAAACGGTATGGACCACTCCACGGGGGCAGCACATCCAGAAGTTATCTTGCTATTCTACACAGCCAGAGTAGTTTATATTATTTATGGAAAATTGCAGACTTATGTTACTGGAGCTAATGTAGCATGTGAAGGAGTTATTTGAGTAAAATTACTATCTTAATATTTCTTATAAACAAGACATTTACCTGGTCTGAATGTATTAAAAGGGGATAAAATATGTTCAAGTGGAGTATTCATGGTGTATCTAATAGAACTGGGAGTGAAACCATACTTAACCTTCTGTGTTATAAAGAGAGTGAAATCTGTCAAGAACCATAAAGCAGGCGTAGACAGAAAGTGTAGTTAAAATCACACCTTTAACCTCCCTGGCGGTATGATTATTTCAGATTTTTGGTGCTGAAAGCGGTACCATTTTTTTGCATGGAAATATGTATTTTTTTTATTGTAGGCTGTAATTTTTAGGAAAAACTCACTGAAATCTGTCCGAACAAGAGTCTAGTAAACATCCCGGGTATGATAAAATTTGAAACACAAAATCATAAATTATAATTTAATAAATAATCATAAAAATAATATAAAAATAATAAAAAATTTAATTCAATAATATAATCAAACCAAAAACACTGAAATGTGAAATAGAGCGCCAAGTTCGCACATTGCTGAGCTCAGTCGCAAAATCGTTTTCAGTTTCTGATGACGAATTTCCCCACGAATCATTATCACTCAATTCTGCAAGTGGTTCTGATTTACTATCGCTGTTCTCTAGCTGATCTAAACCGCTTTTGACCTAAAGGGACACTTTTTGGACGCCATGGACATTTCTCAGTTTCCAGGCAGAAAGAACAGACAAAATGCAGGCAGGGCACAGGACAAAGCACTAGGGACAATATGTATGTGAAATAGGTTGAAACAGCAATGTTTTACTGTGTAAAATGATAAAAAAAAAAAATGACATTTTTTAAAATTTTTAAATTTCCCGCCGCCGGCGGCGGCGGCGCCCGTACGTCCCGACGTCACAGGGACAGGACACAGAAGCCGGATGCCGGCATCGGCCGGAGGAGATGGCCGGGGACGCTGCAGGGGACACATCGTGGGAGCGCAGGGTAAGGTAAGTGAAGAATACATGCTGGAGCAGCGCCGCATGGTATTCCCGAGTGTAGCTCGGGGTTACCGCTTTTGGTACTGAAATGTTACCCCGAGCTACACTCGGGAATACCGCCAAGGAGGTTAATGAACTAGCAAAAATAACACAGTTCAGGAACGCAGTCAAAATAGATGCCAGAGTTTGGATGCCACACCGGGTAATCGGATGAGCCAGGGTCAGATAACCAGAAGTCAGCATATTCAGAAGCAAAAATCAGGAACAGAAGAGAAGTCAGTAAGACCGAGTTGTACACAGGAACACAGGCAGGAACACACTGGAGATCACAGACCACACAAGGGAGGAAATGAGCGAAGGTGCTAAAATAGCAAAAAGGGCTGGCTGTAGGCTGAACTAATGAGGCAAGTAATTGTATGCAGGTGAGTCACTGTGGAGACAATGAGTGGCTGGTAATTAACAGACAGCTGAGCACCTTCTGAGCACTGAAAAAAAAGAGCTGCTCATAAAGTAGCAGGAGGCCAGCCCTGACACTACTCCCTGCTTAATGACCTCTCCCCCTCAGGGGGGCACCAGGCTTGAGAAGAAAACATAAATGGAAAGCACAGAGGAGGGCAGGAGCATGTACTGTATGTCCGAGGATGAGACCCAAGAGTTTCTCAAGACCATAACCCCTCCAGTGAATTAGATACTGTATGCACCCACGAAACCTACAGGAGTCCATGATAGATTGTATCTCATATTCCTCATGGTTGTCAACCTGAACCGGGCAAGGGCATGGTACTGAGGTGGTATAGTGGTTACACACCAAAGGTTTTAATAAGGAAACATGGAATTCAATGGAACACGCATGTTGGAAAGATGATCTAATGCGTATGCCATTGGGTTAACCCTACAAAGTATGCGGAAAGGCCCAATTTAATGAGGTGCCCATTTTATTCAAGGAACACAGAGTCGGAGGTTACGAGAAGACAGCCAGACCCTCTCTCCAACTTGGTAGGAGGGTGCTGGTAGGTGTCACAGTCAGCATGGAGTTTGTACCTCTCTCTGGAGTGTTACAAGGATTCTTTGATCTGCACCCAAGTGGAACGGAGTTCCAAAAGATGTTTCCCTAATGCAAGAATTCCCTGCGGAATGGATGTATGAGGCAACATGGATGGCTGGAACCCATAGTTCACCATAAACGGAGATAATTGGGAGGCAGCATTGATGGCGTTATTGTGAGCAAACTCCACCCAAGGTAATAGGTCCGATCAGTTGTTATGGTGGCCCGAAATATAGCAATGTAGGAACTGTTCCAAGGCTTGGTAGGCCTGTTCTACGGCCCCATTGGACTGTGGGTCATATGCCGAGGAGAAGGAAAGCTGAATTCCATGTGCACAAAAGGCTTGTCAAAACCTGGACACAAACTGGCTACCCCTGTCTGACAGGATAACTTTAAGTAACCCATGTAACTGACAGACTTCCCGAGCAAATATTGATGCCAGTTCTTTGGACTTAGGCAACTTCTTTAGAGGAATGCAATGTGACATTTTTCGAAAGCTGGTCAACCACCATAAAAATAACTGTATTGCCCTGGGAATTAGGTAAACTCACAATAAAATGATCATTAATAGACAAGTGGGTCCAAGGCCTCTCTCCACTGTGTATGGGTTGTAGATGCCCTACTGGAAGGTGTTGGGGTGTTTTATTCTGAGCAGATACGGGACAAGCAGCTACAAAGGCAGTTACATCAGTGCAGATATTAGGCCACCAGGATTGCTGAGACATAGACCATATGAGTTGATTTTTCCTTGGGTGCCTGGCTGCTTTGGGAGAATGGTTGGTCTGGAGCAAAGCAGTGTGGAAATTCTTGTGGACAGCGGTTATGATGTCTTCCAGGTGGAGAATGGATCTGAGAAGCCCAAATTCTATCACCCAAAGGTGAAGTGAGACTGGTGAGAATAGTGGCCAAAATACGGTCCGGAGGTATTACAGGAGTAGAAACAGACTCCATTTTGGAAGAGGAGGAAAACTGCCACGATAATGCATCTGCATCTCTACTAAATAGATTAAATGTCTTATCTGTGTGATAAGTGAGCTGTTTAGAAATTGTATATTATATATATGCTATTTTCTCCCATGACAGTGGAGTTACCCTTTAAGCATTCATGGAGCCTTCCCTACCACTCTAAATGTAATATGTTATAGGTGTGTAATAAATAATGTAACAATGGCATATGCTGCATAGTGAAATTTGGAATTTGAAATTCACTGTTCCAAAACTGTCCAAATTAGAATCCAGTACAACCTTACTTGTTAAAATCCATACCCATGTTGAATCTACCATTTTGATCTTCAAGCACTAAGAATATCTTATTAAACTGCCCACAGTTGTGACAGCTATCCACAGTGCTGTAACATGGAAGGAAGGGAGTGCGTCATATGCTTCCCTAACAGCTGGAAATAGCAGGTATTTCTTTTCATTCCCAGTGGCTAATGGAGTGGTAGTCAGATGAAGGGAAAGTATGCTGCTGCGTGAAAGAGAAGTTGCCTGATATTGTTGGTTTTGTACTGAATGGACAAAGCACAGGTTTGCCTTAAAAACAAATGCATGCATGTTGATGCATTTTGCATTAAGGCAGCTCAAATGAATGATCTGCCTGATGCACCAGAACACACTTAAAAATGTGCATGTACCATTACTGGCATCCTACTACATGTTAGTGCATTTCCATGCATTGTCCTGCAACATCCATCAGCGAAGTGCGCCAGGGTGCCATTCAGTCACATGAAAGCAAATCAAGTGACATGCATTGCTGCAGATTAACACAATGCAAAATTGTGAATGGGCTCTAAAAAGGTGTCACAATCTGGTCTTCTTTAGGTGTTTCACTACAAGAAATAAGAGACCACAACAAAAAACAAGTTGCTATTAACAGAACAGCAGCTAAAAGTGACCACTGACCTCAAATCAACTAAAAAATAAAATGAAAGAAAAAAAGGCCCCCAATAATAACATACAAAAAGGCAAATGGGTTGATTGCCCAAAGAGCTAGCAATCAGAAATAAAGTACAGTTTCCTGACTCTAATCCACTACATCTCTCTGGTTTAACCAAAACTCCCTTATGTGCCCCTTTAAACTTGTTGACTATAGTTCAAAGGCCATGCAGTACATGGTTTAAAAAAATTGCTCCCGGGTGAAGCTGCACATGATTTTGTGGTTCTGCAAATCCCAAGATTTGTCTTGAGTCCATGATAGCAATGAACTAGAACTTCATTCCTAGTTCACAGCCAGTAGGTGGTGCAACCATGTCAGTTCTTCAACACTTCTGCGGAGTCATTTTACCACTTTGTGGTGACTAGATTATTTGTTGACATACAACTGAATGAGGCACACACTCCTCAACCTGCAATCCGAAAGTGAGTATAGACTGCCAGACTATCACTTAAAAATTTCTCAAACAATTTATTATTGAATCGCCCTGTATTAAATGATCATTAAATTTAAGATCTTATACAGGTTAAAGAAAAATATACTATATATGTTTGAAACAGGTGTAAATTAAAGACATGCTTTAAATTAAATTGATCATAACCCATCTTAATTTTACAATAAACTTATCACCACAATCATGAAACTAAATTGTTAAAATAAATAAAAATGCTCTTCTAGGTTTTGTATTACACCAGATGGACCTGAACTAAACTGATGTACTATTAGGAAGCTTTACCACCAGAGGGCTTAAACGACATTTACAGCAGAAACAGCTAAGGCCATCACAGACGGCAGGAAAAACAAAGCTAAATGCACACAAAGCTCATGAATTAGTTCTAACAATATTGTTTGGTCCTTAAGGAATTTCTTATCATAGCTGTCTGTCAAGGACAAAAGCTGATAAGGAGTCTGTAGCAGCTGTCAACTAGAACAATTCAAAAAGGTACTTAAAGAGAACTCAAACAAATGACCAGTTCACTTACTGAAAAAAAAGAACATGATCACATTATTAATGTTACTGAGCTTTATTCAAGGTCTACATTTTCCACTCATTGATGCTCCCCTGTGCAGTGCCCATTGTCCTAACTCTGGGACCATAATAAAGGCTTTGCGTCTTTCTCAAAACCAGTCTCCTTCACCTGCAATGTCTGTAACTGATCTTCTATGAACTCTCAGCTTCTGATTGGATCAGAAGAGTGAAGGGAACTCACAGAATACTGATACAATCTGAAGTGTCCACTTACCTTTGAAGCTGTAGGAATAACATGGGTCATAGGGCTAAATAATAAACTGATCCTCTTAAAGTATACTGCAGCTTTCAAAAAAATGTTGCTTTATTACAAATTGAGTTGGATAGGTTGTTGTTCAGATTAAAGGACTCTAATTTCTAAAGGTGAGGTACTGAAAAGAAACTGGGGCAGAGAGCTATTTGACAGCTGGAAATGGTTTGCTGTTAAAACCATACCTTCCAACTGTCCCTGATTTTGAGGGACTGTCCCTGATTTGGAACAAAGTCCCCCTGTCCCTCTTCCTTCCTCATTTCTCCCTCATTTTGGTCTGATCTATATAGTTGTATATAAAATGCACTATTTATTTATCAAAGTGTTTCCCAGTGCTAAACCTTTCATCCCATTTCTACGTTGTTGCATTTGTATACTATAAAAGCCAGTATAATGGAATAGTAGTAGTTAAGAAAAGTACTTGTGGGTTTAACTAATCTTTTTTTTTGTATATATCTCCTTTAAGGGGGACCGGTGGAGGGTTCCCCTATGCCTAAATACATTTGTTAATAGGTGTCCGTCATTCCCATCTCAAAACAAAAATTTGGTAGGTATGGCAAAAACTCTCACAGGGGGAATCAAGGGCAAATCGCAATCCTGTGATCAATGTTATACATTTGTTTCTAAGATGGGAACTTCCTCAACCAATGGGTTGATAGTCCAAAAGTGTTTTAAAGAATAATTGCATGTTCAGAAAAAGTGCATCTGGTTTGCCCCCCTTTAGGGTGACCTTAGAGATCCCCCCCAGAAATGCATACTTGCCACAATCTAATGCCATGACCTCCAGGTATTGTTTACATCCCACACTGCATGTTCTCTGTTTTCTGGCCACACACGCATAGTAAAGCCCAATGGAAGACTATGGGCCTGTCATCTTGCAGTTCCTGGCTGGAAACAGAGATAGATGGACCTTATGGCCTTCTATGGGGCTCTATGGCACAGGTGTGGCCAGGAAGCAGATGACTTGTGGCTGAAAACAATCCCCGAAATACACGGCCTTCAGATTGAGGTAAGTATTCTTCTGTGGAGAAGGAGATAGTATCGGTTAGGTCACCTTAAAGAGTTAACAGTATAAGTGCACCTTCTTTGAAAGTAAATTTATCCTTTAACCTCTCTGGCGGTATTCCCGAGTGTAGCTCGGGGTAAAATTTCAGTACCAAGAGCGGTAACCCCGAGCTACACTCGGGCTTACCATGCGGTGTTGCTCAGGGAGTCCCTGCAGCACTTACCTCGTCCTTCACTCCCACGATGTGTCCCCTGCAGTGTCCCCGGCCATCTCCTCCGGCCGATGCCGGTATCCGGCTTCCGTGTTTTCCGGTCCCTGTGACGTCGGGACGTACGGGCGCCGGAACCGGCGGCAAATTTGAAATTTTTAAAAAATGTCATTTTTTTAAAAATGATTATTATATAGTAAAACATTGCTGTTTCAATGCATTTCACATATATTTTGTCCCTACTGCTTTGTCTTGTGCCCTGCCTAAATTTTGACTGTTCTTTCTGCCTGGAAACTTAGAAAGGCCCATGGTGTCCAAAAAGCGTCCCTTTATGTCAAAATCGGTTTTAGACCAGCTATAGAACAGCGATAGTAAATTAGAACCACTTGCAGAATTGAGTGATAATGATTCCTGGGGGAAATTCGTCATCAGACACTGAAAACGATTTTGCGACTTTGCTCAGCGCTGTGCGAATTTGCCTCTGTATTTCAAATTTCAGTGTTTTTGGTTTGATTATATTATTGAATTAAATTTATTATTATTATATTTTATGATTATTAATTAAATTATAATTTATGATTTTGTGTTTCAAGTTTTATCATATCCGGAATGTTTACTAGACTCTTGTTCGGACAGATTTCAGTGAGTTATTCCTAAAAATTACAGCCTACAATAAAAAACTACATATTTCCATGCAAAAAAATGGTACCGCTTTCAGCACCAAAAATCGGAAATAATCATACCGCCAGGGAGGTTAAAGGAACATGCATTTTAACAGAACCACTGCTTGCACTTTAGCTAAAGTGGTCACTGCTGGGGTCTGTCTCAATGGGCTTTGGACTTTTGTTGATGAGAAAATTAAGCTTGCTTTCAGGTTGCATTTGAGATCAGATTGATAGGGGCATATGACCTTGACCACTTTCTAATTTGCATCAATCTGCTTCAAGCAGCTTTTGAATTCTTCCTGACTTCTATGGTGGAAAAACTGTTTTGACGCAAACAAAATCCCATTGACACAAACCCTTAAAGTCATGAATTTGGAAAGGATTCAGTTTCCTCCAATCTATGTATCTAGACTGTTTATATCCTGAAATTTGTATTGGTCTGTGTGAGCAAGAATCGTATTGAGTGGGTAAAAAGGTAATGTAAAAGAAGTGGATTGCCTTCTAAACAGATCTGACAGACACATAAATAAATCAGCAACAAGTTCTGAACAATATCTTGCAAAACATATACCAACCACTGTCAGCACAAAGAGAAATCTGGTATACCCTGTTCTACACAATGGTTTACGCAGGTGAAGCAGTGTTTTCTAGAAAATTGTATAGGAACATAGCCCCTGCTCTTTGTTAGAAGATAAAAGGGCTTCTCTGAAAGGTGTTTGATGGGGTTGTAATCAGACATAATCAAAGTCCATCACCCATCATTACAGCAAAAAAAAAAAAAAGGGAAGCCAGAATTCAATGTACATTGTTGTCCAATTCTTCTCAGAATGTTTTCTAGTTTGTCCTAACATGCTATAACCCCTGGGGACTTCCAAGATTCATCTTTTACAAATTATAAATTAAACTTCTATGCGCATTTCATATAGTGATTTATAGCAACCCACCCCCAAAAAAATTCTATTTTCTATTGCACATATAAAGCACATGAAATTCAAAATATAATACAGCAATGTAATGCACATACAGATTATAATAAAAGCTACAGTATAAAATGCATATTGATTTTCAACTAATTGCAAAGAATACCAATAGGAAACGACTAACTGAATTGTATGTAAGAACTTACTTGAAAAGCCAATTAAGAAAGAAAAGGATATTCATTTTGCCAGAATACAGCCTCTCCTGCAGCCTACTCGTGACAGTTTTCTGAACTGCATCCTGCCATGTATGCAAATCCAATAACCTCGCTTTCATCCACTTAGTATTCTACCCACTCTGCCCATTGCATATTCTCTCCATATTCAATTCACTTTGCCCATGCAATATTCTATCCACTCTGTCCACTCCTTATTTCATTCATAGTTACATAGTTAGTCTGGTTGAAAAAAACACAAGTCAGTTTAATTCAACCAATAAAAAGGAAAATAAAAAGGACCAAAAAAACCCCTGCTCACTCAATATTTTATCCACTTCCATATTTTCAAGGGGGGCCCTTCAAAAAGGCAATGTGACTCTTTGCCCTGAATGGGATAGGTGACAGTGGGGTTGATTTACTAAAGGCAAATAGACAGTGCACTTTTCAATTGCAGTTGCACTCTTCAAGGGCATTTGCTGCAGAGCTTAATCAATGAGGTGAAGCTTCAGTTTGCAAAGAATACCCAATCACATGCAAGGAAAATAAAAAAAAAACTAATTTTTGCGTGCAGATGATTGGGCGATGAAAGTCAGCAGAGCTTTCCCTCTTTTTCTAAGCTCCGAAGCAAATTCCCTTACAAATTGCAACTACAATTTCTATTTGCCTTTAGTAAATCAATGCCACTGTCTCTTTAACCGTTGTAGTGCTCAAGCAACAATGTCTGTCAAAACTTCTTCCCATCCAACAGAGTGAATAATTTTTTTTCACAAAACTTACTCCGTATTGTACACTGATGGCTTACACCTTATACAGTATGTGCCAATAAAAAATTAGATTCCAGAATCAAGTAGTACACATTATAAATTATATATATTATGCTTAAATTTTGTTTAGAGTATTGAAGAATCCAATGTTGGCTCTAACCAAGACATAGAATGATTCATTCTAAACAATGCATATTTTATACAGTCAGGTCCATAAATATTGGGACATCGACACAATTCTAACATTTTTGGCTCTATACACCACCACAATGGATTTGAAATGAAACGAACAAGATGTGCTTTAACTGCAGACTGACAGCTTTAATATGAGGGTATTTACATCCAAATCAGGTGAACGGTGTAGGAATTACAACAGTTTGCATATGTGCCTCTCACTTGTTAAGGAACCAAAAGTAATGGGACAGAATAATAATCTTAAATCAAACTTTCACTTTTTAATACTTGGTTGCAAATCCTTTGCAGTCAATTACAGCCTGAAGTCTGGAACGCATAGACATCACCAGACGGTGGGTTTCATCCCTGGTGATGCTCTGCCAGGCCTCTACTGTAACTGTCTTCAGTTCCTGCTTGTTCTTGGGGCATTTTCCTTTCAGTTTTGTCTTCAGCAAGTGAAATGCATGCTCAATCGGATTCAGGTCAGGTGATTGACTTGGCCATTGCATAACATTCCACTTCTTTTCCTTAAAAAACTCTTTGTTTGCTTTTGCAGTATGCTTTGGGTCATTGTTCATCTGCACTGTGAAGCGGCGTCCAGTGAGTTCTGAAGCATTTGGCTGAATATGAGCAGATAATATTGCCCGAAACACTTCAGAATTCATCCTGCTGCTTTTGTCAGCAGTCACATCATCAATAAATACAAGTGAACCAGTTCCATTGGCAGCCATACATGCCCACACCATGACACTACCACCACCATGCTTCACTGATGAGGTGGTATGCTTAGGATCATGAGCAGTTCCTTTCCTTCTCCATACTCTTCTCTTCCCATCACTCTGGTACAAGTTGATCTTGGTCTCTTCTGTCCATAGGATGTTGTTCCAGAACTGTGAAGGCTTTTTTAGATGTCGTTTGGCAAACTCTAATCTGGCCTTCCTGTTTTTGAGGCTCACCAAAGGTTTACATCTTGTGGTGAACCCTCTGTATTCACTCTGGTGAAGTCTTCTCTTGATTGTTGACTTTGACACACATACACCTACCTCCTGGAGAGTGTTCTTGATCTGGCCAACTGTTGTGAAGGGTGTTTTCTTCACCAGGGAAAGAATTCTTCGGTCATCCACCACAGTTGTTTTCCGTGGTCTTCCGGGTCTTTTGGTGTTGCTGAGCTCAGCAGTGCGTTCCTTCTTTTTAAGAATGTTCCAAACAGTTGTTTTGGCCACTTCTAATGTTTTTGCTATCTCTCAGATGGGTTTGTTTTGTTTTTTCAGCCTAATGATGGCTTGCTTCATTGATAGTGACAGCTCTTTGGATCTCATCTTGAGAGTTGACAGCAACAGATTCCAAATGCAAATAGCACACTTGAAATGAACTCTGGACCTTTTATCTGCTCATTGTAATTGGGATAATGAGGGAATAACACACACCTGGCCATGGAACATGAGAAGCCAACTGTCCCATTACTTTTGGTCCCTTAACAAGTGGGAGGCACATATGCAAACTATTGCAATTCCTACACCGTTCACCTGATTTGGATGTAAATACCCTCAAATTAAAGCTGACAGTCTGCAGTAAAAGCACATCTTGTTTGTTTCATTTCAAATCCATTGTGGTGGTGTATAGAGCCAAAAATGTTAGAATTGTGTCAATGTCCCAATATTTATGGACGTGACTGTATATGTCATATGCTGTACCTGATATTATCTCAGAAGCAGTTAAGCAATGGTGCGCATTGCTGTGTCTAACTTAAACATTATACCTAGAGGAAGAACCAACAAGACTGTGTTTTAAATACAATTATGCAAATGTGGCATATCTAGCAAATAAAGCTATTACATTTGTATACATTAAAACTATGGTCAGCTATTTTTTTAAATGTGCTATGGCATATGAATGTGTCTTGGCTTAACGTCTTCTATATAGTAGATTACACCATGATAAGAATTGGTAAATACTGCTTTTTCAGGATGAGTTTGACTGGATTACATCAGTCATATTAGACCTTTATGCAAACTGGCAGTAATATGAAATTATATTACAGTTCTTAGGAAGGTCAATTTGATTAGAGATTTTTTTAATTATAAAGTACATTTAACATCTCTGAGTTGCACACTAATCAATTTCTAATCAGGGCAAGTTATCATGATTGAAATTTAATGAATATACCCCCAAGATTTTAATCTCAGAGTACCATTTGGCAACATATAAGTGCACCTACACTGCAACTTGTGCATGAAATGCACAATTTTCAAGTCCTGTTCCCTGCGAATCTGCAAACCCCATTGAGAGAAAATTTTGGCAATTGTGGTCCCTTGTAGGGGCTGCTGAGCAAGTTATTCCCAAACATAAAACATTGGAAGTCAAGTTCTGCACTGGGGGTTGGAAATTGTCAGGATAGCAGCAAGGACATACTGCTGCTCTCTAAACAGGCACAAAAATAAATATGAAAATAAAAAATGACCCTTGATAAAAAGACCCCAAAGTGGTTGCATGGGGGAAGAAGTGTCAACAACTAGCAAGCATTGACATTATTGCCCATCCTCTTTATTGGCCCTTTTATTACCCCACTTATGTCATCCACACCTTTTTATGGCCCTTCTATGCCTCTGACTATGTCTCAAATGCCATGCAGTGCATTATGGATTTAAAAAGTTCCAACCCAATGAAAGTGCACATAAGTTTGCAGGCACATGCAAATCCAAATCCAATAGATTCTGTGGAAAACCATGGTTGGGGTTAATCCATACCTCATCCCTATTAACGACGTTGGAAGGGTTTCTAAAAAGCAACCTGAAAGTTGTCCTAAACATGCAACTAGGATTATTTTGAATCTGTCTGCACCCTGATTTTAGGATCATTGAGAGTCAGTTTGAGCAATACTTTACCTGTACCACCCTCAGAAATGTATTATCTTTACCAACAGGTTGATATAAACTCAAAGAGAAATTCATGAGTAATGAGTTAGAGGGATCAGTCCTACCACTATGACATGCTGAGGACATGGAGTAGCTACACCGGTTTTATTCTTTTATATCTGTAAGAATGTAAGAGTCATAGAGACCCAATAATGAGTGATAAAAACTAATCTTAGTGGAGTTCTTCCTTAAAGAATAGGTTCAGGTTTATTAAAAAAATAAGCACCAGTCCACTCCCTAGCCTCCTAACCTAATATAATCCAGACACCTATTTCCCAGGTTCTTCCTTATTGTTCATTAACATCGGTGACCTTCTCCAATAATTACCCTCCTCCGATCCCATTTCTTTTCCGGTGCTGGGAGGCTGGGAGGAGAGACTGTCTCAGCAGGATTGAAAGAGAGAGATCTTTAACAACTCATATCCCCCTCTGACTTGATCTAGACTTTTACTGAATCTGAGCACATGTTGAGGTGCCCTGGCAAGAGACTAACATAGTACAAGTTATGCTATTGCCTGCTGGGAACCGTTGTGCTTTCTTCAAAGGTCCAAACTTTGCAGGTCAACATTATATTTCATCAATCACTGGCCAGTTGAAAATATTGGGACTGTTATAGCAAGTTAGGTCTGTTTTTATATACTGATGCTAGGTAAATGCAGTTCAGTTCTGTTAATTAATGTAAAGAAGAATACAGCAGATGTTTAACTATATCTAGAGTAACATTATTGTCTTCTTGTTTCAATAAATACACTTGCTAATCATTTTTTCTTTAAGAGTATGCTTGGCCTAATAAATTCTTTGAAATACCTCAATACTTAATACTTGTGAAGTGCTGGAAGAGTGTGTCATCTTTAGGTGTGCAGAGAAGTGACAAAATAATTCAGTGGCTCCTCTGGGGTAGCAGTACACTGTCACCAAAGACATGCCAGGCATGTACACCGAACTGTGCACATGCTTCACCCCCCCCCCCTTTACACTGGAACACTTTAAAATGATTGTACAACACATAGTTGTCTGCTACACATATTATAATAAACAATATTAGAAAATGGGTAATATTTTCCTTTATTAGGTTTACTAAATTCATAGTCCAGGCACTGGTGTACAATATTTGCAGACTGAGCAGGAAGAGAGGAACCAAGCTTGTAGTCTTTATAATGTTCAGTAGTTGGAATACGATTAACATGAATTGTTTCTTTCCTGTAAATAATTCCCAGCAAATCACTTTGATGGAACAACCAAGGTCACTTACTGGACATGATGGAGAACCTGTCATATTACTATTCAAGGCAGGGGAGAGTTTCTAATGTAGATACAGATGTGCTTTGGCCTCATGCATCTTTCAACAAACTTGTGGAGAACATTCTGTAGGAATTCAAAATGATACGTGGCTAGATTATCAATGCCTCCCGTCCCACTCAGGATATCTGCTAGGTACCACAGAAAAATTTTGCTGATCGTGTCTTAAGTGCATTTACTCATCTTCACTCCTGGATTGTTTTACCAAATAAATGGTACCCTAACTCCTTGGAAAAGGAGAGAGATTGCAGATTTATTGGTTGTAACAGCAACTTTTTAATATGCTCTGTGTGTAATTCCACATAGTGGTAAATTTGGAGATAAATGCATTATACACAACAAATACTGTTGTTTCCTCAAATCTAAGCATAGATATATTTTATCCTTGTATTGGGATATTTCATTATTATTAGGGAATCTGTATTCACTTTTTGGATTAAAGAGTAACTCCAGGGAATACATAAATACAATAGACTGCTAACCAAGACAGGGCTACTAGCTGTTAGCTGTACTGATTAATAAGTGTGTAGGGATATACACTATATTAAGCTAAAGACAATACTAGAGTAAAGCTACTTTGGTTGTTTTGTCCCCAAAAAATACTCTATTTCTGTCCAAGAAACATTGCAGTTCTAATGTCATAAAACTGTCACCTAAGATTTAAAAACTCTAGATTCAATTAGTCTTTCAATTAGCTTTTTTGGGCTCATCTACAGCCTCTTGTTAAGTGTTTCTGTAAGACACTCTAGATATTTAACCATCCCCCAAGGGCCCCCGCTGGTGGCTGCTTATGGAGCTTTCTTTCACTACCATTACCTGGAGACCTGGTTGAAGGCAATGGGATGCAGGGTTCCAACTCCAAGCAACAGCTTGCGTCCCTGTTGCTGGGCAACAATATATGGATATGCTTACTGTCTGCTGCCAGCCCAGAGTATGGCTACTTCCACAGGCTACACCCGATGCCTGCCATGTGTCCTTGCTCCACCAGAGTACCCTCTATCCTATTTCCTTCGTGGCTGTACATTACATTTTTTCTTTTCTACCTTGGGTCCATATGTAACACACTACAGTCAGTATCCTGTATTAAGTCCTTGGAGCTACCTAGTACAGGTAGGCCTGCTTGCCTAAAGGGAATAGGCTTTGCTAAAAGTGAAACTACACTCACCTCCTATTTACTCTGGCTAGGGTTTCTGTTTTTGAACCTTATTGTTTTTTGCAGTGAACATCATTCTGTTTGTGTACCATTGTGTAGAAAGTACAGAGATGGTGGAACTTGAACCCATAAAAACTTGATTTGCATTTTGTGTTTTTACATGCAATATTTGTAAGCTTAACACATGTGTATTTCTATTTGTATTGTATTTATTGTTACAGGTATATCTATAGCTTCTATTTATGCAGCACTTTACATATATTGTACATTCACATCAGTCCCTGACCCTCAAGAAGGTGACAATCTAAGGTTCCTAACTCATATTCACACATACACATATTAGGGAGAAATTGAGATAGAGCTAATTAACCTACCAGCATGTCTTTGGGGTGTGGGAGGAATCCAGAGTACCTGGAGGAAACCCATGCAGGCAGAGGGAGAACATGCAAACTCCAGGCAGGTAGGCAGGCAGTGGTTGGGATTCGAACTGATAACCCTAGTGCTGAAATGATAACCACTTAGCCTATATGACCACTCTTCTCTTCCTCTCTTTCATGGATTATCTCTTGCTTCTGCCTGATGTTTGCACATGTGACAGTTACTTAATGCTGAACTCTAGCCATTCTGATATACATAAAGTGTGAAAGGATTAGAAATTCTGACAGGTTTTGCTGCTGTAGGTACTGGTGGTGAAGAAAGAATGTCTTCTATGAAGTCTTAATCTTTCCAAAATTAAAAAATAAAGTTAGATGTAGTTAGACAATAATTCACACTATGAAATAAAACCAAACCTGTGACTATCAATTATAAAGCATTTAAAAACTTACATAGTACACCAGTTACCTCTAGATGTCTACACACTTGGTCAGAATTTCTATAAAGCGCCTGGATCACAGGAAGCCCTACCATGCAAATATTGTTTTGCTTTCAGGGTTAGGAGCCTGATCACACTACCTCCCATACTAGTGATTTATAAGACCATCCAACAATGATGGGACAATATTAAAGTGTATGTAAACCCTACCAATTAGCTTCTATTATTTAGTCAGTTTTGGTCTGTTAATAATCACATTGCATTAATGCTCAAGAAGCGCAAAAATACCTATTGATCCTGTCAGAAACCTTGTAAGCTGAGAACTTCCTGTCTGATTTGCCTCTGCTGACCCTACGACTAAGACAAAATGCTTCGGAGAGCATAGTTTAGTGAAGACTTGTGGGCTGAGGCTCCTCTTCACTGTTCATCTACATGGGCTGGTTAGGAGTATTGGTGATCCTTTCACTCATAGTTGCCTCTGTTCACTGCTATCAATTGCACTGTTCATCTCCGAGGACTACAGAACCACATGTTATAGAGAATGAAGTGCTTGGCTTTAAAGTATAAACAAATACACAGAAACAAGGAGCTCCTACTGAAATTATTTCTGAAAAAAAAATGGTAATTCTACATACCTTTGGTGTAAGCACAATTGCAGATCCTCCATTGATTCCAATGATGGGCATGGATGTTTGTGCAGAAATGAAGTCCAATATCTGAGCCACAGACTCTGTTCTTGTATCATCTTCAAAGACAACGCCATGAATGCGCAGGCTGGACAGAACATCACATATTTGCAGGATAAGGCTGCGAGGGTTTGTGTCATTAAGTATTACTGAAACTGGATTCACTTCCATAGAAAAATTGCGGAAAGCTGAGGGTGCAAAGCGGGCACTCTCCGGTGGATAAGAGGTACCACTAAAAATTATGGCCACGTTAAGAGATCTTGTAGTTTCTTCTCGAAATTCTAGAAAAGGGCTGGCGCATGCCAGGGCCATCAGAAATAGCATCCTAGCAGCGGTGGGCACAAAGGCAGTGTTGACAGCTGGTGGAAAACACATCTCGAAGGGTTTTGGCATCCACTCTATGTATGGGAAAAAGAACAGAGAATACAGGCAAGGATTACCCATGAGGCAGGTTTCACTCAGAAAAAAAAATATGAAGTGTAAAATTTGGATAAAATATTTTATATATATATACTGATAAAACTGTTGGGTTGGCTACAGTTGCAGTATGTTACATGTATTACATGCATTAGGTTGAGATTGGACACATCTGCACAATCAGGATTTATTGTTATTTGTATGCGCTAACACGTTTTGCAAAAATGTATGTTCCTAGGAACTCTACAGCTAAAATGTCAGCCCTCCCACATGGAAGAAAATCATATTTTAAATATATTTTTAAAATATTCTACCCAAATATATTGACATGTATATTTGAAATACTACAGTTTGGGCCGTATTCAACATATATGTTGAAATGCTTTTTTTATATATTACAAAATATATGAAAAATATTTTTAAAAATACATTTTCAAATATACTGTATGTCTTTAAAAATACATTTAATCTACATTTTTGGGATGCATGTATAAATATATATAAAAACATAGGTTAAAATTACTTTTTAATATGTTCCAAAAAATCTGAAGAATATATTTAAAAAATATATATTTTCATATATTTTGTAATATATAAAACATGCATTTCAACATACAGTGTGTATATATATATATATATATATATATATATATATATATATATATATAATAAGGGCAACATTGTAGTATTTCACATATATGTCAATATATTTGTAAATAATATTTTTAAAATATATTTAAAATATATATTTTTTCCATGTGGGCTATCTCAAACAGTATAGCTATTGGCCAAAAATTTATTCAAACTAGGTGATATATTTTCACTTAAAGATCTGGGATTCCTGCTCAAGTCTGAAGGTATTCATAAACATATAAGTTATTCCCTAATAGCAGCAGGATCATTAAATACCTATCAGTAACTTTACAGTCTGTAATATGTAGGCAATAGAAATGAGTGAATTTATTTGCTCAAACTGATTTTTAGGCCAGATGGCATTGATTCATTCAGTGCGATGTGTGGATATTCACAAATGTTCATGGTAAGCTTTCTACTTTTGCTATATGTAGTACAACAGCCATTATTGTTAAAACCCATTATTACACGTGATCTCCTCAAAAAGTAAGATGATTCAGTACACTTTTTTATATTTATTATTATTATTATTATTAGTATTACTACAGGTAATCTACTGACTGATTTATTTTCAAAGTTAAAAACAGAATTAAAGCATTGTATTTCCCATGAATATTTTTAATTGCAGGTTGCTAGCCAGTCATTCACATACAGTTCTAGCCTTCCTGTATCCAGATTACATAAGAGGCCAAGCTGTACAACCTTATCTAATGTATGGGAATAATTTATCCTTGTTATCAGTCCTTAGGCTACAGTGTACACCACTAGTCTCTTACATTTCAATTCATTGTTCTCCCTGCCCAAGTCCATAATCCTTTGTTGCGGTACGTTTCTCAATGTCAGCTGGACTTGGTTGATACATGTTTGAAGAGATCACATTATAATGACTCATTTTGGCCCAATCACTTGCAGGTAGTTGTTAAAGTTAAAGTTTAGGTATGGAAAATTTGGCATAGTCCAGTTTGGACAAATGTAAGTATACATGTTCTGTACCTGTGGGATCTCTATGGACCATGGAAATCCCTGTAGTAGGCTGCACCAATGAGCTGCAGAGGTGGGGCAGTGCTATCATGATTTCCGCCTCATGTAATCAGAGAACACTTTGTGTTTGTTGAGAAAATGTAAAGTATTCTCTTAATGGCGCACATGCTGAGCTGACCACCTGTGTTCACTAACAGCAGAGCAGCCACTTGGCATGGGACCAAGAAAACAGTAGAGATCATTGTAGTAGCAGAACCTATTACAGTTATTTTCATCTTCCACGAGAATCGCACAAATATGGGGCATGCAAATTTACATTGGTCCAAGCTACAGTAGATCAATGTAACTATGCAAAATAGTCCATACCTAAACTTCAGCTATACAATATAAATATCATTATCATCAGCAGTCATCCCTCATAAGCTCCTTTTACCATGCCTCCCAACTTTTTAACTTCAGAATGAGGGACACTTGAGAGAGGAAGTGACCTGCGGCGTTCGTAGTTTGCTGTGGCAAAAATGGTGTAGCCAAATGCTTAACAGTGGGAGGGGCCTATGGGGAGTGGGTAAACAAATCCGGGCTTCCTTGTACCTATAAAATATGCTTTGATTGCTGTGCCACAAGCAAGAGTCTCACGGACACATTTAAAAAAATAAAAATCTTCCATTACAAATGGTTTTGCACAAACTGTGGAAGAGTGCGCTACACAAAGTGTGGAAGGATTCAGGAATGCATTAGCACAGAGTGAAGGATTCAGGTGCACATTTCATACAGAGTGCAGGTTTCAGGTGCGCATTTCATACAGAGTGCAGGATTCAGGAGTGTATTATGCACAGAGTGCAGGATTCAGGAGTGCGTTTCATACAGAGTTAAGGATTCAGGAATGCATTATGCACAGAGTGCAGGATTCAGGAGTGCGTTATATACAGAGTGCAGGATTCAGGAGTGCATTTCATACAGGGTGCAGGATTCAGGAGTGCGTTATATACAGAGTGCAGGATTCAGGAGTGCGTTATATACAGAGTGCAGGATTCAGGAGTGCGTTATATACAGAGTGCAGGATTCAGGAGTGTGTTACATACAGAGTGCAGGATTCAGGAGTGCGTTACATACAGAGTGCAGGATTCAGGAGTGCGTTATGTACAGAGTGCAGGATTCAGGAGTGCATTTCATATGAAGTGCAGGATTCAGGAGTGCATTTCATAAAGAGCGCAATGAAACATACACTTATGTTCTAAAATCTTGATTAACAGCATACAGGAGCCAAGGCAAGAATGCAGGCATCAGATGCATAACAATTGAGTGCAGCCGAGCAGGACCTACAGCAGTGTGAACATCCATGGATTGGCAAACAAGCCGGCGAGGGTACAGCTGCAATGAGAGAGAGTGCAGCTGTCAAGTCCAACCTGTGATGTCAGGGACGGGGCCGATATGCCTTTTAGGGGCTCCAACCCCTTTTAAATACAACCCGTTCATAGGGAAAAAGGTGGAAAATGGCAGGACCAAATGGAACTACTGCATGTGCGCCCGCAGTGGTGTATAATTCAGGTTTATTATACACCGCTGCAGGTGCACATGCTGTAATTCTAACTGGTCCTGCCCCTTGTTACTGTCTTCCCTGGCCAGCAATGTATAAATACCAGCTGTTTGTCTATGCAGTGCATGCCTGACAAAGGCAATATCACAGGTTGGAGTTGACAGCTTCACGCTCTCTCTCATTGCAGCTGAAAGCCCCGCTGGCTTGCCCGCCAATCCCTGGCTATGCTAGATGTGCCCAGTGCTCACACTACTGCAGGTCCAGCTCATTTGTAAGTTAGCATATAAAGAATAGATAAAGTAATGCGGGACAAAGCCCCTGTACACCGGGACTGTGGGACAAAGGTGAACATTTGGTAAAGTCCTGCCCAATCTGGGACTGTTGGGAGGTATGTTTTTACTATAATCAACTTTTTAGGTGGTTCAACATGCTGGTGATGCTAATTCTATGTTGTGTCAAAACTGAACCCTGGAGAACATCTATAAATCATTAGAAAACTATTATATTTTGTTGTGGTGCCACTAAATCTTTATATTTACATTTTTCCAAATCACTACCTGTTTGGGCAATGGTATTGGTATCATGGTGCTGTGATGTTGGGAAAAATTAAATTCCCATACCATAGGGATAACTAAAAAGCGCACTTTAAAATCTTCACTCATCTTCGAGTAGAACCAATGCACCTTCAAAGGCTAGTAGGCAAAGGATGGTCAAAGATATAGGGGAGCTGGGTACTACTAGGAGGGATGTGTGCCACTGCAAAAACATTTTTGATAAAATGGCGTTCAGTTCAAAGCAACTCTTTAATAAGGCTTAAAGTAAAAATGCACAATTCCCTTCAAATATATTCCTGTGGGGCACCTTAACCTTAACAGCAGAAGTGACAGGTAGAAAGAAAAGAAAAAAAAATTGACACTAAATGTTTTCCCTGCCAGCTTGTTTTTTTTGTAAGGAATTGCACAGAGATGACCCAAAATCCAATAAAGGGACATGGGGAACTTTGCACCTGGGTTACATGTATCAATAAAAAAAAAAGGAAGATACAATTCAGCAGACATGAGCGTCAGTGCTGGTTCAGATATATGCTGATTGGATGCGGTTTGAACCTTATCCAATACGCATTACATGTGAAATAACATTGCTTCCTATGGTGCCTGTTCACATATGTCCAATGCACTGGCAGTGCGGATTGAAAAAAAAAGAGTCCTGTCCAATTTGTAAACAAAATAGATGGGACTATACCAGACCCTAACATTTGGTATGGATTGTAAGGGAGGCACTATGTAAAACAAAATGATGTAAGGTCATGTATGGATTTTTGGGGGGATCCCATATTAATAATAATAATAATAATAATACACAGCATGGCATCCCATCAAAATCCATCCATTTGGGTCTGGTATGGATTTTAAAAGAGTACTCCATGGAAAAAGAAAGATCACTCCCACTCTTGAACCATGCAAAGCCACATGCTCTGAACAAGCCCACATCCTAACCTGCCCACATCCGTGGCCTGGTGGATGTGGTAGTCTTCAGATGGGGACTTACCTAACTTTGAAAGACCATTTTAACATTTTTTGCAAGTGGCCACTGCATCTTCTAGGCCATTGTCCTCATTAACATGGGCACAGGGAGCTTTGCTGTGGGGGGCCCTCTGACATGTGGCATGGGATGGTTCAGGAAGGGGTGGCAAGCACTCACTGTCCTTCACTTTTTACGGGCCAGCCAGGCTGCATGCTCAAGTAGCAACCTGGTATGTACTTTGGGTGGAACCCCATGCCAACCTAACCACAATGATCCTCTCCCAATGGGCGTTTGCCACAACTAATAACAACTAAATATCAACAAACGGGTGGTCTTGCTGCCTAATGTCATTGACCATACAGTGTGTTTTATTGACCATATTTAATCAATGACATCACTCAGGATGCCCGCTGGCTTGTTTACAATTTGAAACAAGCAAACAAGCACCTTGATTGCCAGGATGTTGGTGGCAGAGTGGGTAGGGGGTTCTGGGATGGGCTACATCCTCTATATTTCATTCATGCCCCCCAGGATGAGTGAAGTTGGTGAGAGGCTGGGGGACATCATGCAGCCTCAGAAATGCTCAGTCAGCATGGCTGCACAGTGCCCGGTTCCTATTCACTGCACAATATTGTTTCTATGGTTCAAGAGAGCCAACCAGTATGTATGCACGGTGTAATTCATTACTATGGTGCTGACTGGCCAGCCTGCACCATGTAAATAAATGATGCTGATCCAGGGAAGACATTCATGAGAGGACAGAAGTCCTGTTTCTGTCCAGGCCTTCTTTGCTTCCTGCTCTTTGCCATGATGCCATGCTGCACATGTGTTGCTGCATGTAACAACAGTTTTAGTAAACCAGCATGCAGTATAGGTGCAGTAAGGGTGCAGTGAAGATACAGTAAAGGTATGATATACCTAATGTCATGCCTAAAGTAACTCAGTTGCTGCTAGCAGTGGCAACAAAGGGCAGTGCCCTCTCAAGATAACCATCCATATTCTCAACACACATGTTCCTTGAAAAGGCTCTAGGATACTGGATCCTGCAGCAACCACCAGCTGGAGACTGGATAATACATGACAGTGTAGATATGTGCCAGCAGACCACAGATCTTCAAACTGAGTCCAAACAGCTTTTTTTCAATTGTAGTATGATCACATAACAAACCAGAGAAAGTGCGATCCATGGTGAGGATTTGAAGGTAGGACTGAGGACTCTAATTTTAATGGGGTCTGACTCTGATGTTAAGGGGACTGAAGTCAAGAAGGGGTGCTGATGTAAAAGATGAACTCTGAAGTGAAGTGGGGGGGGACATTAATGTAATGAAGGGATTCAAATATGAAGGGGGATTTTAATGGGATGGGGGACTCTGATGTAATGGGGGATTTTAATGTGAAGAGGTTGACTCTGATGTAAAAAGGGGACTTTATGTAATGGGAATGGAGAAGCGTGTCACCTCATCCTAGGATGAGAGCTCAGGTCTAAGCAGACAGTCATCAGTCCCAAACACTTTCACGTGATGGATGGAAGTGATGGAAGCCAGCTGAGATAGAATTTACGTGGGATTACGACTGAAAAGCAACAGAGCACTGGAAGAGCAAGGGCAATGGGACTGAGTGGTCAGAGGCGAGCTTTGAAAAGATTCTGAGTGGACAAAGTGAAAAAGTCTCCTTATGCTATCTTGCTCTTACAATTCTCTTCAATCGTACAAATAGGTAGGATAGTTTCTACTATTCTAAAATGCTAAATGCTTTATAGGCATTGCATGGTGATATCACTACTAATGATGGCGATATGTATATCCTTGTCCCAGGAGAGAAAATGCTTCTAGACATGCACAAGTTACAGTCAGGGCACGTGCTTCCACTAGGCAAACTAGGCAGCCACTTAGGGCACACTACCACCTAGGGGCGCCTGGATGCAGCACAGGTCGGTTCTCTCTCTGTGTAGTCTATGGACCTCTTGTATGAATTTTTAATTTCTCTTCAGAGTCCCCCTCTCCTCATACACAGGTCATCCGCACACGACCATTTAGTACATATATGCTAGTGATTGAATGGGGCCTGTCCAGTGCTGGCTCTGCCTACTTCTATATAGCTGGAGCCAATCAATAGGCAGGGGTGTGCTCTGGTTGCAGGGTTAATCCTATGTGAGTAGGATGATCGGGTCCGATGTGTATGAGAGGGAAATGGTGTAGTGCTGGGAGGTCGCCTGTCCTCACTGAGAGCCAAAGCCTGGACACCACAGGAGCCATCATAGGTGAGCCAAGCCTAGGAGGATGATGGGTCATGGAGGTGACAGGAGGAGGAGGGGGGTGGACAATTGTCAGGGTGAGGGAATCAGATGCTGATTGATCGTGTGGGTTGCCGCCATGTCATGAATGATCCTTCAGCTGAGAGGAGGGGCAGCAAAGGGGGAGGAAGAAAGGACAGAGGAAGATGATGGGTGTCTGGTGCCAGTGTAGCAGCTGAGTTGCCATTACTTCCAGGGGCTTCTTATCACTGTGGAGTTTTGTATCTCTGTCTCTTTTTTTTCATCTGTTTCTCTCTCTGCTGATTAATACAGTTAATTTATATTTGGTTTTTAATATTGGTCCTGTTGGCATCTTGTGGCACGTATTTTTGCACATTAAAAAAATTTAGCAGTTTCATGTCTTGTTGATTTAACATTTTCTACTGTTTTCTTATTTTTATCTATTTAGTTATTTATTTGGGGGGGGGGGCAGTGCAAGTAGCTGGTCTTGCCTAGGGTGCAAAATAATCTAGCACCGGCCCCGGTTACAGTTCTTTATGAGACACAAGCATACATTTCAAATGTCATTTAAAAAAAAAAAACATTTTGGGCAGTCACACTGTTTTCTAATGTTCGTAGACTATAACATTTTAGTGTAAGCCATTGATATGGTGTTAGATGTAGTGTATTAAAATGGACATTAGATGGCGGTGGGGCAATCACACTTGGCAGAGCAGCCCTCTGGAACCTGTATGCTGAAAAGCAGTACTCCACTGGGGAGCAAAGTACCCAGGGACTGCATTTCCCAGGGGAGGTAGCATGTGGGCAGCGGCATATATATCTAAAAGCCCGGGAGACTGAGCAGGAAGTGAGAGGGGAAAGATCGAAAGAGGAGGAAATGTACTGATGGCCAGAGTATTGGACCAGGCTGGGGAGCCAGAGTCAGAGAAGGAGGAGGAACAAAAAGAGTCTGCCGATTGTCAGTCTTGCCATGCTGCAAAGTAAGCCAATCTGTAAACAGGAGACCAGACGGGATGCCGAATCAGGACCTGTGAGTCTGCAGAAAAAGACGGACCACTAAGACCTGCCAGACACCATTGATTGGGTGAGAGAGTCCCATACACCCACTAACTTAGAGAACATTGAAGATTTCATCATATCTGCACATAGTTGCGGACATACCACATAGTTACCCCAGTTTGCAGCCTAGTCTCCCAGCTGCCATCGTAACACATTTGCATTAGTCTCATCATCCAAGCTGAAGGCAGGACACACAGCTGCAGGCCAGAATACAGCAGTGTCAACTAAAACAACAATTTACCCTTCCCAGCTGAACAGGATTTCTACTGTTTCTACTGTTGTTGCCTTCATCCCTTGTCATCCAAAGAGAGAGTTATCCTTGCTCACAGACACTTATGCCAATTGTTACACTTCACTACTTCAAATCGGTCCTTGTTTAGTGCCTTAAAGGTGACCTTGCATCAGTTCACTACCATTAAGAGAAGTACTTATTCCCTTTTTTTTTTCCTCCTTATCCTTTGTGTTGTTATCCTGAGGAACTATTATCTTCATTCCAATTGGGCCCAAACTAGCACAAAGAAGACTCTATATTGTTCTTAAAAGGACATTGGTTGATTATAGACAAGAGCTCTCTCTATTTTCAAATCTAATCCTTGCCATCAGGTTCTGAGCCTACCTGGTTATTGAAAGTTGTTTTCGCTCACTAGGGATTTAACAGTAACCTCAGATTGGAGGCAGTGGATTATTTCTGAAAGCAGGCCTGCTAACAGTTACTGGTACTTCACTGTGAATGCTATTACTTTTACTTAAAGCTGACAAGAGTGATTATATTTGCTGCGTGTGCCAGTGTTATTTTGTGCTTTCTGATCAAGCTATGTTCAAATTCAATATAAACTTCATATTGGTTTACACCAACTTGTGTGTGAGTCCATTTTACAGTGGTGACTTATTCTGGTCACAAGAATATGGTGGTGTCAACAGAGGTTATGCTGTCAGAAAGAGGTCCACATTGATAGGTAACCCAAAAATTACTAAGCAACCCTTAAGGGGTTAGTGCTACATTAGTTTATAAGAAAAAGTATTAATTACAGTGAAACAGGTAATATTAAAGCATAACTAAACTCATCAATTTAACGGTTTCCCAAAACAGTTATATTCAAGGCATGCCATGAATGATAACTGTCAGAGTTGCTTGTGTGCTCAACCAAACTGTTAAGTCATCTTATAGTTGGGGTCATAGCTGATCAGAAGTGCAGCACCATGACAACTACAGGTCGAAAAGAGGCTAGGGTTGGCCATAGATGGAGTAAATTTCTTTCCTGCAACCAAGGTTCCTCCATCAACAGAGATAGTGTTGACAAGAGAATCCCTCCCGTGGATCTATTGTGCTCTCCCAGCGGGAGGGCAGAGTAAACCATCCCCGCCAGGAGAACACAGTGAATATTGCTTGCAGCTCTAACAGCCACTTGCAATATTTGCATGTAAAATCCAGTAGGCTGGTTGTACCCAAGTTGATCAATCAACTTGTGTGCATTTTGCTTGCCCATACACTGTTCAAATCTTCACTGTTTCATAATAAACCAGCAAATATACGAACCGTCTATGGCCGGCTTAAGATGGCAGCTTTCTAGGCTGTAGAGGATAGGAGAGTTTATTTCAGCTTTAAGGTAACTAAAACAGAAAGCAGTCTATTAGACATGTATTGCTTTGTATTCTCTACAATACAAATGTGTGCCTTATGATGGATCTATTATAAGATATATAACCAACCACAAATACCTACTATATACTTTTCTGAAAATAGAAAAAATATCATTAAATGCTTTCTTTGCCACTTTCAAGAGTATATAAATGTGTACCTATCCTAGAAGAGATTTATTGGATGTCTGAAACTCTTAACCCCCTGTGCTTCGTCTGCAACAGAATTTGTCTATAACTCTTGGAGCATTGAATTTCTTAAGCCTGAATATTGACTCTGCCACGTGGATGACCTTCTCACATCCCCTGGGAAACAAATCTCACGCCTTGACTCATCTCCTTAGTCTGCTCTCCTAGCTCTCAAAACTCTTCGAACCATGTTCTTCAAGCATTTCTTTTAAGACAGCTATTTGCATGAACATGAACTTCAAGTCATGTTTCTCTTCCATTAATGTCTTTAAGATAAGGCCAGATGGATTTGTAGAACAGACAGGAATTGCTGAATATACAGACATTTATAATTATTGGGTACTGATCCGCACAGCGTTACAGCACATTTTGTGGAAACTATAAAGTGTTATTTTTTTTCTTTCCCCCACTGTGAAACAAGCACATCTAATATTGCTCATGATTCTTTTGTCTTCTACTAAATCATTACAAACAAATCACTTGCAAACTGTGCATCATATCTGTTGAAAAGACCAAAAAAAAAGGCTTTTTAGCAAATTGTTTGCAAAGCCAGCAAAAACATTATGATAGACTGAAAGGAATAAACAGCCTTTGATCTTATTAACCCCACTGAGACTGCTCAAAAAACAATAAACTGCTTTGCTGTTATAAAAAGTTGGCACACATTGTGTTGCTGTTCAGTGCTGCTTCAGGTAACAGCCTAGCATTCCCACAGGGAAAATGGCATGTGGGTAGGAGTGTCGCTGGGAAGATAACGATTAGAGCTGATTGAACTGAACTGCACAAACATGAATTCACTCAAATCTTCAGGATAGGGGGAGATGAGTTTTTAAAGATCCTCACATGTATATTATCTTAAAAAAACAATCTCAACCAAAAAATTATTAAATCATAAAGAAAATAACCTGCGCTGAAGTTAAAAAATCTTGAAAACAGATAAATCTGCCAACACTTAATTTGTGATATCAAATTCTAAACCATATGAAAATATAGTGTATAGTGTTTATCGGTAACCAACACAGGAATATAAAAAGAGCAGACCATAGTGAAGTATGTAAAATCAAGTTTTATTAAGACATACTGTATGCATTCACATGTTGAATCCACATAGTCGCATTGTAAAGCATTCTATCAAAACAGGCATTTCCTCCAACACTGGACTATCATTGACACCGTGCATGATAACTTCACATCATTGCCACATCCTACTCATTACATCAGGAAATGACATCATCATGGGACTGGCAATTTACAATGTGATTATATGGATTTAACATGTGATGCATACTATATTTTTTATTAAAACTTGCTTTTACATACTTTACTATTGTCTGCACTTTCTATATTCCTCTGTTGCTAGCGTTTTGCTAGGGGGAGCTAGATCCTGATGGCTAGAGAGCTGCTGATTAGCAACTCAGGTGAGATAGTCAGAGGGGTCAAATTCTGGTGAGGGCTGTGAGACTCTGCAGGCCAGCCCCTCTGGAATTTCCCCCTGCTCCGTGGCTTTCAGAGGAGGGCCTTGGAGGCAGTGGGTGGATCTGAAGAGTGGTTGGCTGCACTTTTGAAGGACCTTAGCCAATCCCCAACAGAAGGCTTGACAAGGGGCTAGACTTTCTTATAAGTATTGGAACCTGCTCAGAAACAGGAGAGTCAGGTAGAAGAAGGAGAGAGGAAGATGTTAGGTGGAGGGGAAGGCTGCCAAGAGGCCTAGTGGGATGGGGCCTGCCTGCGAGCCTGGAGCTGGAGAGGAGGAAAACTCAGGACTCACTGGCCCCCTGAGAGAGGACTACCTGTATGGCAGGGAAGGAGCAGCCCAGTTGATAGGCCTGGTAGCAATAGCCATTCACAAGCGGTACAGGATAGGATCTGAGTGAGTACACCTGCACCCCCTGGGCGGATAGGGAAAGGAGCACTCTGGTGGGAAACCAGATTAGCCCTCTGCTAGTGACTGTATACCTTACTTAAAGGAACAGGAGCCAGACCACTTGCTCAGGAAGACTGTGTCTAGATTGCTGGGTGAAGAGGAGTTCATCTAGGGTCTGAGATTGTACAACTGGAGATGCTTGCTAGCACTCCAACAGAGATTGTGTCAGAGAAATGAAGCTGTGAATAGTTCAAGAAGTTGTCCTCAAATTGTGGGTCCCTTGGGCATCCTATACACCCCTTACCCCATCAAAGTTTATTCCCCTCAAAAAAATAACAAAAAAACACTCACGGCCTCATTTCTGCCTATACAGTGGATATAAAAAGTCTACACACCTATTAAAATGTCAGGTTTCTGTGATGTAAAAAAATTTGACAAAAATAAATAATTTCAGAACGTTTTCCACCTTTAATGTAACCTATAAACTGTACAACTTAGTTGAACAACAAACTGAAATCTTTTAGGTGGAGGGAAGTAAAAATAAAAAAACAAAATATTATGGTTGCATACGTATGCACACCCTTAAACTAGTACTTTGCTGAAGCACCTTTTGATTTTATTACAGCACTGTCTTTTTGGGTATGAGTCTATCAGCATGGCACATCTTGACTTGGCAATCGTGGCCCACTCTTTCTTGCAAAAACACTCCAAATCTGTCAGATTGTAAGGGCAACTCCTGTGCACAGCCCTCTTTAGATCACCCCACAGATTTTTGATCAGATTCAGGTCTGGGATCTGGCAGGGCCATTCCAAAACTTTAATCTTCTTCTGGTGAAGCCATTCCTTTGTTGATTTGGATGTATGCTTTGGGTCCTTCTCATGCTGAAAGATGAAGTTCCTCTTCATGTTCTGCTTTCTAGCAGAAGCCTGAAGGTTTTGTGCCAATATTGACTGGTATTTGGAACTGTTCATAATTCCATCTACCTTGACTAAGGCCCCAGTTCCAGCTGATGAAAAATTGCCCCAAAGCATGATGCTGCTACCACCATGCTTCCCTGTGGGTATGGTGTTCTTTTGGTGATGTGAAATGTTAATTTTGCACCAACCATATCTTTTGGAATTATGGCCAAAAAGTTCAACCTTGGTTTCATCAGACCATAACACATTTTCCCACATGCTTTTGGAAGACTTCAGATTAATTTTTGCAAAATTGAGTTGAGCTTGGATGTTTTTCTTTGTAAGAAAAGGCTTCCATCTTGCCACTCTACCCCGTAGCCCAGACATATGAAGGATTTGGGAGATTGTTGTCATATGTACCACACAGCCAGTACTTGCCAGATATTCCTGCAGCTCCTTTAATGTTGCTGTATGCCTATTGGCAGCCTCCCAGACCAGTTTTCTTCTTGTCTTTTCATCAATTTTGGAGGGACGTCTAGTTCTTGGTAATGTCACTGTTGCACCATATTTTCTCCACTTGATGATGACTGTCTTCACTGTATTCCATGGTATATCTAATGCCTTAGAAATTCTTTTGTACCCTTCTGCTGACTTTACAATACTTTTTAACAATGAGATCCCTCTGATGCTTTGGAAGCTCTCTGCAGACCATGGCTTTTGCTGTATTATGCGACTAAGAAAATGTCAGAAAAGACCTACTAGAACAGTTGAACTTTATTTGGGGTTAATCAGAGGCACTTTAAATGATGGCAAGTGCATACTGACTTCTATTTAACATGATTTTGAATGTGATTGCTTAATTCTGAACACAGCTACATCCCCAGTTATAAGAGGGTGTGCACACTTATGCAACCGCATTATTTTAGTTTTTTTATGTTTACTTGCCCCCCTAAAAGATTTCAGTTTGTTTTTCAATTGAGTTGTATAGTTTATAGGTCACATTAAAGGTTCTGAAATTATTTATCTTTGTCTCATTTTTTTACATCACAGAAACCTGACATTTTAACTGGTGTGTGTAGACTTTTTATATCCCTCTAGATGAGAGCTTGTGTGGAGAATGCTAACTGACTGGCTGTGCAGGACTAGGGGGACTCAAATTTATCAGCAACCTCCAAGAGGATAGTACTATATCTTTCTTTTTAACCCCGAGATTTACATTAAGATCCTTGATTTTCTTTTATTTTCCTCGCTGCTCGCAGCATGATGACCTTTGTAAGGAATATCGGAACACTCAGACAGGCTAGCACAACTAGGGCATAGATAAAAACATAAGAGGACTTCCCACATCTGGATTTTCAGGTGGCACATAAAAAAAATAATTTTACAAACTTTCTGGCTCTGACATAATAGCTAAACAATAGTATTTAAATCAATCCTTTTTATTTTTATTTGAGCAAAAAAAATCCATTAATTTCAGATCAGGAATAAAAAAAAGACATAAGATAGCAATTTGGGAACTGTATGGTGCCATGAATCTAGCCTCAATTATTTTAGATATTTTTATATGACTAAAAAAAAAAGTGAAGCGGCAAGAAAATAAAATCAGAACCTGCAACTGCACTGCTTTGTAAGATCACTGGCTATGACTGTTGAATCCACATCAACTCTGGCCTAAATATTTAATAATACATTGAAACTATTTTCATATTCTTAATTATTAGTAAGTTTTACAAATTCTACATGAAAAAGAAGAAGGAGCTATATCTATAAGACCCAGTTACATACTAGTTTGGGAGGTGGGATAAGAGTTTTTTTTAAAACTACACAAATTGTGCAAAATGATGTCTTTGTTTTTAACTTATGAACAAGCAGATCAAATGATTGTGTTTATCAACATTTTAACACAAGAGGGAATATGTAACAATCAAAAACTCGATGCAAAATGATTCAACATTAATCACATATTTATTATATATTCAAAATATATAACTCATTCAAAATTAGTATAATGCAAGTTATAATATGTTTGACATGCAATGCAAATGCCTGCTGTTAATAAGATTTAAACAACACAAAAACAATAAGGATATTTAGCAAATTGAGTATTTCACCATTCGCATACATAAATATCACCAAACCCAAGATGGCATATTGATTGCCTCTACCCCAAATTTAAAGTATCTCCAACCAAAAAAGTAAAAGTACATGAGAAAAAGTCAAACAGGGATGATCTGAGCAAAGTTCCGTTCCATGTATGTTTGCTGAACCCATTGGAAAGTTCACAAACACCGATCATAGTGTCGAACTCCATTGAGTGAAGTCTATGGGAACAGAACCTTATTATATTTATAAGCTTTTATTTAAAAAGGGCATATATAGGTGGGAACTAGCATGGGGGACATGTACCACTGCAAAAAAGAAAAAAAAAGTTCAGCTAGGAGAGGGTCTTTTAATGCAACTTAAAATACAAGAATAAAAATTTGCAAATAAAATGCTTTGGGGATGCCAAAACCAACTGTGGATGCAGTACAATGAACTGCTTCAAATTTGATATTGTTTGTTTACAACCAGCCTCTAGAAATTTGCCATTTAGTGACTGTAGCACTACTGCTGCAAAATAACAGATTGCCATCAGGCTTTTGTTTGTGAACAGTGGATCCTGTTTTGTTTGTAAACGAACATGTTCAGGTTCCTGGGTAAAGTCGTTGACCAAATATGGTCATGACTACATTTGATCAATGATGTAATTCAGGATCCCCACCAACTTACTTACAAACAGAAGCTATCAGGGATCTGTCATTTGCAATGGAATGGTGGGGTAGCATCATCGGTCGGTGGATCAACATGGCTGTGGATGAAAATTGTTGGGTAGCGCTTACAGTGGCTGACATAGATCTACATAACTAGACAATGTGACTGATGTTGAATTTAGATTGTGAATTTTTTTTATTATCTATATGTATTGCAATCATACAATGGAAGGGCAGGATGCTCTAAAAGAGGCTTCAGATTCCCCCACAGACCCCACTTTTTTGAGAGACAGGATGTGGGGATTATGCTTCTATCCTCTCAACATGCTGATGTGCCTGTTATTCCCCCCCCCCCCCCTTTATTTCCTGGTAAACCAGGCTGCATGCATTGATAGTGGTCTTTTATAAACTTATAGGCATTTTTTAAATGGCATACTGTCTTTTAGGAGAAACATTTTTAAAAAGTGCAGGGTCCCCCTAAAACCCCACTGAGAACCCTTATCCAGGCATGCAGGAAAGGGAGATCTTCAAGATTATAGGGGTACCTTGCAAGAATGGGCAGCAAAGCCATACTGAGAGGACAATGGCCTCATCCTCACATCTAGTCACTCAAAAAAAATGTGGGGGCCTATGGAAGGGGGGGGAACTTATTAAAATATGGAAGTCCCCTTTAGAGGAATATGGAAGCCCCCTCTACCTGAATGAGTTTGGTATACATATTACCCCTTTTTACTCAATCACAAAATTGAAAAGGTAAATAAAAACATCCATCCTATGAAGATGTCCTTTAAAAAACTAAATAAACAATGTCACACAATGTAAACCCAGTGTCAATGAAATTGTCCAGAAATATATATCCACCTTTCTTGCAGTGAGCACCCCCTAACAATGTTCATCCTTTGCCAGGGTGAATGGAGACTCACTATGCTGCCCTACTACTACTCATTTTGCAAATGACAGATTCATGGTCGGTTTTTAAATGTAAACAAGATGAAAACAAGATGGGCGGGATCTCTCATGTCATTTAGTGTTGATACTGCTAAACAACAGACTTTCAGCTAATGTTTGTTTACAAACATCTGCCAGATATATGGGCGGGCAAAGTGGTCCAGTCTGACCAGATTCTTCACCTTTTTACTGAATTTCCAACAGGCTGCCTAAGGCGCAACCCTATTAGGTACAAGACTGGCAGAAATACTAAATAAAGTCCGTAGTTTAAAGAAGAGCTGATTCAGTCCCTTGAACATCAGGCCCTAAGGTGTTGTATCTGTTTGATAAGTGCACCAGGTTACCATTGTGAGCTACAAACAACTTTCCCTGTGGTGTTGATATAGGGAGAACAATTGGTGCTTTGCAGTCCAAATCAGCAGAGCAAGCATCCTAGGGCAAGAATGCTGCTCTTCCACAGTTGCAATACAATGAGAGAATATTGTCACACCAGGACAGAAATGTGTTACTGGTAAGATCATCAGGTGTAAAAAATGTAAAAACACTAAAAATAAATAAATAATATAATATAATTCAGCCACTAAATCTAAGAATTAGTATGCTGCAATACATTATATTTTGTTCTTAGAGTTAAATACATTTTAAAGGAACTGTTTGGGCTTTTATGGCCCCTGGTTACCTTGAGTATTGTTTTTTCTGTATGCACAATAATAATACGTATCCACAGTCTTTAGTCAGAAAAAGTTGAAAATCAGTAAGTTAATATGATTCATGATCCTACAATTGAAAAACCATGTAAAATGCAGCTATCAGCTATATTGTTTCCAATGCAATTACTCTTGTAAGCTAAGGGAACAATGACATATTAGCCAAGGAATATTAAATCACAGAAACTGCTGCCCCAATGGGAAAATGACAGGTCCATCCTAACTTGCATCTCTCACTACTTTCCCAGAATTAAAGGAGTAGCAGTTGGAAAAAATGAAATACATTGGTTTTTAAAAACATAATTTGTGACTTGTGATGCCGTGGATACTGATGTGAAACAAAATAGTCCACGAATCAAAACGCATTCCATACCAATACCTAATCCTAGCCTCTAGCAAACAGGTGAATCTGTAGTGTTCCAAATATTTTTCAAAAAATCCTTACAGCCTTCAAAACTGCTTGATGAAGACATCAAACCCATGTCATGTGGTATATTACTCACCAGTAAGTTCAGATATTTTCAGTAGACATGCTTCAACTGAAAAAAAAATAAAATACAAAAGAGGAACTGCACCTGCATTAGCTGTAGCCCAGAATTTCATATACCACATATTTAGGTATGCAAGGTACTCCAGCCTAAAACTAGACAGACTCTGGAACAAGACAGCAGCTAGACGTTAGTCTGCAAATTAAAGGAACTAACCCCAAGGCACATCAATAGATACCCATGTTATAGGCTCATTGGTGATCTGCCACCAAACAATTCATTTCAACAATTATCTTCCCATAAGATTCTATATGAATTCATTTTATGCATGTTATCCAAGAACCCTGAGACTGCTGCTGGGCACCACCATCTTGGATGCTTTGTAACAAACTATAGTATTCTCTTCACTCCTCCCCTGAATGTTATCTAAAAAGCTATGTAGGCAAGTGAACGGCAGAGATGCTGGGTCAGCAAAGACAGTCATTGAACACTCGTAGAAGAGAAGGTTATGATGTACAAGAGGAGAGGGGGCTCTACTAGGGAACTGACTGGGGCAATACAAATTTCTAGCAAGTGCTAAGGTACATTGCAATAAAAAAAATGAAAAGGAAAAACACTGCATGTAAATGTTTAAAATGATTGTCTTATCAAAATGCAGCAGCACATCTACACTTGTCCAGCTTTCTCAATGGAGATGAAGTGAAGGTGGTAACCACTGGTATCCTAAAATTCTGGTTTGTGTGTTATACAGGGGGTGGTTATCACAATTTTCAGGACTCCTCTAGTTTGGAGGTTGAGACTGAATTATGGATGGGAACCAGGAGCATCGATGGCATCCTAGTCAGGAAACATCTCTAGTCAGTAATATACCAAGGCTTAGTGGCCTTTATTCACATCCCATAAGGGATAAAGGAAAGCACTTAGGGGGTAGATCTGAAAAACATCCACAGGTCAATGGAATCAGTGTGCTCTTCTGCCTACAGGATGTACCTTATCATTACAAATACAGTCTATTGGAGATAGAGTACCACACAGCAGGATAATGAACTCAAGGCTTTGACAAATGAATTATCTAAGTTGCACAGATTATTGTTTATTATACTTCAGTAGCCTAAAGTGTTTTTCATATACGTCAGTAGTATGTTAATTTGGCAGTCTTAACCTCTGATACTCATCACACAAAAAAATCATTATACGCCCGAGTAAGAAAGGATCCCAAAATTCTAAACAACCAAGAGTGGCCTTGTTTACAGAGCTCACAAAAATAGAACAAAGGTCTTTAATCATTAACAAGTAATTTCTGTAGATCAGTAACCCGAACCATCAATCAAAATTCACTTTTTTTAAAACAGAATGGCTGCACTTATGAGTTGCTAACTTGCTACTTTACTTCTTTCACCCTTCATTAATTAACCACTATTGCCTTCTCTAGCATGGGACTATTGTGATTGGGTCTTGAGGTGACAACATGGTCAGTATGCTGGGAGCATTCAGTGACCGTGTCCCCAGCACACAACCTCAGGTTGCTGCGGACACATATGTGGGGTGACTGAACATTAAAGCCCACTTGTATTGCTGCTGCATATACTGTACATGTTACGAGGTCAGCAAGCGATCAAAAGTTAAACTAAGTTTATTTGTTTTTGGAAAGAGTTGGAAGAACTCAAATTTCTCTCAGGTGTTTATTTCCGTCTTTGGCCTCGTTGTGGAGATTTTCTCTCACTTCCTATCCTTGTGACTCCATACTAAAAATCAGAAGTGGTTTTGTCATCAGGTAGAAGGGCACAAATGGCAATAAAAACATTGTCAAAATTTCAAACCTATCCCCGCTCTACCCAGAACATATGAAAGTTGTGTCAGGAGTTGGGCTTAAAGGTTAAACCATATGTCAAGGCAAAGGGAAAAAAATACATCTCTACAATATATGCATATATTCCCATGTTTTATTCCCCTAAAGACTCCGCAAGTACAGAAAAATACCAGCCGAAACACACTCAGCTCTTAAGGCCTGTTATGGGCTGACGACAAACAGCAATTTTGTGGACTAAGTGGTGCCAACCCTGCACAATCTCTTTTGCTGAACTGCTCAGGCCCACCTACTCTCAGACAACATACAACATAGAGGCGAATCATTCTGTAGTTTAAGATAAGAACTTGGATGGCTCTTTAAGATAGCAGAGAAAGCATGTATAGGACAACTCCGAATCTCAAGATCAACACTTTACCATTTTTAGGGTGAAACATGTAACATGTTCCAGCATCTGCAGCCTTTCCCCCCTGACCCCCCCCCATGTGACAGTGGGTGGGGGATCTTCTCACCACACCCACTATCACAACTTGAAAATAATGTAGCTGTGCAGGGCTCCACCTACACAGCCGCATCATTCATTCACAGTTTCCTGTGAAAAAATGCCTACAAGTACTTTTGGCCAGTGTGGCTGACGGCTTGAAGTTCTCAATGAACTGCAAGGGCACTGGTGAGCGCTCTCATAGTCCATTGAGCTTTCTGCTCTCAGATAACTGCCTGCCCATATAAGGCACATTAATTGCAAAAAAAGTGCTTTTATTTTTTATTTTTTCAAAACGTGAACTTATCCTTTAAATTTCTGAAAACAACATGTTTTGCTTTAGATACATATCACTGAATTTTTCTGTTGTTTTTTTTTTCTAATCCTATTAATATATTACCATTGGCATTGACAGAGAAAGAAAATATCTACCATTCCTAACCTATAGACTATTATTTGAATATATTTTAACTATATAATTGTGTATAACTGACTTCTATTAGTTTTAAACAGCAAAGTAAGTTCAATTTTCCACTCAATGAACTCAACATACATTATTTAAATTACCTTTTGTCTTTGCTAAGCCTTTGTAAATATTTTTATGTGAAATGTTCATTACTGTGTTTTCTACTCCCCTGAAAGTTCAATGTGAATAGGCAAGCTAGAATCATTGAGAGTCACTGAAAAAAGGCATAATTTGGTGAAAGCGTTTGTAGATTTAACAGCTAAGTGTAAATGACAACAGTATTTAGATACCATACCATAAGTCGAATATAAGCCTGTACGCTGGTATCATTTGTATTTTGGTTGTTTAGCTTTTGTTATGTTTTCACAAGCAGAAAAGCAGAATAAAGTTTTACAAAGCAAAATTTCCATTACTTTCAAATTGGATTTTTTTTTCTTTGATAAATGACCCCTCTGGGAAGTAACAATGGTCCCTAGGGATTCTGGATGGGTCCCAAGTCATTCTGGGAGACGATCCAGCTTCATACTGTTCTATGAATACTTAACACGGCATCATTTGCATAAGTGGTGAGAATTTTCTCTTCTGCTATTTGTGCAAAACGAAGGCAAAACAATTTCCTTGCAACAGATTATTTTTTACTTGTCTGTAATCGTCACTCAGCATACAGCAGGGAGAAAGAGTTGATGTGTTATTGGACTATTCTAAATGTCAAATGAATTGAAGCCTTTAACCTAAAAAAAGATCATTGGAGGGGGGTCTGGAGAAGGGATAAGAATACATTTAAGGCCTGCATCATGACGGAGAGCTCCTTTGAAGGAGAGCTATGAAGGCTAGCAGAGTGTGCTGAGGGAAAGTACTTACCTTTCTGGTTGACCTGGGAATAGCTGGAAGGGTCTTCAGAAGCTGTAGATTGTTTAGCTAGTTTAGCTGAAGTTTATCTAGTGTCTGCAAACCTTCCACTCACCTACCCTGTTAATTTGAGTTCATGGGCAAAGGCTAGAATACAGTAATAATTGTGATGGCAGATTAGTGGGTTTGTAGGGCCTTTTAAGGTGGTCATATTCTTCAATTAGATAGGTGTCTCTGGTATAGCTTACCTTACACAGTGTGATCAAATTGTGGTGATCTGGTGTTAATGGTTTGTACTATGTCTGGGTAATTGTATACTTGTTCCCAAGGTGGTGTAGTGCAGATGGGGCCTAATTGTACTGGTTCTTCCCAGGGATACAATTATCTGTGCAGTAATAAGTGTCTTCAAAGTGCTTAGACACAGCACATATTCCTCTGGTCTTTATTCATCTTGACTTGGTTTGATTGGTTTAGCAATACATGGTTGCTATGTCTGTTAAATTCAAAAAGAATAAACAATCTAGTTTTTGGGAGATTATGCTAAGGGTTAAAATGTGATGTGGTATAATGATTTGGTACAGCATCATCTGCAAATCCTAGTCAACTTAAACCACAAACTGGCTTACATGGAAAAAAAAAAACAGTATATAATTGTGCCAGTCATATAACCAGAGTTGGCCATACATAGATAGAATTTAAAAGATTTGGCCTTTCCAAAACTGGTATTTATTTTGTATTAGATGCTGAAGAGTTAAACTATCTCACAATAACATTTAATACAGACTTTTGTGTTGTGATTTCTATACTAAAGTTCCTAGATTTGCCCTGAAAGTGGCAAGGGTATAACCAGGAGTCAATCAGGAGAGCAGCAGACAAATGTGGTTTTAAAGAACATTCTAATGAGAGGAGAGTAGGTGGAAAGTTGACCTCTTCAGTCTGCTGTTGCTTTTTCACTGTCCATTCACTAAGCTGGGGCTAGGGAGAGGACACCATTGTATTAGCGGTAGTGTCATGTACCTGGTTGTGCTGTGTAACTGAGCTGTGTAAACCTCAGATAGACAGTAATACAAACACTTCAGTAGGCTCATTTACTGAATATGTATTTAATGTAATTAATGTTTAATGTATTTAACGTCATTAAAGACTAAGTTTGTTAAAAAAAATAGGATTGTGCTATTTTTTTTTTTTTATTAAACTTCAGCTTTAAGCTTTTGCGTAGAGTTAATTACAACAATAGCAAGTCATTGGTAGTTGTGTTGTGTATATACTATAGCATAGGGAATACAGTAATTTTGTCCTGATTCAGACCAGTTCAGCCAAGGCATGCTGATTAGGACAAATGGACACAGTTAATGTTTCCAATTCTTGCATGAGTATATTTTATCGTAAACAATACATGCTTTTTAAGAAGCAAATATAACATAATAAGTGCAATAAAGTTTTGTTCCTGAGGGAGACATTTCTTATATATACAGTACATGACAGTTGTGAGACAAAGTTTCTAATCAAGAACTTCAACCTTTCTCTTTTCTATCCATAAAAAAAATTGCTCCATTAATATAGCAGACCAGTCAACTGGTCTTTAAGCAATCCTGAGACAGCCAGTAAGTCACGGGACCCAGAACAAGCACACAGGTCAGGTCTGCCAACACGTCACTGCCCGCATACTTGTTCTGGGTCATCGACTGACTTCCATCTTCAACAACAAGTCAGCTGTTGAAGCTGCCATGTCTCTACAGTAAAAGGCTGCATCTAAAACACCTTCTAATTTTGTGAGGCTTACATCGTTTAGAAAATCCTATACATCTGCAGAAAAAGATCTAGGGCTTAAGATAGCAATATTTTAGTTCTGAATACCAAAATAATTTTTTACTATTACACAGCTGGATGATTAAATAGCATAAAAAATATCCTGCAGATACCTACTTTAAATCTTTACTCTAGGTAAATGTAAGATACACAAATAAATACAGCTTTGTGTTTATTAAAAATTTGCTATATTTAGATGCAGCTAGCACAAATACCTGACTTTGATCTTGCACTATCCTATATAGATGCAGTCAGAACAGGTACGTGAGGGCAGGACTGAAAGGTGTGCTGCATGCAAATATGTTGACAAGAAGCAAGCTAATAAGAGGAAAGAGCTGAGTGAGGAGAGAGATTACTTTATCACTTCACTGTCCAATCAGCAGACTCGGGGTGGGAAGCTGACAGCACTGTTTTCCAAACTGTAACAAGAAAGTAGTAGCATCCTTCTGAGCTGTGTGGTGTAGAAGGGCTGTGTAAGTCTCAGGACTGAATGAAAAGAAATATAAATTCTATGGCAGGTAAAACAGCTCCCTTATATGTATAGATATGTATTTTCTTGGGGGGGGGGTGAAGGTGTTGTCCCAAACATGATTTTTTTTTAAAATCAGGTCTTTTTTTTTTAAGTTTGGAAGAATCTTCACGTACATACAAAGTTATATAATCCCAACCTCCATCAAGGGATAACTTCAGTAATAACAATTTTCATATGGAGTACATATCAAGCATACAGAATACATAAGTACAGATCCCAAACCACAATGTTTTCCATGTTTTTTAAAAGAAGAAAACATTTTTCATAAAAATACAAAAGACCAAAAAAAAAAATACAAAACCAGAACAGTCAACATAAACCATTCTTTCACCAAACTGAACCTGGAGAACCAAGCTGCCTCAACCTATCCATGATTAGAACAATAGATAGAAGCCCAATGTCCGTAAGAAATAAAGTTTTGGTACACATATGGCTCTAATACATGTCTAGGAGCTGATAAGATACTAGTCATATCACAGCAAACCTGAAGAGACGCCTCTACTCAATACCCTTTCCCTGTTTAGCTGGATTGGCGCTAATCCCGGTGTACCCAACCAAGCATCCCAAATAGTTGTGAATTTCCGGGCACATCCTCTATATTAATAAATTAATTTCTCTATGAATAGGGTATCATTAACAGCTTTAATCCATTGGAAGGATGGCAATATAGGTATGGGGGGGTAAATAGCTCCTCATCCAAAGCTCCCAGCAGACAAATCTTAGGATCCAGAGGAAGATTAAGGATCCAAATTCTATTGATTATTGTTATAATGTAGGTACAGTATCTTACCAATTTAGGGCATCTCCATAACATAACATATTAATTTCACACCTGGGACAGAGGGGGAATCCATCCTATTCCAATCGTACAATCTTTGAGGAGTGCGGTAAGTACAGTGAATGATAAAAAGCTGGGTAAGCTTCTGGGTTGGAGATAGAGAGACTTTAATTAAATTTTCTAGTATCGTGGACCATTCCTCATCTGCGATAGTGTCTAAATCAACCGAGCATTGTGCCCTACAATTGAGGGACATCGCCTTAGAGACCCTATGCACAAAGGATTGGTACAACAAGAATATTTGACCCTTTGTAGAGGTTAAGGACACAGTTCGATTAAGTACCTCTGGTTCGACAAATAACCATGTACAGATTTTAGATTGTGCAAATATAGCATGTCTAAACTACAGGTACTGACAAAAAAGTGATTAGGTAAGTCATATTCGAGCTGCAAGGTTCAAAAGTCTTACAGCAGTTGACCATGATACAGTTGTGGTATATATATGATTCCCAATACCATCCAGCCAGCAAAACCCTGCAACTTCTGCAACTCGGAGTAGCTAGTGTTATACAAGATGCGAGTGAATGAGGTATAGCCAGAATAATTAAAATGATGTTTAGCCTTAGACCAAATTTTATCAATCAGTACTAGGGTAGGGTATTGAGACAAAGCTCCAATCTCACCCGCCTCCACACATTCTATCAAATTATCATTGGCGAGAACACTAGGAGCGGCTTAATGGTGTCAGCAATGCCCCCATCTTGCCAGGCAGTAAGTTTTTGAAGCTGCGCAGCCATATAATAATAAAATGGATTTGGAACCGCCAACTCCACAGCCTCCCTAGATTCCTGTAGAGTTTATAATTTTATACGAGGAGATCGCTTTTTCCAAATTAAAGAGCGAAACACAGTATCAAATTGCTTGAAAACATACATGGAAATCCTAATTGGTGCATTAAGCAGGGCATAAAGCAGCTGAGGGGCCCAGATTTTTTTTATTAAGTTACACCTGCCAACCACTGAGAGCAGTAATTTGTTCCAACTAACTGCTCTCTGTCTGAACCTTAAAAGTAGAGGGTGAAGGTTTAGCTGGACGTATTCAGACAGGGTAGGATGTACATGTATGCCTAAATAACGGAAGGAATCTACCACCTGAATTTGGGACGCAACCTGCAGTAGGGGAGTTGGCATCGGGTCAATGGTAGCAGGGTGGATTTATTCCAAATAATCCTAAAACCAGAAAAGGATTCAAATGTATTGATAAGGGTCATCAGTCTGGTAAGGGAAAAGGACGTATTACCCAGAAACAATAGGGCATCATCGGTATATAAAGTCAGTTTATCCTCAACATCACCTCATTTAAACGCTGCTATATTCTGGTCCCCCCTGTAGCCACCACCAATGGTTCTATTGCAAGAGCAAAGAGCAAGGGTGACAGAGGGAATCCCTGCCTCATACCTCTATGCAACGTAAAGGATGGGGATAGGGCATTGTTTACCAGTATTTGAGCTGTGGAAGCCTTATAAAACAATCGAAGCCAAGAGATAAAGTTAGTCACCAAGTTGAATTTACAGAGAACCTGCCATAAGTAATGCCATTCCACACTATTAAACACCTTTGCAACATCGAGAAAGAGAATGGCTTTGTTGCCCGTATTTTCCTTCGGCAGTTGTAAATGAAAGTATAGCCTATGGAGACTGACGGACGTCGATCTATTGGCGATAAATCCCGACTGATCTGATTTGAAAAGTTTGGCAATTACCTTAGATAGCCTTGTTGCAAGTACCTTTGTTACAATCTTTAAATCAGTGGGCAGCAGGGAGATAGGGCGATATGATTCTGCCTAGGTAGGGCCCTTTCCTGGCATCAAAAGAACTACTATGATCTCCTCCTTCATAGAGGCTGGGAGGGAGTCATGGGTAAGAGCAGCCGTTATTGTATGCAGTATTTCAGGAAGAAGAACTTCTCCAAAAACTTTATAAACTTCCATTAGCAATCCATCGCTACCTGGGGACTTAGAATTGGGAAAATAATTCACTGCTGATTGTAGTTCTTCCAAGGATATCGGGGCAGTCAGGCTCTTCCTATCTGTCACCGAAAGCTTCAGAAGATTAATCTCAGCAAGGAAGTCATATCCATGGGGTAGGAAGCTCTAGAGGAGTACAAGGAAGTATAGAAGGAATTAAAGCCCTGTAAAATGGTGGAGTGTCAGTGGCTACCTGTGTTGGAGACAGTTTTAATGCAGAGACATAGGTTGATGGCTGTTGAGACTTAGCTATAACCACTAGCAAGTGACCTGTTTTCTCCCCCTCCTCAAAAAAGGTCTAAGAGGAGAAAAATTGTTTGTTTCCAGCATGTTGCATTTTTATAGTTCGATAAAAATGTAGTACGTTAATCCAAGCTTTTTTGGTTATGGGAGTGGGATTAGACAGATATTCCTGTTCTGCTTTATCAACAGCTGCACTAGTCTCTCTCGCCCATTGTTTGCTATTATTTTTAAGGAAATCTCCTGAATGCATACAAATCTAAAATAAGCTTTCAGAGCATCCCACAACACCATAGGTAAGGTTGAGTGCCTATTATCAAGCAAGAAGCCTCTCAATTGTGATTGTATACTGTCAATATTGGGAAAAAGGGGTAGCCAAAAGGGATTAAGTTTCCACAATATGGGGAATCGGAAATTATGTAATGTCAAAGAAAACTTAGCTGGTGAGTGGTTGGAAAGACCCCTAGCCAAGTACTCAACATGAGGATTAAGGGGAAGAGTCAATTCTGTGCCCAGAATAAGATCTATACGTGAAAGAGACAAATGGGTCAGGGAATGGCAGGAAAATTGGGCTACAACGGGATACTTGATCCACCAAAGATCCACAAGTCCCACTTCAGCTATGTGTTGGACAAAAGGGGTCAAGGCCCTAGGGCCATGTGGACAAAATTGTTTATATAAATCGAGCGATACACCCAATGCGTTATTAAAATCGCAGACCAGTATGACCAAACTTTGGGGATGGCATGCTATAAATTGAAATAGGTACTGCAGAACCTCAGGATGAAGGGGAGGAGGAATGTAAATATTAGGTATAATACAAACATATGAGTCCCAATTACACAGGAGAAAAATGAATCTGCCCTTGGAGTCGATCTTTGAGGAATTCACCTTGAGAGGAGTATGTCGTGAAACAAAGACGTTCACCCCTCGGGAGTATTGCGTATGTGTAGAATTAAATTGAAGTGGGAATTTTGGATGTTGCAATAAGTCATAAGAGTCCTCAGTCAAATGAGTCTCCTGCAGGCATAGGATAGCAGGTTTGTGTTGACCAACCATAGTGAAAATGGCCGTCCTTTTCTTTGGATCCTGTAATCCTCTCACGTTGCAGGAGAGGACCGTGTCTGAGTGCTGATTCATTTGTATAAATTGGAAATGAAAATGGTCTTTGGAACAAGGACCACTCTCAGACAAGCGGGAGAGGGAATGTTGGAGGGGAACCCAAAGACCAGTAACCATAAATTAGGAGGGTCATTCAGCAGTCCAGAAGCAATGACGTGCATGGGACAGAGCAAGATGGACACTTGAAGGCAGCAAAAAAATACTAAGAGAACAAAAACCTGGAACACCACAAAAAAGTCAAGGCTCATTCCGTGACTCAGCAGGCTGGGCTCAAGAACTCCCCACAGGGTTAAGAAGGGGGTAAAAACAAGGACTATTGCCAACGGTGTCAGACAGTCAACCATGTAAGCCTCCATAATGACAACTAGAAGCCGTCAGGAGTTTCTTTTCAAGTTCCATTGTAGGCAAAGTAAGAGAGCAGATACAAACAGATTTGTTGGTACCAGTCGATGAACTAATCAGGTAGGTTCTGGCCGAAGTCTACGCTCATTGTGATCTAACCAGTTGGATGCCATAGTAGGTGAAACAAAAAATTGAATTGATCCATTCGCCACCATACTTAGTTTTGCAGGGTATAACAGAGTATGCCACTGAGATGGAGCGCAGGTGCCTTTTAACTTCCATGAATTTACCCCACTTCCTCTGGACCTCAGCTGAGAAATCAGGAAATATGGATACTTTGGAGCCCTGGATTTCCATATTTGTTTTCTGCCTAGCCAGGCATAGGATAACATCTTTATCTTTGTAGGGAAGAAGCTTCAACAGGAAAGGTCTATCAGGGCCCCATGGTGGCGGCGTTCAGGTTGGGCCCTGTGTGCTCTTTCCACAGAGAAAAATGGCATCTGATGATCTTTTCCAAAGGTGTTATTAAGCCAAGAGTCAATAAAATCGACAGGGAACTTACCCTCAGCTTTTTCAGGCATACCCGCAATTCGCAGATTATTGCGTCAGAGTCTATTTTCCATATCCTCTACTCTGACCGCGTGTTCAGATGTTTTAACGGAAATAGTGCAGATTGTTTGCTCCAGGGGGATCAGCTTGTCCTCTACGATGCTCACCCTACCCTCCAGCGCAGTAGCTCTTTCCCTATTCTTCTGCATGTCATGTCTGATGTGAAGTATATCCTCCTTCATGCCCTTAAATTCTAGTGTCAATTGAGTGAGTGAGGAGCCATAGGTATGAACCACTGTAAAGATTTCTTTCAGCGTGGGTTCCGGATGGTCCACCTCTGCTTTCTCAGTGGGTGAGCAAGGCCACAATGCACTCACCACATCTCAAGAGGAGGAAGGCATCGGAAGCACCAGAGCTGGCTGGTCCACCCTGGAGCGATGCGGCGGAGAAGAGGACGGGGGCTCCAGAGGTGAGTGTACCTTATGCGGTGTGTGCGCGTATTTCCCCAGCTTTGCAGCTGAATCCATTTCACGGTCTTTCGCAGCATGCTGCGGAAGCGGGATCCCGCCATGTTGGCGGCACAGAAGAAGTATCTTCCTCCTGGTCATAGTCATGGAGCTCCGAAGCAACGGAGAGAGGCAGCATGGGTCACTACACAGATGTAGCAGTTTTCCTTAGTGGTACCGCCGATTTACAAGTCACACTACAGGATCATAGGCAGGATTCTGTCGGAGCTGTGGATTAGTGTGTCCTCTCACATGGCTAGCCAAGCCATGCCCCCCAAGTGTGTTTAAATTCACTTACTGTTGACAAACTCACTGGGGTTGATTTTACTAAAACTGGAAAGTGAAAAATCTGCAGCAGCTGTGTATGGTAGTCAATCAGCTTCTAACTCCAGCTTGTTCGACTAGGCTTTGCCAAAAAACTGGAAGCTGATTTGTTTCTATGCAGAGCTGCACCTGATTTTGCATTCTCCAGTTTTAGTAAATACCTCTGCTGGAAGTCTGTCTAGGCACCTTCTACTCTTTTGGTAAAATTATAATTTCTAAGGTTAGTTGTAAGCTTTCCTCCAGCAAGTTTAAGGTCATGTCCTCTTTGAACTCATACTAACTTTTTGTAAGTTATGTCTTTAGAACTAAACACATTACTCTAAATCAGTGGTTCTCAACCTTTCTAATGCCGCGACCCCTTAATACAGTTCCTCATGTTGTGGTGACCCCCAACCATAAAATTATTTTCGTTGCTACTTCATAAGTGTAATTTTGCAGTGGGAGGACTAGCGCCCCATCACTGATGTCAGTGGGATGAATAGTGTCCCATCGTTGGTATCAGTGGGAGGAATAGTGCCCCATCATTGGTGTCAGTGGGAGGAATAGTGTCCCATCATTGGTGTCAGTGGCAGGAATAGTGCCCCATCATTGGTGTCAGTGGGAGGAATAGTGCCCCATCATTGGTGTCAGTGGGAGGAATAGTGCCCCATCATTGGTGTCAGTGGGAGGAATAGTGCCCCATCATTGGTGTCAGTGGGAGGAATAGTGCTCCATCATTGGTGTCAGTGGGAGGAATAGTGCCCAATCATTGGCGTCAGTGGGAGGAATAGTGCCCCATCATTGGTGTCAGTGGGGGGAATAGTGTCCCATCATTGGTATCAGTGGGAGGAATAGTGTCCCATCATTGGTATCAGTGGGAGGAATAGTGCCCAATCATTGGCATCAGTGGGAGGAATAGTGCTCCATCATTGGCGTCAGTGGGAGGAATAGTGCCCCATCATTGGTGTCAGTGGGAGGAATAGTGTCCCATCATTGGTATCAGTGGGAGGAATAGTGCCCAATCATTGGCGTCAGTGGGAGGAATAGTGCCTCATCATTGGCGTCAGTGGGAGGAATAGTGCCCCATCATTGGTGTCAGTGGGAGGAATAGTGTCCCATCATTGGTGTCAGTGGGAGGAATAGTGTTCCATCATTGGTGTCAGTGGGAGGAATAGTGTCCCATCATTGGTGTCAGTGGGGGGAATAGTGCCCCATCATTGGTATCAGTGGGGGGAATAGTGCCCCATCATTGGTATCAGTGGGGGAAATAGTGCCCCATCATTGGTATCAGTGGGAGGAATAGTGCCCCATCATTGGTATCAGTGGGAGGAATAGTGCCCCATCATTGGTATGAGTGGGAGGAATAGTGCCCCATCATTGGTGTCAGTGGGAGGAATAGTGCCCCATCATTGGTGTCAGTGGGAGGAATAGTGCCCCATCATTAGTATCAGTGGGAGGAATAGTGCCCCATCATTGGTGTCAGTGGAAGGAATAGTGCCCCATCATTGGTATGAGTGGGAGGAATAGTGCCACATCATTGGTATCAGTGGGAGGAATAGTGCCCCATCATTGCTATGAGTGGGAGGAATAGTGCCCCATCATTGGTATGAGTGGGAGGAATAGTGCCCCATCATTGGTGTCAGTGGGAGGAATAGTGCCCCATCATTGGTGTCAGTGGGAGGAATAGTGCCCCATCATTGGTGTCAGTGGGAGGAATAGTGCCCCATCATTAGTATCAGTGGGAGGAATAGTGCCCCATCATTGGTGTCAGTGGAAGGAATAGTGCCCCATCATTGGTATGAGTGGGAGGAATAGTGCCCCATCATTGGTGTCAGTGGAAGGAATAGTGCCCCATCATTGGTATGAGTGGGAGGAATAGTGCCCCATCATTGGTATGAGTGGGAGGAATAGTGCCCCATCGTTGGTGTCAGTGGGAGGAATAGTGCCCAATCATTGGCGTCAGTGGGAGGAATAGTGCCTCATCATTGGCGTCAGTGGGAGGAATAGTGCCCCATCATTGGTGTCAGTGGGAGGAATAGTGTCCCATCATTGGTGTCAGTGGGAGGAATAGTGTTCCATCATTGGTGTCAGTGGGAGGAATAGTGTCCCATCATTGGTGTCAGTGGGGGGAATAGTGCCCCATCATTGGTGTCAGTGGGGGGAATAGTGCCCCATCATTGGTATCAGTGGGGGGAATAGTGCCCCATCATTGGTATCAGTGGGATGAATAGTGTCCCATCGTTGGTATCAGTGGGAGGAATAGTGCCCCATCATTGGTGTCAGTGGGAGGAATAGTGTCCCATCATTGGTGTCAGTGGGGGGAATAGCGCCCCATCACTGATGTCAGTGGGATGAATAGTGTCCCATCGTTGGTATCAGTGGGAGGAATAGTGCCCCATCATTGGTGTCAGTGGGAGGAATAGTGTCCCATCATTGGTGTCAGTGGCAGGAATAGTGCCCCATCATTGGTGTCAGTGGGAGGAATAGTGCCCCATCATTGGTGTCAGTGGGAGGAATAGTGCCCCATCATTGGTGTCAGTGGGAGGAATAGTGCCCCATCATTGGTGTCAGTGGGAGGAATAGTGCTCCATCATTGGTGTCAGTGGGAGGAATAGTGCCCAATCATTGGCGTCAGTGGGAGGAATAGTGCCCCATCATTGGTGTCAGTGGGGGGAATAGTGTCCCATCATTGGTATCAGTGGGAGGAATAGTGTCCCATCATTGGTATCAGTGGGAGGAATAGTGCCCAATCATTGGCATCAGTGGGAGGAATAGTGCTCCATCATTGGCGTCAGTGGGAGGAATAGTGCCCCATCATTGGTGTCAGTGGGAGGAATAGTGTCCCATCATTGGTATCAGTGGGAGGAATAGTGCCCAATCATTGGCGTCAGTGGGAGGAATAGTGCCTCATCATTGGCGTCAGTGGGAGGAATAGTGCCCCATCATTGGTGTCAGTGGGAGGAATAGTGTCCCATCATTGGTGTCAGTGGGAGGAATAGTGTTCCATCATTGGTGTCAGTGGGAGGAATAGTGTCCCATCATTGGTGTCAGTGGGGGGAATAGTGCCCCATCATTGGTATCAGTGGGGGGAATAGTGCCCCATCATTGGTATCAGTGGGGGAAATAGTGCCCCATCATTGGTATCAGTGGGAGGAATAGTGCCCCATCATTGGTATCAGTGGGAGGAATAGTGCCCCATCATTGGTATGAGTGGGAGGAATAGTGCCCCATCATTGGTGTCAGTGGGAGGAATAGTGCCCCATCATTGGTGTCAGTGGGAGGAATAGTGCCCCATCATTAGTATCAGTGGGAGGAATAGTGCCCCATCATTGGTGTCAGTGGAAGGAATAGTGCCCCATCATTGGTATGAGTGGGAGGAATAGTGCCACATCATTGGTATCAGTGGGAGGAATAGTGCCCCATCATTGCTATGAGTGGGAGGAATAGTGCCCCATCATTGGTATGAGTGGGAGGAATAGTGCCCCATCATTGGTGTCAGTGGGAGGAATAATGCCCCATCATTGGTGTCAGTGGGAGGAATAGTGCCCCATCATTGGTGTCAGTGGGAGGAATAGTGCCCCATCATTAGTATCAGTGGGAGGAATAGTGCCCCATCATTGGTGTCAGTGGAAGGAATAGTGCCCCATCATTGGTATGAGTGGGAGGAATAGTGCCCCATCATTGGTGTCAGTGGAAGGAATAGTGCCCCATCATTGGTATGAGTGGGAGGAATAGTGCCCCATCATTGGTATGAGTGGGAGGAATAGTGCCCCATCGTTGGTGTCAGTGGGAGGAATAGTGCCCAATCATTGGCGTCAGTGGGAGGAATAGTGCCTCATCATTGGCGTCAGTGGGAGGAATAGTGCCCCATCATTGGTGTCAGTGGGAGGAATAGTGTCCCATCATTGGTGTCAGTGGGAGGAATAGTGTTCCATCATTGGTGTCAGTGGGAGGAATAGTGTCCCATCATTGGTGTCAGTGGGGGGAATAGTGCCCCATCATTGGTGTCAGTGGGGGGAATAGTGCCCCATCATTGGTATCAGTGGGGGGAATAGTGCCCCATCATTGGTATCAGTGGGAGGAATAGTGCCCCATCATTGGTATCAGTGGGAGGAATAGTGCCCCATCATTGGTATGAGTGGGAGGAATAGTACCCCATCATTGGTATCAGTGGGAGGAATAGTGCCCCATCATTGGTGTCAGTGGGAGGAATAGTGCTCCATCATTAGTATCAGTGGGAGGAATAGTGCCCCATCATTGGTGTCAGTGGAAGGAATAGTGCCCCATCATTGGTATGAGTGGGAGGAATAGTGCCACATCATTGGTATCAGTGGGAGGAATAGTGCCCAATCATTGGTATGAGTGGGAGGAATAGTGCCCCATCATTGGTATGAGTGGGAGGAATAGTGCCCCATCATTGGTGTCAGTGGGAGGAATAGTGCCCCATCATTGGTGTCAGTGGGAGGAATAGTGCCCCATCATTGGTGTCAGTGGGAGGAATAGTGCCCCATCATTAGTATCAGTGGGAGGAATAGTGCCCCATCATTGGTGTCAGTGGAAGGAATAGTGCCCCATCATTGGTATGAGTGGGAGGAATAGTGCCCCATCATTGGTGTCAGTGGAAGGAATAGTGCCCCATCATTGGTATGAGTGGGAGGAATAGTGCCCCATCATTGGTATGAGTGGGAGGAATAGTGCCCCATCATTGATATCAGTGGGAGGAATAGTGCCCCATCGTTGGTATCAGTGGGAGGAATAGTGCCCCATCGTTGGTGTCAGTGGGGGGAGGAATAGTGCCCTATCGTTGGTGTCAGTGGGGGGAGGAATAGTGCCCCATCGTTGGTGTTAGTGGGGGGAGGAATAGTGCCCCATCGTTGGTGTCAGTGGGGGGAGGAATAGTGCCCCATCGTTGGTGTCAGTGGGGGGAGGAATAGTGCCCCATCGTTGGTGTCAGTGGGGGGAGGAATAGTGCCCCATCGTTGGTGTCAGTGGGGGGAGGAATAGTGCCCCATCATTGGTGTCAGTGGGAGGAATAGTGCCCCATCATTGGTGTCAGTGGGAGGAATAGTGCCCCATCATTGGTGTCAGTGGGAGGAATAGTGTCCCATCATTGGTGTCAGTGGGAGGAATAGTGCTCCATCATTGGTGCCAGTGGGAGGAATAGTGCCCAATCATTGGCGTCAGTGGGAGGAATAGTGCCCCATCATTGGTGTCAGTGGGGGGAATAGTGTCCCATCATTGGTATCAGTGGGAGGAATAGTGTCCCATCATTGGTATCAGTGGGAGGAATAGTGCCCAATCATTGGCGTCAGTGGGAGGAATAGTGCTCCATCATTGGTGTCAGTGGGAGGAATAGTGCCCCATCATTGGTATGAGTGGGAGGAATAGTGCCCCATCATTGGTGTCAGTGGGAGGAATAGTGCCCCATCATTGGTGTCAGTGGGAGGAATAGTGCCCCATCATTGGTGTCAGTGGGAGGAATAGTGCCCCATCATTAGTATCAGTGGGAGGAATAGTGCCCCATCATTGGTGTCAGTGGAAGGAATAGTGCCCCATCATTGGTATGAGTGGGAGGAATAGTGCCCCATCATTGGTGTCAGTGGAAGGAATAGTGCCCCATCATTGGTATGAGTGGGAGGAATAGTGCCCCATCATTGGTATGAGTGGGAGGAATAGTGCCCCATCATTGATATCAGTGGGAGGAATAGTGCCCCATCGTTGGTATCAGTGGGAGGAATAGTGCCCCATCGTTGGTGTCAGTGGGGGGAGGAATAGTGCCCTATCGTTGGTGTCAGTGGGGGGAGGAATAGTGCCCCATCGTTGGTGTTAGTGGGGGGAGGAATAGTGCCCCATCGTTGGTGTCAGTGGGGGGAGGAATAGTGCCCCATCGTTGGTGTCAGTGGGGGGAGGAATAGTGCCCCATCGTTGGTGTCAGTGGGGGGAGGAATAGTGCCCCATCGTTGGTGTCAGTGGGGGGAGGAATAGTGCCCCATCATTGGTGTCAGTGGGAGGAATAGTGCCCCATCATTGGTGTCAGTGGGAGGAATAGTGCCCCATCATTGGTGTCAGTGGGAGGAATAGTGTCCCATCATTGGTGTCAGTGGGAGGAATAGTGCTCCATCATTGGTGCCAGTGGGAGGAATAGTGCCCAATCATTGGCGTCAGTGGGAGGAATAGTGCCCCATCATTGGTGTCAGTGGGGGGAATAGTGTCCCATCATTGGTATCAGTGGGAGGAATAGTGTCCCATCATTGGTATCAGTGGGAGGAATAGTGCCCAATCATTGGCGTCAGTGGGAGGAATAGTGCTCCATCATTGGTGTCAGTGGGAGGAATAGTGCCCCATCATTGGTGTCAGTGGGAGGAATAGTGTCCCATCATTGGTATCAGTGGGAGGAATAGTGCCCCATCATTGGTATCAGTGGGAGGAATAGTGCCCCATCATTGGTATGAGTGGGAGGAATAGTACCCCATCATTGGTATCAGTGGGAGGAATAGTGCCCCATCATTGGTGTCAGTGGGAGGAATAGTGCTCCATCATTAGTATCAGTGGGAGGAATAGTGCCCCATCATTGGTGTCAGTGGAAGGAATAGTGCCCCATCATTGGTATGAGTGGGAGGAATAGTGCCACATCATTGGTATCAGTGGGAGGAATAGTGCCCCATCATTGGTATGAGTGGGAGGAATAGTGCCCCATCATTGGTATGAGTGGGAGGAATAGTGCCCCATCATTGGTATGAGTGGGAGGAATAGTGCCCCATCATTGGTATGAGTGGGAGGAATAGTGCCCCATCATTGGTGTCAGTGGGAGGAATAGTGCCCCATCATTGGTGTCAGTGGGAGGAATAGTGCCCCATCATTGGTGTCAGTGGGAGGAATAGTGCCCCATCATTAGTATCAGTGGGAGGAATAGTGCCCCATCATTGGTGTCAGTGGAAGGAATAGTGCCCCATCATTGGTATGAGTGGGAGGAATAGTGCCCCATCATTGGTGTCAGTGGAAGGAATAGTGCCCCATCATTGGTATGAGTGGGAGGAATAGTGCCCCATCATTGGTATGAGTGGGAGGAATAGTGCCCCATCATTGATATCAGTGGGAGGAATAGTGCCCCATCGTTGGTGTCAGTGGGAGGAATAGTGCCCCATCGTTGGTGTCAGTGGGGGGAGGAATAGTGCCCTATCGTTGGTGTCAGTAGGGGGAGGAATAGTGCCCCATCGTTGGTGTCAGTGGGGGGAGGAATAGTGCCCCATCGTTGGTGTCAGTGGGGGGAGGAATAGTGCCCCATCGTTGGTGTCAGTGGGGGGAGGAATAGTGCCCCATCGTTGGTGTCAGTGGGGGGAGGAATAGTGCCCCATCGTTGGTGTCAGTGGGGGGAGGAATAGTGCCCCATCGTTGGTGTCAGTGGGGGGAGGAATAGTGCCCCATCGTTGGTGTCAGTGGGGGGAGGAATAGTGCCCCATCGTTGGTGTCAGTGGGGGGAGGAATAGTGCCCCATCGTTGGTATTAGTGACACAAATGATGGGGCACTATCCCTTCCACTGACACCAATGATACTTACCTTGCTGACTCCTGCTCCAGCCTGGGCTCGCTCTCTCCTTCTCCCATCTACAACCTGCATACCTGGCTGCAGCAGCAAAATTTGCACTTACCTGTCAGCTGTCTTCCTTCTCTGGCCTCTCTCTTCACTCGCTCCTGCAGCTCCCTCGATCTTCTTCGATCTCCGCGCGCTGCCGCTCGGCTCCTCCTCTCCAAGCTCCACCTTCTCGCCGGTGATTGGCCGCCTGTGTGCCTCTCCTGAGCTACAGTTCCGGTGGCCAATCAGCGGCGAGGAGGCGGTGACAGGGGCAGCATATCATCCCGCCCACACATCGCCGGAGACAGCAGCGGTGTCTCGGTTCCTAAGACCATCGGAAATATGTGTTTTCCGATGGTCTTAGGCGACCCCTGGGAAATGGTCGTTCGACCCCCAAAGGGGTCGCGACCCCCAGGTTGAGAACCGCTGCTCTAAATGATCTATATAGGAGAATCAGGACCTCCTTCCTCCTGCTGGTGATCCTTCTAGTGCTACACCTCAGAATTATATTCACTCCCACTGTGAGGTCACACCGTTTGCTCATTTTTATTCTGAATCAAGCACCCCCATTTTTTACCACATAGTTCTGGCCAAGACTGTACCCACAATATTGTACTATGTCAGAGGATTCTTTTTCCCTAAATTTATCAAAGTTTATCTTGCATTTAGAAACATTGAACTGCAGTTTCCAGTGCTTTGACCAATCTCCTAGCAATGGTAAATTATGTTCACCACTAACACTATCAAGGTATCAACCTTTTTGAAAACCTTTGTGTCATTGGCAAAAAGACATACCTTACCCACAAAATTTTATGTAATTAAATTTACAAATACAGTAAATAGAACTGGATCTAGTACAGAGACTTTTGGTACACCACTAGTGTTTATTTAGCTTTCCCTTGAGTTTAGCTTTAAATGTCAAAGATTTACAGGCACATTCATTTTATTTGGGAGTGTCTCATTGTGCATCCATTCACATCAGTAGTCATTCAGTTTATATCTGCTTTCCCAAACATTTGTGATCTATAATTTGCATTTTGGGGGGTAATTGGTGACCTTATTCCTGTTTGTAATTTTTTTTAGTTCTTCTTTAAGTGATAAACCAATCAATAATTACAAATCTTCATGAGACTTAATAGACAATCAAGCCTGAAATCTAGCTACAATACCAGTTTAAACAATTTTCCAATATGAGTGCTAAATGATCCAAAACTACTGAAAAAGTCCATGTATGAATCAAACGAGTTTGCTCAGCTCAGGAACCTTTAACGAGGCTTGTTATTTTGTAATTGTTTTTTAACCAGTCATATCCAATCTTTTATTGCAAATCTGAATATGAGCGTGGACACGTGATAAAAATGTAGTTCATACTGTCACATTGATCACTCAGAGATTAATTAGTGATTCCAAAAGCATGGAATTTGTGTACCAAGCCACACATATATATCAGATATAAGATTACAGATTGATTATAGCGTGATCCATTATGTGATAATTCTCAGAAAACATGATGTGCCACATAACCATATTGTCTGTTTTCATGGGTTTTAGAGCATACTTATTATAGAGAAGAACTGAATATAATGAATACTAACGTAATGAAACACAACATACAAGGAGTAATAAAAAGCTAAGTATAGTGCATTTGTCTTAATGAGAGCATCCTCTCTACATGGTGTAATGTGCATTTATCATGCTCCACTGAAGTCACCTTTCATAGAAAAGAAGAGCAAGAGACAAATGAGAACATCTACATCTCATGCAAGGCAATGCAATGGCACCTTGAGAAAGGCACACCCCGATCTCTCTTTCCTTGACAGTGAACTCTGCCAAGCACTATTTGCATCAAAACAGAGCACATAACATAAACCCAATACAGCTTAAGAAAAACAACAATTATTTATTCTCAGCACACTACAGCAGTCAAAACCAAGGACAAGTTTTGTTCCCATGGTGCAATATGACCTCTGTATACATAGGCTGCCATTACAGAGCTCTCTTAAAATGCTGGGTGCCTGGCGTTCATGCTGATCCAGTGACTTTAATATAAATTAATGACCCAGGACAATGTGACTCATTTACTAAAGCAGTAGAGAATTTTCACTTTTTCTAGTAAATTTGAAAACTGCTTAATCCTGTGCAAGGAAAATGAAAAAAAAAAAGAATTTTCATGCACATGATTGTATGATGAAAGTCAGCACAACTTCACCTCATTCACCAATCCTTTAGTAAATCAGAAACACTATTAGAATACCAGAATGCTTGTGCTAGGTCAGTGATTGTCTAATAATTATCAGAAGAAGAGTTAGAAATAGCAGCTTACAGTATTTTTTTTGGTACAGGTTGAACTAAGGGCCTTTATGGCAGGATCACCAAGAACTTCCAGTTATGGAGTCACAGCACTCTGTTCCTATCTATGTGCTCTCTTGCATTGATACCTTGTCATATGTCTCTACAGTGAAGACTAAAGCTGACCCCATGTGATGGCACTGGCCAATCAGAATCCATCTGGTCTGTCCTGAAAGCACAGGGAGAGGAAACAAAGAGCAGTGGGTGTTTCAAATCCCCAGACTGGTGGAATGGCTGTGGGAGTTCTGTCAACTGGCGATTGCCAGTGGAAACTCAGGGGTAAGAAAGGGGTCCGGTGTTAGTTGAACTTAGTGTGCACTTGAAATCTATAGTCTTGCATAGGGGAAAACAGAGGTGGCTTCTTTTGCATAATTGGACTATATTTTCTCTGGTTCACATTGCCTAGCTATGATGTGCTTAAGAATAATATTTCCAATGTTTCAGATCCTTAACTGCATCTTAGCTTTTCTAGCACAGCAAGGATGGTTGGTAACAGCATTGATAGTTATATATTTATAGACTGCAACGGGACATCACTTATCCATATTTGCAAGCACTTAGACCAGCCTTTCTCAACCAGGGTGCCCAGGCACCCTGGGGTGCCTTGAGGGTTCTTCAGGGGTGCCTTGGTAAAATGGCTAAAAATTGCCCAAAATGTATATACAAGCCAGCGGGTGGAACAAGCCTGCCTTTTAGTAACACAAAGCCACAGGTTTTCATTGTGCACCATTACAACCTTTTAGCCGCTGGCATCCTGACAACCAATGACATCATCAGTTGATAAGGAGGATGTTGGCTGCCTGCACAGCATCCTAGTTTAACCCTCCCCTCCCCCTCTCCATCAGTGCTGGGGTCACATTATCTCAGTGATGGAGAAAAACTGAGGGAGGAGAGAAACATTAGTTTACTACTCTGTACTGGAGCGCAAAAGTGTATTTGCTTTGGAAGAATAAATCCCCTCTAATGCTGGGTGTCCTACGTGTGTGGATGTTGATGTGTTATATAAAACTATTTAGTTTTTCACATTTTAGAATGTTGGTGCTCTTTTAAAATTATGGACAGTCTTGAGGCACCCCATTTTAGAATGGGGTGCCTCAAGACTGTTCATAATTTTAAAGGGTGCTTTGGGACTGTCCACAATTTTAAAGGGTGCCTTGACTGAAAAAAGGTTGAGAAACACTGACTTAGGCCACTGTTGTGGTGACACCAGCTCGTATGGCATTAAATGCCCAACTATCTGTCCTAACAGAAGGAGGACAAAATATACATATATATCTGCATCTGCCCCAAAAGCAGTGCAAGAAGTGGGGAAGAGAAGTTTTCTTAAATTGTCTACAGACATAAGAGAATGCTGTCTTAACCATCTACAGTTAGATTGGGAAATGTTTCTGTTTGTATCCTCCATAGTGCAGGTCCCTTGCCAAGTCTGCTTGGGGAATGTCAGTGCCAGCAGATCCCAGCTGATTCTACTACAATTCTGTACAAATGATTTCTTTGATGGAATTCTAAAAATCAATCATTGCTTTCTTGAAAACTTCCTTCAATTCAAAAGCAATTCCTAGCAGCAGATGAACCTATTTAGCAAACAGTAAATTTAGGTTTACATTAAGTGCCCAATCACACAATTTTCAGATACACAAGAGAAATGTGCTGCTCTTTAGCAGACATGCAGGGATGTCATTCATTCTTAATGGCACCCTCTGCAAAATGCCCACGATTTCATATGCCTGAAACTACATGGTGCCGTAACACTGTATAGTTCCATGCAGCGCGATTTAATATAAAAGGGCCTAGGACTTTTTTTTCCACGTTTCTGATGGTAGAGCAGCCTATTCAAATACATGCAGAACGCAAGGTTGCAAAGGTCTGAACAAAGCCTAAAGGGGTGCTGAAATTACAAAGTTCACTAATTTCACCTTAATCTGACTTCAGTATAATTCCCTGTAGCTGGAATCCACAAAGCACCACACAGGGCCACAGGGTCACAGGGACAGTACACTCATAAATATTAGCTGTGTAACTTTTTCGGTATGATCTGGTATCTCCAATAAAATTCAGGGCTTGTTCACATCAAGTCCATAGACCTGTTTTCCTGCATTCCACCACAGGTATGGTGTGAACAGAACAGTGCGGCTCTCCAATTTAAATAGGATTGCAGCTAACATGGAAATAGGATGCCCAACATCCTGAAAAACAACATATATGTGTCTGGTCCTTTTGTTATATCATGTGGACTGTCAAGCAGCTCACACTAAACCAATGCAGAGGACTTCCAATCATATCACAGGAGTGGAATTTATTGGCTTGGGCTATACAGTTTTACTGCCCTACACTGTCTAGTATATCCGCATTTGTACCTGGCAGTTCAGAGGCAGAAACATGCCATATGGAGTTTTGAGATTAATAATAGGTTATGTACCTTGGCTAGTTTCAGCAACAGTCATTATAGAGGTGTCCATGTTTAATTTTCTCCTTTTTCAACCAATTTTACAATTGCATAATCTAGGACAAAGAAGCAACTAGCAAATGAAAGAAAGGAAGAAAGGTAACTAATATATCCAGCTCTCAAGCTACAGAAGTACAGAGAAATTCATCTTGTGTCTTCTCATGCTAAAGATCCATGACCCATGAGCCGGAAAGACACAGAGTAATATATACAGTCATGGCCAAAATTGTTGGCACCCTTGATATTTCTCCAGGAAATCATGTATTTCTCACGAAACGTATTGCATTAACACATGTTTTGCTATACACATGTTTATTCCCTTTGTGTGTATTGGGACAAAACAAAAAAAGGGAGGAAAGAAAGCAAATTCGACATAATGTCACACAAACCTCCAAAAATGGGCTGGACAAAAGTATTGGCACCCTTTCACAACTGCGGATAAATAAGAATGTTACAAGCATGTGATGCTCCTGTAAACTCACCTGGGGCAAGTAACAGGTGTGGGCAATATAGAAATCACACCTGAAAGCAGATAAAAAGGAGAGACGTTCACTTAACCTTTGCATTGTGTGTCTGTCTGTGCCACACTAAGCATGGACAACAGAAAGAGGAGACGAGAACTGTCTGAGGACCTGAGAACCAAAATTGTGGCAAAATATCAACAATCTCAAGGTTACAAGTCCATCTCCAGAGAACTAGATTTGCCTTTGTCCACAGTGTGCAACATTATCAAGAAGTTTGCAACCCATGGCACTGTAGCTAATCTCCCTGGTCGTGGACGGATGAGGAAAATTGATGAAAGATTGCAACGCAGAATAGTCCGGATGGTGGATAAGCAGCCCCAAACATGTTCCAAAGACATTCAAGCTGTCCTGCAGGCTCAGGGAGCATCAGTGTCAGCGCGAACTATCCGTCGACATTTAAATGAAATGAAACGCTATGGCAGGAGACCCAGGAGGACCCCACTGCTGACACAGAGACATAAAAAAGCAAGACTACAGTTTGCCAAAATGTACTTGAGTAAGCCAAAAGCCTTCTGGGAAAACGTCTTGTGGACAGATGAGACCAAGATAGAGCTTTTCGGTAAAGCACATCATTCTACTGTTTACCGAAAACGGAATGAGGCCTACAAAGAACAAAACACAGTACCTACGGTAAAATATGGTGGAGGTTCAATGATGTTTTGGGGTTGTTTTGCTGCCTCTGGCACTGGGTGCCTTGACTGTGTGCAAGGCATCATGAAATCTGAGGATTACCAAAGGATTTTGGGTCGCACTGTAGGGCCCAGTGTCAGAAAGCTGGGTTTGCGTCCAAGATCCTGGGTCTTCCAGCAGGACAATGACCCCAAACATACGTCAAAAAGCACTCAGAAATGGATGGCAAAGAAGCGCTGGAGAGTTCTGAAGTGGCCAGCAATGAGCCCAGATCTAAATCCCATTGAACACCTGTGGAGAGATCTTAAAATTGCTGTTGGGAAAAGGTGTCCTTCCAATAAGAGAGACCTGGAGCTGTTTGCAAAGGAAGAGTGGTCCAAAATTCCGGGTGAGAGGTGTCAGAAGCTTATTGATGGTTATAGGAAGCGACTGATTTCAGTTATGTTTTCCAAAGGGTGTGCAACCAAATATTAAGTTAAGGGTGCCAATACTTTTGTCCAGCCCATTTTTGGGGTTTTGTGTGACATTATGTCATATTTGCTTTTCTGCCTCTGTTTTATATTTGTTCCAATACATACAAAGGGAATAAACATGTGTATAGCAAAACATGTGTTAATGCAATACCTTTTTTGTGTGAAATACTTGATTTTCAGGAAAAATATCAAGGGTGCCAACAATTTCGGCCATGACTGTATAATTTACCTGCCAAACACAGATATAAATGATCAGTCCTTGCACTCAACCTCTCTCAGTACACTGCTGCCATGGACTTCTTTTCTTCTAGTTTATTTCTAGTATTTTTTAACTAAAATTTCAATCTAAAAGAATAAACATTGACATTGCACATAGCCATATTTTATCATTTTAACTTAAATGTTGCTGGTAATGGAGATTTTTCTTTACACTTTTCCCACTATACACTGAATTCATAAAAAATAAATGGGTGGTCCATATGAATAAAAGATAGACTTGTAAGCATCAGTCTTTAGAGGTAAAAGTGTTTTTATGGATATCATGAGCTTCTGAGTTAGGTATTCGATGAAACCAGTTGTACTTAATGGATAAGGATGCAATCTTTTAGAAAGATGAGGGAAGACTTTCAGTTTACTGTTTACAGGGTCATCTCCATTGGGCCACACCATTATACTACTAAAAATTAATGAGAGTGTGGGGAATCTCTGTAGAGTTTTATAAAGAAACACAAGCAGGCTTATTCAGTACAGAAAAGAAGAATAGTATGCCAGCAGCAGATCGACAGCAACAGATAAGCATTCAGTTTGGCTTTTTGTATTTAAAAATAGGTGTCGGCACTCCCTCCTTTCAAGTCACCCCTTATCTCTGCCCCCTACGCACCTTGAGCAACCTCCTTTGGTTGCACCCCCTACCCACCTCCAAGTACTGCCCCTGTTAGAGAATACAGAACCAAGTATCATTTTGTTGTGCTATAGAATGTGTTAATGATAACAAGAAAATCAATAAAATAGATCCCTTGCAGACAGGAACAACAAGCTCCCCCCACACACAACAATAGACCCCCCCGACAAGAAATACCCCCACAAGCAACAATAGATTTCCCAACAGCCAGCATCAATAGACCCTACATAATCTAGCAACAATAGACTCCTCCCTCAACAGGAAATCCATCTCAGCATCAATTGACCTCCCAGGAACAGCAGACACCACCAGCACCAACATATCTCCCAGAAGTCAGCAACATTAGACCCTCCAGCAGCCAAGAACTATAGATCGCTCTCTCAGCAGTGAATCTTTCCTGTCAACAATTGACACCCCAGCAACATCAGACTCTACCAGCAACAACAGATCTCCCAACAACCCACATCATTAGACCCTCCAGCAGCAAGCAACAATAGACCGTCCCTCAACAGCAGAATCCGCCTGGCAACAACTGACCCCCCCCCCCCCCCCAGCAACATAAAACCCCACAGAAAAAAAAGACCCCACAGCAGCTAGTATCAATTGACCACCAGCACTTCTTGCCATTACATACATTCAGTGCTGGAGGTGCTGGAACTGTATTCCTCCTTGTTCCCTCTGAAAAAAGATATATATATATATATATATATATAAATATATAATATATAGTATATGTATTTTATATATATGTATTTGATTTTTTTGGGAACAAAAAAATTTTAAAATAAATACAAAAGTTAGCAAAAAAAAGTGTGGAATATGTGAACTCAAGAAAATAAACTAGGGTTGCATTGATACCGATACTGGTATTGGTACCGATATTGAGCATTTGCCTGGGTATTGGTACTCATGCAAATGCATCAATACCTAAAACCAATACTGGAAGTGATGTCATGGAGGAGGAGTCGGCTTATTTCTCTATCATGGCAGCTTCCACTGCTTGGAATTATTTCCATTAAAGCGGGTTTTGGTGTCCCCCTGCACAGAGTCTGTTCTGTGATATTCCCACTCCTTGGTTACTGAAACAAGGAAAGTAGAGGAGACACTAAGTGTTTCTTGTCTGCTAACATCTCTCAGCCTGCAATGTGCATCATGTATCTGTATGTGCATCTGCTTACTAGGTGTCTGTGGACATCTGCTATCTGGGTATTGGTGAGTATAGGCATCTGCTATCTGGGTTTATGGTGTTTATGGGCATCTGCTATCTGGGTGTATGGTGTGTATGGGCATCTGCTATCTGGGTGTACAGTGTATATGGGCATTGGCTATCTGGGTGTACAGTGTATATGGGCATCTGCTATCTGGGTGTATGGTGTATATGGGCATCTGCTATCTGGGTGTACAGTATGTATAAGGGTTGCACCAATACTGTTGTCAGCTGAAATGTAAACAAAAGAATGCTGGCTATTCTAAAAAATAGGTATTGGTAATTTTTATTGGTGAGTACTAAAAAAGCATTGGTGCTCGTACTCAGTCTTAAAAAATTGGTATCTGTGCATCCCAAGATTAAACCCAGTTCTTTTTACTTGTATTGCTTTACAATTGCTGCATATAGGTGGTTCATCTTTTGGAACAAAGTACACCAAACAAGTCCAAAGAGCATTTCATAGCTGGATAGCAGTTATTTTGAAAGGGAAACCTGAATGATTTAGAAAGTAGTAGCAGAGTGTCTTGAATGGAGCCTGGAAAAAAGTCTTGTTTGGGATTTAAACATCTCACAGGCTCCTTTCTTGCACTTTTCAAGGCTTATGATCTTCCATCCATCCACTCTGGGTTTTGAGCCTCTCACTTTAGGTAAGTAAGGCTCACCTGGGACAGAAAGTCAGTGCTCTGTAGACTAGAGAGCAGACTGGTGGTATTTGCTAGAGCTGAGGTTGGGGATACTTTAAACAGTTTGTATTTTGAAGCCAACAAGAATTAGTCCTGTGCAGCTGGTTAGCTAGGATTGCTATTGCATAATTATTATTATTATTTATTATTATACAGTATTTATAAAGCGCCAATAGTTCGCTCAGCGCTGTACATTATAAAGGGGGACAGAACATGTGACAGAACAATACCAATACAATGCAAAACATGAGGGGATCGAGGGCCCTGCTCTTTCAAGCTTACAATCTAGGAGGGAGGGGATGGTGGCACAGGAGGAGATAGCTGTGGGGGATGGAGTGGTAGGAAGAGTGGAGGAGGTCGGCAAGTTAGCAGGGGGCGGGGTAGGCTTCCCTGAAGAGATGGGTTTTCAGGGTGCGCCTAAAGGAGAGGAGAGTAGGTGATAATCTGATGGGTTGGGGCAGGGAGTTCCAGAGGATGGGTGACACCCTGGAGAAGTCCTGGAGGCGGGCATGGGAGGAGGAGACCAGGGAACTAGAGAGAAGGAGGTCTTGTGAGGAGCGGAGTGTGCGTGTTGGGCGGTACTTGGATATTAGGTCAGAGATGTAGTTCGGGGCAGTATGGTGGACAGCTTTGTACGTCAGCGTTAGGATTTTGAATTTGATCCGTTGCGCAATCGGAAGCCAGTGGAGGGATTGGCAGAGAGGGGTGGCGGAAACGGAGCGGTTGGAAAGGTGAATGAGTCTGGCAGCCGTATTCAGGATGGACTGAAGCGGGGATAGCCAGCGGCGAGGCAGGCCAGTGAGGAGGGAGTTGCAGTAGTCGAGTCGTGATATGATGAGGGAGTGGATGAGCTGTTTAGTGGTTTCTGGAGTTAGGAACGTGCGGATTTTGGCGATGTTGCGGAGGTGGAGTCTGCACGAGTTTGTTAAAGAGTGGACTTGGGGCTGGAAGGATAGGTTGGAGTCCAAAATGACACCAAGTACTCTGGCCTGCAGGGCGGGTTTGATGGTGGCGTTGTTGGACATGATGGAGAAGTCAATGGGGGGTGGTGTCCGGGCTGGAGGGAAGACAAGAAACTCGGTTTTGGAGAGGTTCAGTTTAAGGAAGTGGAGCGACATCCAGTCTGATATGTCGCTCAACAGGTGTGTGATTCGGGTGGAGACCGAGGGGGTGAGGTGGGGGGTTGAGAGATAGATTTGTGTGTCGTCGGCATAGAGGTGGTAGTTGAAGCCGTGAGAGTGTATGAGTTGGCCAAGGGAGGAGGTATAGATGGAGAAGAGAAGGGGCCCGAGGACAGAGCCTTGAGGGACCCCAACAGAGAGGGGGAGTGAGAGGGAGGTGGTGGCATTATAGGTAACGCTGAAAGAGCGTTGTGACAGGTAGGATGAGAGCCAGGAGAGAGCAGAATCTCTGAGGCCGAGGGAGTGTAGTTTTTTGAGGAGGAGGGGGTGGTCGACTGTGTCGAAGGCCGCAGAGAGGTCAAGGAGTAGGAGCACTGAATAGTGGCCATTAGCTTTGGCGGTTAGCAGGTCGTTGGAGAGTTTGAGTAAGGCAGTTTCGGTGGAGTGTAGGGGACGGAAGCCGGACTGTAGGGGATCGAGGAGGTTGTTGTCGTTGAGGTGAGAGCATAGGCGGGTGTAGACTAGGCGCTCGAGGAGTTTAGATGTAAATGGGAGCAGGGAGATGGGTCTGAGGTTGTTCGGGTCATTGGGGTCCAGGGAGGGCTTTTTAAGTATGGGGGTGATGTGTGCATGTTTCAGAGGGGAAGGGAAAGTGCCGGAGGAGAGGGAGAGATTGAAGATGTGGGTGAGGGAGCGTAGGATGGAGGGGGAGGGAGGTTGTAGGAGTTGTGAGGGGATAGGGTCAAGGGGGCAGGTGGTGAGGCGGGCATCAGAGTGGATCTGGGAGACTTCTTCGATGGTAGTAAGGTCAAAGGTGCGGAGTGTTGGGGGAGCTTCAGTATGAGGAATGTAGGGTGGGGTGGGAGAGGAGGTAAGAGCAGTGGTGGGGCCGTGGGAGAGGGGTGTAGAGGGGGTAGCTGAGTGAGGGGGAAGGGGGTTGGAGGGAGTTTGAGCAGCGACGAAGTCCCTGTGGGTTATGTCGAGGGGGAGGGGGGATGAGGGGGTAGCTGTGTGAGAGGGGACGGGTTGAGAAGGCGTGTGAGTTGCGGCAATGTCCTTGCGAATTGTGTCAATCTTGTTTTTGAAGTGATTGGCAATCTCAAGGGCAGTGAGTGAGGTGCTGGGTGGAGGTGGGGGTGGCGAGAGTAGAGAGTTGAAGGTGGAGAAGAGTCGGCGAGGATTGGAGGAGAGGGCCTTGATGAGGGTCAGGAAGTAGGCTTGTTTGGCAGTATGGAGGGAGGAGGTGTAGGTGTGGAAGGCAGATTTGTATCGGGTGAAGGCTTGTTGGGATTTGGTTTTGCGCCATAGTCGCTCCAGGGCACGACTGTGTCGTTTGAGGGTTTTGGTGTGATCAGTCTGCCAGGGCTGGAGCGGTCGGGGTCTGATGTTGCGTGTGGTTAAAGGCGCTAGTGAGTCAAGGGCTGTTGACAGCGCATTGTTGTAGGCGGTCATAGCCAAGTCGGGGCAGGACAGGGGGAGGATGCGGTCATGGAGTTGATCAACTGCGGAGTGGAGGGAGGCAGGGTTAAGGTTGCGGAGGTTACGGCTGGTAGTAGTGTGACATTTGGAGGGGTAGGCATTGGAGGATGAGGAGATAGAGAAGGTAATCAGGTTGTGGTCAGAGAGAGGGAAGGGGGTGTTAGTGAGGTTGTGGGGAGCGCAGCGGTTGGAGAAGACAAGATCAAGGATATTACCGTCGGAGTGGGTGGTGGATTGTATGCACTGTGCAAGTGCAAAGGAGGAGGTTAAGTGGAGGAGACGGGCTGTGTCCGGGTTGTCGAGGTTGACAGGGATGTTGAAATCCCCAAGGATGATAGTGGGTAGCTCAGAGGAGAGGAAGAAGGGTAGCCAGGAGGAGAAGTCTTCCAGGAAGTGGGGTATGGATCCAGGAGGCCGGTATATCACAGCAATCTTTAGGGGGGTTGGGGAGAATAGTCGGACGCAGTGGGCCTCGAAGGAGGAGAAGGATAGGGAGGGGGGGTTTGGGAGGACTCGGAAGGTGCTCAGCGGTGACAGGAGCAGGCCAACCCCACCACCTTTACGACCGTTGGGCCTGGGTGAGTGGGTCCAGGTGAGACCGCCGTAGGAGAGTGCAGCAGGGGAGGTAGAGTCAGTGGGCTGGATCCAGGTTTCTGTAATCGCCAGGAGGTTGAGGGAGCGGGAAACAAAGAGGTCGTGGATGGCGGTAAGCTTGTTGCACACCGATCAGGCGTTCAGGAGTGCACATGAAAACGGGGGGGAGATTTTAGGGAGCAGGGGGACAGATACTAAGTTGCGGGGGTTGCGGCAGGACGTGGAGGCGGGAGGGTTTTGTGCGGGTGAGGGAGGTGGTGGAGGGCCAGGATTCGGGGAGATGTCCCCCGCGGTTATGAGGAGGAGAAGGGTGAGAAAGGTGGCATGGGAGCGGGATGTGCAGGAGCGTGAGAAACTACTAGTGGAGGTGATTGGGTCAGTGGGAGAGCGGAGTAATAGGAGGAGGTGGTAGGTGCCATAGAGGGGTGAGGGAAGCAGTGAGGGCACAATATACAAATGTTTTGGAGGAGCAGAGGGATATAGTGAATGGATTTTGGGAACAGAGGAGAGGAAAATGAGGAGGAGTGGAAGAGGCATTTTGGGGAGGTGATGAAAGCAATAGTAGGGAGATGATAGCAATGAGGGGTAGATGTACAATTTTTGGGGTGGAGCAGAGGGGTAAAGAAATGAGATTTGGGAACAGAGGATAGTAATATGAAGAGGAGAAGAGGGGTGTATTATATAAAAAGGTACACGGAGTGGGACTCAGGTATGTAAAAGATATTTCCCAGGGTGTTTCCTTGCAGTTTGTCCAGCATGCAGTAGAGTTTCTTGCTGTTGTTGTGTTCCTGCTGCTTAAGTTCTCCTGCTTTAGTTCAACTGCTGTGTTTAACTGCTCTGCACTCATTCAAAGCCGCACTCCATCATAAGCAGCACCCCCATCAGAGACTGTGCCCCCCATCAGAGATCTCCCCCATGAGCTGAACTAAATTTATAGGGAGATGCTCAAATGAGCATTCAACTCTGCCCCAATTAGAAGCTGATAAGGCTCACATGAATAAGGGGGGATGTTTCTTAGGAACCAGGCCACAGTCGTAAACCTGAGTGCGCCTAGAGGTGAGGACAAGTCAACAGATACACAGATATAATTACAACATTTGTTGAGAATTTAACAGGAGTCAATGCGTTTGTCAGGTTAAGAGTGGAGGTAGCAGATAAATGCAGTTACCCAGAGAAGAACAGCAGGAGTCAATGCGTTTGTCTGGTTAAGAGTGGAGGTAGCAGATAAATGCAGTTACCCAGAGAAGAACAGCAGGAGTCAATGCGTTTGTCTGGTTAAGAGTGGAGGTAGCAGATAAATTCAGTTACCCAGAGAAGAACAGCAGGAGTCAATGCGTTTGTCTGGTTAAGAGTGGAGGTAGCAGATAAATGCAGTTACCCAGAGAAGAACAGCAGGAGTCAATGCGTTTGTCTGGTTAAGAGTGGAGGTAGCAGATAAATGCAGTTACCTGTGAAAGTAGAGAAGGCATAATTAAAGTGCTGTGTTTAACTGCTCTGCACTCATTCAAAACCGCACTCCATCATAAGCAGCACCCCCATCAGAGACTGTGCCCCCCATCAGAGCACTAATTAGCATTGGGACACAGCTAGGGTCTTTGTTCTGTTTCAAGGACTGCCTTATCCATTGGCATACCTCCCCTAGATCTCTGTCCAACCTGCCAATATGGTCACCTGCTGAATAAGTACCCTCCACAGACTGCTCAGCTCTCTCAGTGTGGTTTAATTTGATGTTCACTGGTAAAGTGGTAAAGTGGAAAGTGTAAATGGAAAAACACTGTCTACAACTTGAAGCCTCCACTATGAAGGCTGAAGACTAACTGGGGGAACATGAAGAAGAAGCATGGGTCTAGCAAAGGACTAAACCAACTAATCCAAATATGCAGGCATACTGGATTGTATCACTTCAGAGTACAGTAACTTCTAATAGTGCCACTGAAGAGTCACTAGATGTCAGCACAAAGATATTTATACATTACATAAAAAAATCCAATGCAAAGTTGATGGATACACTATAATAGGGGTATTGAATTAAAATTCACCGAGTTCCGAGAAGTAAAATTTTCATGCATCGAATCTCATGTAGGCACTTGCAGTGCATTTTATGTGTGCCAAACCACGTGTTGCTATGGTGCGATTTGGAAAATAAAGAGTTGGGGAATTTGTATTTCTCGCGGGTAGTGCAGCCCATTAAAGTTAATGAACTGACCTACCCACGATGTGTGTGCCAAATGCACATGTAGAGATCTGAGTCTGTTCTTACATCAGTGTCCTCGCTGCACACCGCAGTCCCCTCTCCGTTCACAGCAAGATCCCCTCTTGGTGAGTGTCCTCAGCTCCCCCTTTACATCACCCAACTCCACCACTTTCACAGTGGTGTTCTCACACTTCCTTGACATCAACCCCCGCCAATAGTACGCTCCCCTTCACTGCAGAGTACTCTTTCACATTTTACTTCATCTCCCCACATTACTGTCCTCAGCCCCCCACTTTACTGTCCTCAGCCTCCCCCATGTTACTGTCCTCAGCCCCCACCTTACTGTCCTCAGCCCCCCCCCCATGGTACTGTCCTCAGCCACCCCACATTACATTTCTCAGCCCCCCACTTTAATGTCCTCAGCCTTCACACACTACATTCCTTAGACCCCCACATTACTGTCTTCAGCACGCCCCGCCCACTTTAATGCTCTCAGCCTCCCACATTACAGCCTCTAGCCCCTCACATTTCAGGCCCCAGCTCCTCCACTTTAAATTTTATGTCCTCAACCCTCCCCTACTACTGTCCTCAGTCCCCCCATATTACTGTTCTCAACCCCCCCCCCCCACTTGATGTCTACAGCTTCTCACCAAAATTACTGTTCTAAGCCGCCACACACTCAGTCCTCAGCCCCCACCCCACATTCAGTCATCGGCTCCTTTTCACATCAGCCCTCCTTCACACTAATGTCCTTAGCCCCTTTAACTTCACTCCCCCCCACTGTCCTACCTTACACAGATAGTGATTGACTGACAGTGATTGATTGCTAGGACTGCCCTTCATCCTAGCAACCAATCTCTTACTTGTTAACCTCGGGGAGCTCCCACCCAATCTGTCGTGAGTTCACCCCCACACCACGTCCACAGCGACTAGCTAACCGAGGCGCGCACTTGCGGCCATGACTTGGGGTAAGAGGGAATGAGGGGGACTTAACTTTGAATATATAAAACCGTATATAAGACCTGCCGTGATATACCAGAGGGAGACTCCACTCCAATCCAGTCAACCGACCACACACTGGCAGATACAAATCTTACATACAATCTGATGCACAAACTAGGGTTGAGGAGAAGCCTAGCAATCACACACCCTTCTAGGATCCCTCCAGGTATCCTACAAGCCAGAACCCCGGTGTTAATCACTCTTCCACTGTCCACACACCCCCACACCAGACACACCACAAACGGTAGCTTGCCACCACCCAACAGTTTATCCGCAGAACGGTCTGTTGGGATACCACACACACACAGATCTCCGTCTGGCAGATCTGTTACCTTTACAATCTGCACGCAATCTGCCAACACGCAGTGCAATTGCATACACACAGGCAATGAACTTGACCGAGCATATAAAGGCACTAAAATACAATCCAATCTAATCTCTCTGAAGATATGAGCCCGCTTAAGTACACAGAAGTCATGTATTAATTTTAAGATTTAATATCCCGAGAGTGGGCAGTACATAATATATGTAAAAGTATAAAGTTACAAAGAATACAAAAAATGCAAGAAGACACACGGACTGTTCACTATAAAATAAAAGGGAATAAAAAACAGAGATAAAACTTTTACCAAGATCTAGCCTGCGACTGGAGCAAGTCAGGGAGAGTCAGCAAACCGTCAGTTAAATCGAACAGGCTCCATACGAATCACCATGTCCATATCTCCAGTCCTCAATTTATGGGAATATGGATGTGGGATGGACATGAGTCCTGGGCCAATTGCCTCTGGGGGGTGTTCCTGTACCTGCCCACAGGATGTTGTGGGTGCTGACCTGCCCAAAGTCAATTGGACCAAGACCGGCTTGAATCACCAAGTCGGGGATTGAATTTCCGACACCAGCGCTTCAGTCCGATAGCGACAGTATCAATCACTGTTCCACTATCGCACTCCAGTGCCACATTACCATTTCCTGCATTTTCCTGGCCTTCTACATCAGCCACAAATATAGTTTTTATATGCCGATGTAGCCTACAGAGTACCCCATCAGAAGGAAATATTTTCATTTCTCTGCAACTAATATTTTAGCTTGTATGAGGGATGAAACATACTCCTTTGATGTATTAATGTACTTTTAGAGCTCCCAATGTCAGGGAGACAGATCCGAGCCTGATTACATATAGGTCACAAAATCTTATTAGCACCCAGGTGCCACTTCCAGCTTGAGGAAGCTCTGTCCCTTTTCAGATGCTAATTGATGACCATATGCCTCTGCCTATGACTGAATATTTCTTTCATGATAAGGACTGAACTAAATTTAGAATTACATATTGCTACAGGTCACATTTCAGCTACTCAAATCTGTAAATTTATGTTACACCCTCCATCCAGAACTTTCCTGCCTCCCGTTGTCAGCTCTGTGAGGATGACCTCAAGACGGCTGGGGAAAGAAAAGGCTCCAAAATGGTTAGACCACCTGAGTCCGAATGGGACAGTGACTTGGTCCGCATCCAGACTCCGGTCCGCCATTTAGTGATGCCTGCACTATAAGCATTCCAGAGTAGTGTTTATTTATTTTGAAGTTTTGCACTATTTATGTTGACACATTGAAGCACTGTACAGCACCTGTATACAATACTACCTGAACATAGTACAAACAAACACACTACTGTTTGTTAAAATATTACTGGACTGGTATCTGAGCCTACCATGTTGATCACTCAAGTGAGCATTATACTTGCTACCCATCCCCAGCTCACACCCGTAACCAGAATGCAATGCAAACACCCTGTAAAAAAGTTTAATTTAAAAGTAAAATGTATACAAATAAGTAAACAATGTATTTATCATTTTAACTAAAACAAAACTGGCAAAAAGTTTGAAAGTGTTCATAGTGACACACACAAGGATATATATTTTTAATCACATTTATTTGTATATATATATATATGTTTTAATTTATTTAAAGATATAGATATATATGGGTAATATATAAATAATAATCACAGGAGCACAACACTATTTTTATTTATTTTGCCAAAAAGTTTTACTTCTAAAATAGATATTTTTACAGTGTGTATGATGAAGAATATCATGTATGATTTTGGCAACAAAAGCTAATAAATAAGTGCCAATGTTTCTAAATATTTTTATAACATCTACCAGGATGTGTGCCATTATTTTTTTTTAATAGTATGTGTTTTCTTATTCGGGAATTAGTCTGGGAAAAAATATCTGCTGTTTGAGGCAATAGGAGTGTGAAGGAGCAGTGTGAGATGCAGGGAATGCAGAAGATAGACTGTACACATTGCAAGTGCTGTTGTACTCATTTGCAAATGTGGTGAAGCTCTGCTGATTTCCATCATCCAATCATATGCAAGAAAAATGCTTTTTCTTTTTAGATTTCCTTGTACCTGAGTATTTTTTCCAAAGTGAAGCTTCACCATATTCACTAAGCTCTGGGGAAAATCAATGCAACTGCAATTACAAATGGCACAGTATATTTGCCTTTAGTAAATCAACCCCATTCTATTTAATGAGTTGGCTGACTCATATATTTGCATCCTGGTTTGGAGATTTAAAGTGGCTCAAAAGCCTTAAGGTTTTACACCTTAATGCATTCTATGCATTAAGGTGATAAACCTGTGCTGCACAAACCCCCTCAGTTCCCCCTTATTCTACATACCTGAGCCTGATCCGATCCAGTGATGTGCACAAGAGCAATGGCTCTCACCTCTGTCTCCCTCCTCCCTGGGCAGATTGATAGCATTGGGAGCCAATAGCTCCCACTGCTGTCAATCAAATGCTGTGCCTAGGGAATGGGGCCGAGTATCCCCCCTCTGTGTTAATGGATGATCCTGTAAGGGTGCCGACAATGAAAGCGGCTTTCCATGAGGACACCTGCCAAAAAGGAGGGGCCAGGAGCACCAACAGGGGATGTCAAAAGCAGAGGATCGTGACTGGTCTGTGCAAAACCATTGCACAGAGCAGGTAAGTATAACATGTTTGTTATTTTAATTAAAAAAAAAGAAGCTTTAATGTCACTTTAAGCACATTCATTGTGTGGGGCTACAAAGTAAGGAACAGGGCCTGAGCAAATATGACTGCGTCTTGTACCTAGATGATCACAAACTATACACTGAAATAAAAGGATCCATTTACACCACAGCACAATGTAGAAAATTAGGTCTAACAAATAGGAAAGCAAAATAATATTGACATCACTACCCTTCATATTCTCGTTATTGCTTACTGTATCATTAACCACATGAGTACTAACCTTTATATATCCTTTCCTTTACCCTTTCTCTACCAGGCCAGGCCATTTTCCAGTTTTTATTGCTGTGATTGACAAATACTTGGTCATGCAATAGTGTACCTAAATGAAAATTATATCTTTTTTTGAGACATATGGAGATTTCTTTTGGTAGTGTTGAATAATAGTAGGGTTTTTTTTCCTACATAAAGGAAAAGCAATTGTTTAAAAAAACCTGTTCACTTCCTGTTATAAAACATATTAAAAAAATGTCAGAAAAGTAGACACCCAATCTGATCTCTTTTTTGGCTGAGCTTTTGGCAAAGAAGAGACATGCTAGTATTGAGGTGGTTAAAATATGAAGCTTGATAATGGTTCCATAGATACAGCAGCATCTTAGCTCATACACAGGGGAGGAGGAGGTGAAGATGTTAATGTACAGGTAACATACAGTAGAAGGGGGGAGAGGAAGGGGTTAATATGTAGATGTGCAAAATATGGGAGGTGAAACGTTAGTATACAGATCTCTAGAGACAAAATGGAGATCAGATGTATAGGGGTGGTAAAAGGGTTAAAAAATATTCCACAAACAACCCCCCCCACGTGAAATCTGCTGCTCCTTGTGCTCTGAAACTAATACATTATGTCTGTTGTGTGGAGAAGAGGTGGGTTCTTGGTAGTACTGTTTAAATCTGTTATTGAATTGATTGGTCTGCTTGGATTGGCTCTGTATACCATGTCTGCAAACTGAGTCTTCCAATAACTGCTTAGTTCACATCATTAATTGAGTGCACTGGCCACCCTATTTCTGGATTGCCATAAACGGCATTTAACCTCCCTAGCGGTCTGATTATGTCAATATTTCTGTGCTCAAAGCGGTACATTTTTTTGCATGGAAATATGCTGTTTTTTATTATAGGTCTGTAATTCTTAGGAATAACTTACTGAAATCTGTACGAACAAGAGTCTAGTAAACATCCCGGGTATGATAAAATTTGAAACACTAAATCATAAATTATAATATAATAATTAATCATAAAAATAATAATATAATAATAAATTTAATTCTTTTACAAAGAGCTTTATTGAAAATTAAGCAAAGATAAACAAACATTCGGAACATAGATTCAATGACCAACAATTATAAATTGTATTGGGTGAGGGGAAGCTAGTGCAAGGCATGCATTGATAAAGGCATAAGCTTTACATAGGTGCCCTGTAGGAAAGGATGGGGGAAGGGGTTGGAAGGGAACGATTAACAAACCTTTGTGGGCAAATGATAATGTAAACTCTAAAGGGGAGTTTTGCTACATCAACATTATAGAAAATGGGAGAGGCACGAGAAGAGGCCTCTCCAAAAAATGGTACATGTTCAAAACCTAGAGTTTATAAAGAAATCTAGATTGCATAGATAGTATTGCAGATGTAGCGCATAAAACAGCAAGCACAATAATACATTTAATTCATTAATATAATCAAACCAAAAACACTGAAATGTGAAATATAGCACCAAGTTCGCACATCACTGAGCAAAGTCGCAAAATCGTTTTCAGTGTCTGATGACGAATTTCCCCCACGAATCATTATCACTCAATTCTGCAAGTGGTTCTGATTTACTATCGCTGTTCTCTAGCTGGTCTAAAACTGCTTTTGACCTAAAGGGACGCTTTTTGGACCATGGACCTTTCTCAGTTTCAAGGAAGAAAGAACAGTTAAAATGCAGGCAGGGCACTGGACAAAGCATTAGGGACAAAATGTATGTGAAATGCTTTGATACAGTAATATAATACTATAAGATTTTAGTGTATTTAGTGAATTTCACATTTTAACATTTTTGAATATCCAGCCGATTCCGTCCCCCGTACGTCCCGATGCTCACAGGGAACAGAACCCGGAAGACGGATGCCAGCATCGGCCGGGGACGCTGCAGGGGGGACATCGCGGGAACGCCGGACAAGTTAAGTGCTGGAGGGGATCCCTTAGCAACGCTGCAGGGTAATCCCAAGTGTAGCTCTGGGTTACCGCTTCTGGTACTGAAAGTTAACCCCGAGCTACACTTAGCAATACTGTCAGGGGGGTTAAGGAATAGGTGTCCACCTCCCCATTTTTTTTCCATACAGAGGTAGTTAATGTCTCTTCCACAATTTTTAAGATATAGCTGTGATAAAGATCGACTTCATGCAACCAACCTGACCACGATGTAATATTTTAAAAAATCGTTTTTCATTTAGGCAGAAAAATAGGAAATACTGCTTATAAAAATAATGTTGTCTTTTATCCATCCGGCAGGTGGAGCTATATTCTTCTTCTCATTTGTATAGTAGTGTGACTTTCAGCTGTGCTTAACCTCCCTAGCGGTCTGATTATGTCCATATTTCTGTGCTCAAAGCGGTACTTTTTTTGCATGGAAATATGTATTTTTTTTATTGTAAGCCTGTAATTTTTAGGAATAACTCACTGAACAAGAGTCTAGTAAACATCCCGGGTATGTTAAAATTTGAAACACGAAATCATAAATTATAATTTAATAAATAATCATAAAAAATAATATAATAATAATACATTTATAATCATAATCAAACCAAAAACACTGAAATTTGAAATATAGCGCCAAGTTCGCACATCATTGAGCAAAGTCGCAAAATCGTTTTCAGTGTCTGATGACGAATTTCCCCACAAATCATTATCACTCAATTCTGCAAGTGGTTCTAATTTACTATCGCTGTTCTCTAGCTGCTCTAAAACTGCTTTTGACCTAAAGGGGCGCTTTTTGAACGCCATGGACATTTCTCAGTTTCCAAGCAGAAAGAACAGTAAAAATGCAGGCAGGGCACAGGACAAAGCACTCAGAACAAAATGTATGTGAAATGCTTTGATACAGTAATGTTTTACTATGTGATTTTAGTGTATTTAATGAATGTCACTTTTTCAAATTTTTAAATTTCCCGCCGTTCCGTCCTCGTATGTCCTGACGTCGCAGGGAACGGAACCCAGAAGACAGATGCCGGCATCGGCCAGAGGACATTGCCACAGACACTGCAGGAGGGACATCGCAGGAGCGAAGGACAAGGTAAGTGCAGAAGAGATCCCGGAGCAATGCTGCAAGGTATTCCCGAGTGTAGCTCGGGGTTACCGCTTGTGGTACTGAAACTTTACTCCAAGCTACACTTGGGAATACCTTTTTAATGTTTTTGTCGTTTCACCACTTTCACTAAGTTCTAGGGAATATTCTGTAGCAAACTGCAACTTCCCCTACAAAGTGAACAACCTTTTTGCTGCACAGTGGTTAAATGGTTAGCACCTTCGCCTGACAGCATTAGGGACATCGGTTTGAATCCCAACCATGGCACTACCTGCCTGGAGTTTGCATGTTCTCCCTGTGGCTTTCCTCTGGGCTCTCCAGTTTCCTTCCACACTCCAAAGACATACTGGTAGGTTATTTGGCCCTAGTATGTGTATTCAGGAATGTGACTTAGGGACCCATGATTATACACACCTTGAGGGTTAGGGGCTGATGCAAATGTACAATATATATATATATATATATACAGTATATAAAGTGCTGGGTAAATCAATGGTGCCATAAAAAGTACCTGTAATAAATATAAATGATACATTTACCTTTATTAAATCAACCCTACTCATCAATACCAAACATGTTGACTGGAAATTCAGAATAAATTACAAGAATATAACTCACAGATTCTACCACAGTCTTGAATTTACCTATATCAAAGCAGTCCAAAAATATGGACTTAGGAAACTGCATCTTTAAGCCTCTTTAAGCCTTTATGTACATGGCTGCTTAAGGCTTTATGATGTAACATTCAGTTGTATTTCCTGGCCTGGGAGTCACAGGTGCTGCATACAGCTGCCCCTCGAAAACAATGGCTGTGCATGGGTATATGCTGCTATCTCCATTAACACATGCTTGCATACAGACATACAACACTGGCCGCAGACAGTTTATATCCAGGGATGTACATTTGTGCGCATGCGCATTTAGTCAAGCACCAGCATACACCAGTTTACAACCATTTCTATGGGTGGATCTAGGCAGCACCTGTGGCTCCTGGGCAGAGAGATACGCTCAAATGTCAGGCATATGGTCCTGGGGGGCCATGTGCATGAGGCCATATACAAAACTTTATTACCCATATCATTAAAATAAAAATGCATAATATTTAGACTTAAGGTGAAAGTACTGATCTGCACACTTGCCCCAGATCAGTGCCTTAGAAAATAATAAAGCTATTGGATTAGAATGACAGCTAGAGAGTTAGCATTTTTAGAATGGGGGGGGCAGTAAAAACATCCTCCATATCTCCACAGTATAGATCCCCTTTAAAATAGCTAGGAGAGTCTGGTGTCCCCTGATTTTACTGAACCAATGAACAAAACTAAGCAGCATTAAGCAGTCCTTGTGTTCTCCCTGGCATCCCTGTGGTGAACAAAAAGAGCAGTAATTAGGTCTTTTGATCAAATCAGAGGCCATATTATCCATTAGAGAAGAGGGCCTAATCTCTAGAACTGGTGCGGCCACAGATGTCAGCTGAGTTGTGTCTGGGGTTAATGTTACTCCAGGAAAAAGCATTGAAATCACAAATTAGAGATTATTCTCTCCAGAAATATGGATGTATATGCAAATACAGAAATAAAAAAAAAAATTATACAATCAATATTGTATAGCAGGATTTAAATTTCATAGACAGCTGCCCAAAATTACAAATATACCAATTAATACAAGCTGTTATAATAAAAATTGGCTGTCCACAATAATCATACTGCCAAATATACAATAAAAATGCTTTAATTCTGCATTAGTAACATTATGGTAATTATATTGTTTTATAGTAACAATGAATCCTATGTATGAAATTACCTCTGCCCTGTTGCTTTATTAATTAAAGTGGATGTAAAGGATGAAGGATTTTTACGTTCATGCATTCTATGTATGAAGGTAAAAAACCTTCAGTGTGCATTTCCCCCCACAACCCCCTAATACTTACCTGGGCCCAATTTCAATTTCAGCGATGTGCATGAGAGCCTCGGCTCTCCTGGGTCTTTCTCTCCTCATTGACTGACATACAGCAGCAGAAGCCATTGCCTCCCACTGCTGTTGATCACAGCCACTGAGAAGGAAGTGGGGGGTGAGATTGAGACACACTCTGTGTGTCTCATTGACACACAGAGTCCGCTCATGAGCAAGCAAGCACGAGTTCCCCCAGAGCAAGAAGCTTGCTCTGGGGGCGCTTGGCAAGGGGAAGAGGCCAGCAGCACCAGCGGGGGACCTGAGAAGAGGAGGATTGGGGCAGCTCTCTGTAAGATCATTGCACAGATGTCAAGGTCCTACCTTTCCTCAGAGCTTGTGCATCTCCATGTGCTGGCATCCATCTTAGGTTTCTGCAAAGCATGGTGGGAACCTTTATGCCTTCAGGCTTCTGCAGCTCCTCCTCAGAAGGGTGTGGTTGATCACATTTAAGCCTGCTGTCTGCAAGTGCTCTCTGCATTCGTGTCCTGTATGTTCCCTTGTCGCAAGCTCTTGTGCTGTTCTCGTTGCTCTCCTGGTAACCGACAAGACTATTTGCTGCTTTAACCCTTTACCTGACCTCCCGTTGCTGAACCCGGCCCGGGACCTGAGTATTCTTTGCCTACCGTCTAGTACTGTCTGCTCCGTTGTTATTGACCCGGCCTGTCTGACTACGCTACACGTGTTCCCATCTAGCTCCCACCGGCTGTACGCCATTGGGGGCAGTCGTTACCGCAGCTGGGGTTACTCGGGGGCCGCAACCTGGTCTCAGGCTGCGTCAAGTCCATCCCCACCATCAGGGGCTCTGGTGAAGGGTAGCCTGGGGCTTAGACTCCACGCCCTGAGGGACTCTGGTCTGCGGGTAGTGGCTGTCATCAGTCGCTGCGTGACCCTACCATAGGCCTGCCTGCCCATTACATTGTTCCTGCCCTGACAACAGAGCAGGTAAATATGATGTGTTCATTATTTAAAAAAAACAAAAAAAAACAACCCTTTAGAACCATTGTAAAATATAATGTTCCTCTGGCATACAGACTTGTAGTATGACGTTTGTGTAATAGTGCATACAGTAATACAACAGCCATGCACTTCTGCCTTGCAGCAATGGGGACAGCAGTTTTGTATCCTGGTCAGGGCATTAACTACATGGCATTTACGTGTTCTCCCTGTTTTTGAGTAGGTTTCCTCTGGGTGCTCTGGTTTCCTCCCACACCCCAAAGGTAGGTAATCGGCTGCTGTCTAAATTGGTCCTACTGTATATGAGGTAGATAGCTCCTCTACTTCTCTTCTCTCCTTGACATGTTTGAAATAGTAGATGACATTTTGTTCATGAAGTAGGACAGCCCTAGAAAGCTTGTCCCCCTTTTCTGGAAAGTTAACCCCTTTTTACTGTCTTAGTTAAAGCAGTAGTAAACCTTGACCTTTAAACAAAACAAAAAAAAACCTGCAAGGTAATGTCATAACATGCAAGTATTCATCGCATACTAGCACATTGTGTGAAACTTACCCTAAAACGAAGCCCTCCAGCGGCATGTTGTCACCGCTGACAGGGCTTACATCTTCACCCGGTCCTTCTTCCGGATTCGTGGGCTCCGGTGGCTTGAATGGCCGAAGTGAAAAAAACAACTTTACTACCACTTTAATAGAGATCATTTTACTGCCACAATCTTAACAGTAGGCTTAGGCTTGTCATACAGACTTCCAATCCATAAACCCAGAAGCTCTTGAGATAACCAATTCAGCCATATAGACACTTCCATATTTGACTGATGTATGTCAGCATTTATGTATTTCGTGTATCAAAGATCTATACCAAATGGACAATAATGCTTGATGTATCATATTTCCATTGCAGAATCTAGAGTCTCTTCTCAATTTACTACAATCACCTAAACTACCATAATAACAACTGATGACATTCAATCTCAGCCATATAGAGTGAGCTCTATTTATAGTCAGGCAGACTTGAATGGTAGCCTTGCCACGTGAGAGAGGAAAAGTATGGCAGCCCATAGTATTGAGAGCGTATTTGGATGTGTTGGTGTGATCTGACCACCCTCAGGCAACCGAGTCCTAAGAGACATGAACAGTCTCAGATCTACAAGCTGTACAGAGAGGGGAGGGAGGCAGAGCAGCGGGAGGGAGGCATAAACAGTTTAGCTTGTGTGGAATAACTTCTTCTCTCCTTTCCCTTTTCCTTACCTTCCTATTCTTCGCTCCCTTATTCATAATCTCTTCTCCTTAGTGCTTTTCATTCTTGGATACTACCTAAGTCACATAAGTCATTAGCACACATCTCAACTGTAACTAACAACTAAAGTCAACTCAAGGTAAATCTTTTTTGACATTTCTTTCAGACAAAGTAAGGTTTTTGTTGCTGTTTGAGGCTACCTGTCCAAATGAAACCCATTCTGTTTTTTTTTTTCTTTCCTGGTGTTACAGGCATAGTAAATGAGAGGAAATCTATCCAACGGAGTCACAGGCACTAAGAATCTGACAGAAATTCTCATAATGCCACTCTCAATCCAAAACTACATTTTTAAGATGTATTAAGGGCATATTAAAAACTAAAAAATAAATAAATACAAACAGACTGTTTTTTAAAAATGTGCATTTATGAATTTTTTGATTTGAGCTTACATGTTCCAGTAGACTAATTCTCAAGTCACAGGTCCGTACCCAGGTATAGACCTTTAGTTACGAAGTAGGAGGAAGTATCAATGAATTACAAGTGTGGTGTAATCACCCCACCTGGTTCAATTGAGAACTACAAGTTCCTCTGCTTTGGTGGCAGATTGGACTCGTAGTCGCTCTATTCACAGATCTCTGGGAATGGATGACTAACTGTGTAGGCTGAATCGAGCAGAGCTGCACCAAATTAAAAAAATCACAGAACTGTGGTAATCTGAACCACAATATTCAGTGAGATAAGAGGGTGTTTGGGGGTAGGGGGCTGTGGACTATGAATATGTTTTATGCTATACCCTAAATATGGGTGAAACATGAAACATGATCAGAATGATTTAGCTCTAAAGTTAGTTCAATAAAACTAGAAATTTTCTTTAACAGTTTGCGAGAATAAGATAGTCTAAGATAATTCATTTTTTTAGTCTTTTTTTTAAATCAACACAAAAGACGGTACTTAGGTACTTGCCAAGATTACCAAATTATGTCCACCCTTTCTGCCTCCCCCTCCTTCATTCACAAATTCTGTTCTATAGCTTCCATCAATGAAAAGTGATCTACGAATGGAGAAGGTGGACCATTCATTCATCCATGCTATGTGTTCCCAATACCTGGAGGGACTATAAACCTGCTTGTGCCTAGCAAAGAAGACCCCTTAAAGGACCAATCTGGAAATATTTGATTCCTTCCTTGGTTGTGGAGGTGGGCATTGAGGGATGCAGATTCCCCCCCCCCACCCCCCACAGGTACATTGCATTGATTTACTAAATGCAAATAGACTGTTCATTTTTCAAGGGAAGGTGCACTGTGAAAGGAAATTTTTCCCAGAACTTAGTGCATGTGAGGACATTTTAAAAAAAAATTTATATGAGGATTCTAGTACAGAGTGGGGAGGGTGGATTTGGGTCTTTACTTTATTGACAGGCTTGTTTTAAGCTGTTATGCAAACACAGTTCCCAAAAAGAACGCACATTGGGAAATAACAGTGAATAATTATTATTCGGGAATGTATGTGAGCAGATTGTCAAGCATATTCCCCTTCAAATAAAAACAAACTGGGAAATCACTGAACATCATAACCAAAATGTCAATATTTGGCAGACTGATCCTTTACATTCTGTAAACTACCAGGCTTGCTTATGCTTCTGGTTGTTTTTTTCCATCAGGCACACATTCCTAATGCAGGATTGTTTTGCTTGTGCCTATCCACATAACGGCTAGATAGTAATCCTCGAGCTCTGCCATGACAGCAGTGGAAAAAATTCATAAAAGCCTCAGGAGCTGGAAAAGGGAACATTTTATCCTGCGTGTTGTTAATATATTTATTGTGCTGAAACTCTTGGTAACATCTGTTCTGCATATTTTAAATGGCACAAGGTGTTCTTACATAAACTCAAAACACTAAGCATTGGTTTAGTATTCCTGGGCAATGTGCATTGCCAGCATGCAGAAATCAAAATACAAGAACACGCCAAAGAACTTCCCGTAAGTGTGAAATCAGTGGCAGAAATGAGACCTTGTAAGATATGACTTCAAACTGAGTGTATGATGTAGTGGCAAGTGTAAGACATCCTAGGAGTCCAATCTGCAAGCCTGACCCTGTACTGGAGACAATGGGTTATATCTTAAGTGTGAGATGAAGCAATTCATGAAATTACAAACGCACTGGTAATCCGCCATAACACAGCTTGGCATCAATGACAAATTTCAAATCACATTGCCACCTCATTTCTTCTTTCATGATATGGGAAGCTTCTATAGAATGAAGATGATCACATTTGATGGGAACTATTTTGTCACTGTTAGAAAAAGAACATATAACCTATGTCAAATGAAATCTGTCCCTAAGAAAGGTGTCTTGAGCACTAAGGAGTTCATTGTAATAACCCTTTTTTTTTTTACAGGGAAAAATAAAGATTTTCTTATAACTTAAGCGGTCATATCAGTGGATGTATTAATTAAGGCAGGCTATAGATGGTGATAATTGTTTCCTGCAACCATAGGTATAGACAGTGTTGACAGGGGAATCCCTCCCACTGAGCCATTGTGTTCTCCAGGTAGGGGAAGCCATCCCCACTGGGAGAAGACAGTGATTATTGCTAGTGGCTATAACAGCTGCTAACGATAATCACATCAAATCTGGCAGGCTGGTTGTACACAAGTTAATCAATCAATCAACTTGGGCACCTTCAGCCTGCCCATAAATTGTTTGAATCTTGGCAGGTTTCTGCTGAACCGCCTGAGATTCAAACCATCTATTGCTGGTTTTAGATGTGGTTTTAAGTGCAAACTGTTTCAAGTCATAAGGCTTCATGTGGGTAGGCTGTCACTTTGATTTATGTTATTGCTATGAAAGTATTGTTTTGATTCGAGGTCTGATATTGGTGTTAGGATCAACTTTTGTAGTGTTGGTTAGAGCAGTGAGTTAAAAACCTCTCTGATGCTTTTATAGCTTTCTGTGTCCATGTTGGGATGAGTCACTAGGCAAACCTAATCCTCTGAAGGGTAAAACAACTTGTTTATATAGTATGTATTTCGAACTTGCTTATATAATATGTATTTGTCAACTGTTTTTCTGGAGTTTTGCTTTAAAGGGTAATGATTATGGGTTAGGTTGACATTACATCCTTTTTTGATTGTAAACATTCTTTTTTCAGGTTGGAGTCTCTACATTTCTTCATTGCCGGTAAAGTCTGTGACTGCCTTATCATCTACTCCAGTACATAATGGCTTATCTCTTAACTGACATGTATCATGTCATGCTTGGAAAAGTTCTGTCCTTGGTCTGGCAGCAATTTCATTGAAAGGACTTCATGTTAGGTTTGGTCATATCTTTTAAGGCGCAGGCTGGTTGGTCTATGACATACAGCATGTGATAAGGCAGAAGGAGCTTTGCAAAAGATTTTACAGTAAATTTATTTTGGAAACAGTGGGTTGGAATTAGGGAAAGTAGAGTTATATGTGAGTTTCCATTTGATGCAAAAATAAATATAAAATAAAGCAGGAAGAGAACCTTCTTGTAACAACTACAATATACAGAATAAATTAAGCTGGGGACTTCATTCTAGAGGTCTTGCTACTAAATTACCCCCCAAAAATCAAATAATTAAATGGATGCTGTTTTATTTGTACATCAGATTCCAAAAAAAGAAGCCTAGTGCATGTAGAACAGTAGTTGCTCATGTACTGTTTTCGGCCAAACTCACTTTGACTAATAAATGTAAATCTTCTGATATTTCTGTAGTTATTGATAGACTAAATGTTCAAAGCCAATATGAATGTATGCTTGCTTTTAAAAACTATAAGCGTTCTAAATTAATACACCAATGGCAAATATGGTTTACAAACATTAGAGCAGTTAGCTATTTAGGAGAGCTTATTAAAAAATTATGTTTTGTAAGATTTTTTCCTATTATTAATTTTCCTCAAATAGTAGGAAAGACTGAAAAAACATAGAATTTTGCTTCACATTCTGGTTATCTTTGTTATGGTTATCATATACACTCACCAGACACTTTATTAGGTACACCTTGCTAGTGTCAAGAAAATATCCCCACACCATTACACCACCACCACCAGCCTGAAACGTTGATACAAGGCAGGATGGATCCATGCTTTCATGTTTTTTACACCACATTTTGACCCTATCATCTGGATGTCGCAGCCACCAGTCTGCCCATTCTCCTTTGAACTCTGACATCAACAAGGCATTTTCATCCACACAACTGCTGCTCATTGGATATTTTCTCTTTTCCAGACCATTCTCTGTAAACCCTAGAGAGGGTTGTGCATGAAAATTCCAGTAGATCAGCAGTTTATGAAATACTAAGACCAGCCCGTCTGGCACCAACAAATATGCTATGTTCAAAGTTACTTAAATCCTCTTTCTTACCCATTCTGATGCTCAGTTTGAACTTTGGCAAGTCGTCTTCACCACGTCTAGATGCCTAAATGCAGTGAGTTGCTTGCTGCCATGTGATTGGCTATTTAGCAATTTGTGTTACCATGCAATTGAAGAAGTGTATCTAATAAAGTGGTCGGTGAGTGTATTTTTACAACTCCTGTTACAGTCTGAGCCCGTGTGGGGTAACAGGGCATTTTCTACAATATATCTGTATTATGTTCTTGATTGTAAACATAATAATTTGATGTAAACTGAATGCATATTATATTTGGATACTCTTGGACCTTTGTAAAGAATTTATATATCCTGTTTCCTTTTTGTTTGAATTTAAATTTAATAAAAATTATATAAAGAAAAAGTGAAACCTAATGCAAACATAAATGCATAAATGGAAGAGTGAGAAGCCAGTGCAAAACATTTCTTCATAAAAGCGTTTGCCTGTGAGAGTTTGCTAATCCTGTAGTTTGTCGATCAGCACCTAACCACACCTAGTCCTGCCCATGCTTTCTGGATTTCCAGCACTGCCTCTGTTGCTGAAAACCCTCCTGCTGTGAGCGGCAGTGTCTGGTAGTGAAATGAAGGAGAAATTGACTCGATCAGGAAAGGTAAAGAATGTTTTTTGTTTATTTTATGAGGCTTGTGTATCATATAGTAACTGGATTTAGAACTTTTTTAGACAGGAGACGTTAGCTATACTCTAAGAATAGGCCCACAATTAGACTGCATGTCCTTTCGCTCCAGACAGAGTTTCTTTTTGTAGACCACAGGCGCCTCCATGCATGGGCACACTCAGAAAAGCAAACTTCCAGATTGAAGCTTAGACAAACCAACAGTCTTGCTTTATTGTCTGTTGAGATAATGTACATTGCATTATAGAATAGCTGGTGGATACAACAGAACTCCAACGAGGAGCTCAAATCAAAGTCTACATTCTGACAATAGAAGACATTTTCTTTTGAAGCAAAAGGCATGTTCATTTCAGTGCCTGATCTTAAGGGCTTGTATTAGTTATGAATTATGGTTTTAATGACGGGTTCCCTTTAGTCTATTAATGCTGCAAGGGTGAATCTTTGTATTGTGTCTTTTTTTTTCAACCATGTGCAATGCTTTAGGGTTTTAACTCCCACTTATTCCATACTCTCCAAGGAAGAATAAGAGGACGTTTCATACAGACAATGCAATTCTCATGAGAGAACTACTGTGATTACTAAAGACAGCAGTGTCAATCATGTAAAAAGGAATGGCAGGTGGATGATAGAATGAAAGCTTTCAGATATAGAAGAAGTAGTTATCTTTGTGTAGCTAGAATTAATTGGTTATATTCAAATACAGCAACATTAAGTCATGATTATTCTGTTAACTGTAACACAATTGGCTGATCACCAACATGAGTAGATATTCATAACAATAACAATATAAAAAGTACACATTTTATTTTATAGTTAAATAGATATTGTGATGTAAAAGAGAAGTGGTCATCCATTTCATTTGTAAGCCTTGGAACCTGATTCCTAGGGGCAACACAGACAATTCGTATTTCAGGAATGTTAATAAATGAGGCTTATTATGTACAGATCAACCACACAAAAAAACAGAATATCAGTCGAAGCTGTTCATTTCAGCTAACTTACTTCTGGGAACTTTTATTGATTTAAAAAGAGGTGGACTAGTTAGATGGATCCAACCAACCCTCAGAGGATGCTCTGGAGGGTCCTGAATATGTGGCCCTTGTAATATCTGCAAAAGAGTTTAGACTGAGTGGTCTTTCTCTCCAGTAAAGGCCATGTGATCAAATGCCTATAGATTATGTTAGCAGCACTGAAGGGAATATAAAGCAGCCAGGGGCGGACTGACAACTCATGGGGCCCCTGGGCAATAGGGGATCATGGGGCCCCTGTGTCCTTGCCCAAACTCAAAAAAGCCTGTGAAAAAGGTACCAGGGGCATCTCATGGGGCCCCCTACTGACCCCGGGCCCTCGGGCAGTGCCCGAGTTTCCAAATGGTCAGTCCGCCCCTGAAAGCAGCATTTTCTAAGGGAGCAAAGCATTTTGACCTAATACTCTTTTTTATTTATTCTTTTTAGCAAGACTGTTAAGCTAAGTTTAAAAATTAACCTTTATTTCCATTTAAGAAATCACATCTCCCCAACCCTCCCACCTCCCTATTACATATTTGGATGTTTTTTATTCAATAGAAAGCACCTTTTTTAGCAGGTAACAGAATTATGTAGTCATTCCTCCCTCCCTGCAGTATCTTGGGATACTGGTAAACATCCCAGGAGGCTTCATTTTTGCCCAATCAGCGGATCTTGTGATAGTAGTAGAGGGCAAGTTGTGGATGATCAGGAAGTGACAGCCAAATCCAAGACAGCAGTACAGGAATGAAATCAGTGGGGAAGACTTAAAGAGGAACTTCACCTAAAAAGGGAAGTTCTGCTTCTCCTTCACCTCCCCCTCCTCTACCACTTTTGGATTGTTTTTTTCTAGAAGTGGGTACCTATTTTTGGCAGGTAAATGCTCCCACTTCTGCTTGGTTCGCCTAGACATGCAGAGTAGAGGTTCGGACCACTCTTCCTGCCTGCAACCTCCTGGGAAAAGGCACATGCTCCAGAAGGCTGCAGGTCCAATCAGAATGCACAGCACACTTTACAGATGTGCAGTGGGGAGCCGGCTGTGAAGCTGCAGGAAATCATAGTCGACTTCCCACAGACAAGATGGCGAGCTGGGGACCCAAAGACCAGCAAAGAACTGGCCTAGGTGATGACAGCTCTGGATCCCTTGGCTTATAAATATATATTAAAATTCAGAAGGTACAGTATTTGTAGCTGCTGACACTTGTTACAGACTTTTACTTTTTAGTTAGCTAGGTGAAGTTCCTTTGTAAGGCTGGATTCACACTTGAGCATAGCATCTCTGAGCCGATTTCACACTTTTTGTCACATACTTTTTGCACGTTTATGTGTGTTTTCATATGTCATTTTTCATGCATTTTTGAGCTTTGGCTTTTATTAGCCAGTAGAGAAAAATGTCATCTGTTGCATCTTTTCTTGCCAGGTTTTTCAGCTTTTGTAGCTTTTCCATCAGCTTTAATTTCTTTTTTTTATTTTTATTTATTTATTATCTTGTTTTGTTAGGGTAAGGGGTTAGGTTAAGGTTAGGATAAAGGCTAGGGTTTAATATTTTATTTATTGTCGTCTTATTATTTTATTTATTTTTTGTTAGGGTTAGGGTGTTAATGATAATAACAGCAATAATAATAATAATTTAATAAATAAAAATAAATACACAAATTAATAAAAATAATAAAATAAATGAATAATATTTAATAATAAATAAATAATAATTAACCCCTAACCTTAACCCCCTAACCCTAATTATTATTTTTGTTGGGGTCGTTTATTTATTATATTATCATTATTATTATTAGCATTATAACTATTATTTATTGATTTATTTTTTAGGGTTGGGGTTAAGGTTAGGGGCTATTTATTTATTTATTATTGCATGTTATTAATTTATCTTAATTATTTATGATTATTTTATTTATTTATTCATATATTATTACAATTTTTTTTTATTTGAGCAAAAAAATACACGGCAAAACGCACAAATACGTGGAAAAATTATTTCTATGGAAAAAAAAGGCTAAAAAATGCACATATCTCCCCAATTTGAGTGAAAAAAAGAGCTCCAAAATTTGTTTGAGCTTCAGGCATTTGGCTTCAGGAGACTTGGAGTGGTGATGTGAACCGTCTTCATTGAAAATAATTGATTTTTTTCTCAAGTGTTTTGGGGCTTCGAGCTACAAATCGCTCAAGTGTGAATAAGGCCCTAGTTATTTCAAAAACAAAAAAAATATTGTACAGGCTTATTGAACAGTGCAACAAACAGATTAATGATACCATGAGAACATTATCCTCTAATTACTAATCAGATTTCCGTTTACTGGAGTAAAATTAATTAAAATATCATTTCTGATTGGTTCTGAGGTTACAGCACTTGCTTATAGTAGTTATACTTTCTATTGCTTTAGTAAATGAGGGCAATTATGTTTCTCTTGGAATCTTCATAATAACATCTAACATTGACAGAACAGACAAGGTTCAGGCCATTTAAATGAATATGTAATAATCCTGCAGAGAAAAAGAAAAAACTACTTCAATTTTATAGCCAACAGCCAAGCTCCCTATTAGCTTTACTATAAAGCTTGAGCTATTGTCCCTGTATTGATCACCATAATACTAGGTTTGAGGCATTGATTTCAGCATCAAGTAAAGCTGCAGCTGGGCTCTGGTTCACACTGTGATGGCACAGGCAGCTTATCTTCTTCACCAGGCACTCTGTAAAACTCTAGAACAGTGGTTCTCAACCTTTCTAATGCCGCGACCCCTTAATACAGTTCCTCATGTTGTGGTGACCCCCAACCATAAAATTATTTTCGTTGCTACTTCATAACTGTAATTTTGCAGTGGGAGGAATAGTGCCCCATCATTGGTGTCAGTGGGAGGAATAGTGCCCCATCATAGGTGTCAGTGGGGGGAATAGTGCCCCATCATTGGTGTCAGTGGGAGGAATAGTGCCCCATCATTGGTATCAGTGGGAGGAATAGTGCCTCATCATTGGTGTCAGTGGGAGGAATAGTGCCCCATCACTGATGTCAATGGGAGGAATAGTGCCCCATCATTGGTATCAGTGGTAGGAATAGTGCCCCATCATTGGTGTCAGTGGTAGGAATAGTGCCCCATCATTGGTGTCAGTGGTAGGAATAGTGCCCCATCATAGGTGTCAGTGGGGGGAATAGTGCCCCATCATTGGTGTCAGTGGGAGGAATAGTGCCCCATCATTGGTATCAGTGGGAGGAATAGTGCCACGTCATTGGTGTCAGTGGGAGGAATAGTGTCCCATCACTGATGTCAATGGGAGGAATAGTGCCCCATCATTGGTATCAGTGGTAGGAATAGTGCCCCCATCATTGGTGCCAGTGGTAGGAATAGTGCCCCATCATTGGTGCCAGTGGTAGGAATAGTGCCCCATCATAGGTGTCAGTGGGGGGAATAGTGCCCCATCATTGGTGTCAGTGGGGGGAATACGGCCCCATTATTGGTGTCAGTGGGAGGAATAGTGCCCCATCATTGGTGTCAGTGGGAGGAATAGTGCCCCATCATTGGTATCAGTGGGAGGAATAGTGCCCCCATCATTGGTGTCAGTGGGAGGAATAGTGCCCCATCGTTGGCATCAGGGGGAGCAATAGTGCCCCAACATTGGTGTCAGTGGGAGGAATAGTGCCCCATCGTTGGTATCAGAGGGAAGTATAGTGCCCCATCGTTGGTGTCAGTGGGAGGAATAGTGCCCCATCGTTGGTGTCAGTAGGAGGAATAGTGCCCCATCGTTGGTGTCAGTGGGAGGAATAGTGCCCCATCGTTGGTGTCAGTGGGAGGAATAGTGCCCCATCGTTGGTGTCAGTGGGGGGAGGAATAGTGCCCCATCATTGGTAATAGTGACACCAATGATTGGGCACTATTCCTCCCACTGACACCAATGATACTTACCTTGCTGACCCCTGCTCCAGCCTGGGCTCGCTCGCTCCCTCCCTCTCCCATGGTACAAACACTTACCGGTCAGATGGCTTCCTTCTCCGGCCGCTTTCCTCCTCTTCACTCGCTCGTGCTTCGCGGTGCCGCTCGGCTCCTCCTTTCCAAGCTCCACCTCCTCGCCGGTGATTGGCCGCCTGTGTGCCTCTCTTGAGCTACAGTTCCGGCGGCCAATCACCGACGAGGAAGGATTGATCCCGGGGGTGTGTCCAGATGACAGGGACGGCATGTCATCCCGCCCACACCTGCAGACGGATCAAGGAGCGGTGTCTCGGTTCCTAAGGCCATCGGAAATATGTGTTTTCCGATGGTCTTAGGCGACCCCTGGGAAAGTGTCGTTCGACCCCCAAAGGGGTCGCGACCCCCAGGTTGAGAACCGCTGCTCTAGAAACTGTCGAATTATTATTGCTACGTTCTGTCATTGTCTTACTATGCATTTCATTCCACGCTGACAGATAACTACTTCATTCAGAACTTTTCTCCCAGTTTCTGTATCTACATCACATCAGGTGAGCACTTAAAATAGGCATTGCAGAGATCAGCAAACTTCCCAAAAGTTGCTCTGCCAATTCAATATCCCATTTGTCCATTTTGTGGAAAGAAAAAAAATCTGCCTAGATTTATACATTTTTCACACTGGGCTTGAATAATGTTGGAACATCTTTTTTTTTTTTTTTTTTGGTGAAAATTCTAATTCAAATGTTTCCTTTAACCACTTCAAGTCCGGACACTTTCACCCCCTTCCTGCCCAGGCCAATTTTCAGCTTTCATTGCTATCACACTTTGAATGACAATTGAGCGGTCATGCAACCATATGAATTTTTTAGCATTTTTTTTGAGACAGATAAAACTTTATTTTAGTGGTATTTATTCACCACTGGGATTTTTAATTTTTTGCTATATAAATGAAAAAGTCCAAACATTTTGAAAAAAAAAGTGTTTTTTTATAAAATTCTGCAAATAAATATTCTTTCTTCATAAATCTTGACCAAAATGTATTCATCTATCTTTTTAGCATAAAAAAAACCCAAATTATTTTATAACCAAAAATTATAATTTTTCAAAAATGTTTTTACATTTTTTATTTTTTTACATTATTATTAATGTTTTTGTTTTTTTAACATACCGTCACCATAGTGACACTGTACTACTTGTGGGGGATAATGAAGATTTTTTTTTTTTTACACTGATTGCTTTTACACCCATAAAGGCTGTAAAAGCAATCATTTCACCATTTAGAAATACTGTGTGAGCTGTGATTGGTCACAGCTTGTCACATGGTACAAGGCTGTTGTGAATAGCTGTGTACCATGTGCCCTCTGTGATCATTCACAGATTTCACACGTAGTAAGCAATGATGTCAGAAGTGACATCTTGCTTACTACTATTCATGTGATCACTGATTGGCCAATCAGTGATCACATGATCGGAACCTCACACAGAAGTCCCATACAGTGATCTGTGTTTCGCTGTGTTTGGAGGACACAGCGGGCACCTGGTCAAGGTGCCGCGCGTTCCCACGGAGCGTGCACAGGCAGTGAATGTGGGAAGACATTTATAAATGGCCACCCACTCCTGCACTGCTTCTTTCCAGCCGTTATGTACATGGGCCGCACGGGAAGTGGTTAACTTATATTTATTGGGCTTTTCTGACCATATTTACAAGTACACACATGACCAGATAAAAGTGTTATAGAGAAAAAAAATGTTCTGTAAATGCAGAGAGGTCAGTTACAGTTTATATGATTACTTGGACATACCAACATCGTCTAGATCTAGGATGGAACAGAAAAGCCATCAATGACATAAGGGTTGGCTCACAACAAAACACAGTGCAGGAAACACGCATTCTTATTCTATGGGGGAGATTTACTGAAGCTGGTTGACTCAGAATCTGGTGTAGCTGTGCATGGTAGCCAATCAGCTTCTAACCTCAGCTTGTTCAATTCAGCTTTCACAATAAAACCTGAAAGCTGATTGTTTTCCATGCAGAACTGCACACGATTCTCAGTGAATCCATGTTAATAAATAAACCCTTGGGTGTGTTCCCTGAATCACATTCAAAATGCACTTCATTTGTGACTTGCAGTGGGTGTCAATAATAAGCTGATGATACCCCAAACCAGGGCAATCTTAATAGCAGCATGGGCCCCTGGGCAAAGTAATTCACTGGGGCCCCTACCAGCCTGCCTCTATTTACACACCTACTCTCAAGAAAATAAAGTATAAATAGTTGATAGAATTAAACATATTTATTAGTACTTTCAGTAAAATTGAATTTAAATAATAAGAAAACATGCCATAAATGAAAGACTAGACAAGCCAAAGGGCACAGTATGGAGGGAGGGAAGCAGAAGGGCACATTACAGCAGGAGTCGGTAGGGCACAATACTGGGTTCAGGAGGGCACAGTACAGGTTCTGGAACATTGCCCGGGCCATCCCAGGACAGCTTAGTAAAAAGCATGACTGTCCCGGCAAATCTGGGACAACTGGCAAGCATAATGTAATGCAAGATTTTCATGGGGCCTCTAGGCAGTGCCCAGGGGTGCCCATGCATTAAGATAGCCCTGCACCAAACACGGGTCACAAATGCAGTGTGTTTGCCTGCACCAGTTCACATGGTACAAAAGTACCATGCAATCTGATGGCAGTGCGCTTCCAAAATGTAATTATTTATTTATTATAGGTATTTATATAGTGCTGTCCATTTACACAGCGCTTTACATATATATTATACATTCACATCAGTCCCTAACCCTCAAGGGGTGTACAATCCAGGGGCGGACTGACCATTTAGAAACTCGTGCCCGAGGGCCCAGGGTCAGTAGGGGGTCCCATGAGATGCCCCTGGTACCTTTTTCATAGGCTTTTTTGAGTTTGGGCAAGGACATGGGGCCCCATGATCCCCTATTGCCCAGGGGCCCCATCAGTCCACCCCTGGTACAATCTATGGTCCCTAATGTACATTCATACATACACATACTAGGGCCAATTTAGACAGGATCCAATTAACTGTATGTGAATCGGAAAGGAACCGCACAGCATTCCTGCGTGATTTACATGCAGTTTCTAGTGTGAACTGGCCTTAAAAAAACAAAAGGAATCTCATCATTGAAGACTAGGCAGAAAAGTCTACAAATTCTAAAAAGATAAACTTTTTCTTGAAAGAAACATCCAAAGTGCTGCAACAACTGATTATTCCAGTGTTGAAGGATAGTTCAGCCCAACAACAAAAATATAATGTATTGCAGCTGGCTAGTCTTTAGTTGGTGAGGCTGCATCAGTCTTCTTTTTTAAGGCTAAGTACATTTTCAGCGAGTACAGAAAATACATGTTGATCTTCCCAGAAATGCAGTGACATTGTAAATTCTGGTCAGCTAAAAGGGAAGCATAAACAATGCAATGTTTGCTCTGTAAACTACGAATTCCCTCATTCACTATGCAATGAAGATGAATAAGGGTAGGCATGTTTGAAGTTCAGCCTGTGTGAGTACTATGGCTCCCTTCATAGATATAGTGAAGGAATGAGCATAGTCACATGGGGCAGGAAGTGTGATATTTGTGGATTTACCAGGTTAAAAAATTGATAAAATGGGAAATTAGAGCACGTCAACGAAGGACAAGTAATCTGTAAAATATTGTATTTTTGTTTTTGGGTCTAGTTATGCTGTAAGTCATAAACATATACAACACAGGAATTAAGTAATATTATTTCTAAATGCGGTTGTAAAGGCTCAGCTTTTTTTTTTATAACAAATATGTTATACTTACCACTGGTAATGCACAGAACAGCCTCAGACCTTCTATTTTGGGGTTCTCCACTAGCGCTCTTAGCTCCTACTCTTCTTAGTGCTCCCCCATAGGAAGTCGATTCCTATGGTGGCACACCTGCGGACTTGCTCCCGGGCCAGGTTGTGTGTGTCAATTGACACACAAAGTGCAGCTCGGCACAGCCCTCCGCTTACATAATTTGATTGACAGCAGCAGGAGCCAATGGCTCCAGCTGCCTCAGCAAAACCCATAAGAGCAGGGAGAGGGTGGACAGATGGGCACAGCGCTAGACTGAGTGAGGACTCAGGTAAGTGTTTAAAGGATGAGGGGCAATACTATTACTAGGCCATTTTTGTACCTTAATGCAGGGAATGTCTTAAGGTAGAAAAATGTCTCAACTTTAGAAGCACTTTAAGTTCGATAATTCCTCATATATTTGTCCTTTAGGCAGGAAGAGAAATTTTGCTTGAGTCATAAAATAGTGTTAATTTATTTGATAGCCTGCTGATGTTTTGCCTTCATGGTGCTGCATGCAAAGAAATATTTCTTAAAAAAATAATAAGATCCTTTTTTCATAAAGGGAGTTTTTTGTGTTAAGCTTTCTCATTTTATTATGTTCAAGAGTAAAAAAACTAATTGTTACAAACATGTTTTATTTTCAAAGTATGAAATATTGTATATGAACAGTTCATATTTAAATTTTCAGTCAGCAGGAGTTCTAGACTCTTTTTAACATACAGTATTTTCATAGTAGCTTTCTGGAGAAAAAATGATTTAGAGTGTTTATTAGCTGAAGCTCAAATGTATGTGTACAAGGTGTCTTTCAGGACTTTTAAGACTGTTCCTAATACTGTTCTCCAGAGGTTTTGATCTTGTGTGCTCTGCAGACATTCGCTATCTAGTGTTTCTAGTTCATAACTGTCTTTGTGTTATGGTGGCACACCTGCACAGGTGTGGCCCCCACCATCTAGCGGCTTTGGCTAATACTGCTAGCAGGGGAATTTTCAAGTACCCTGTGGCTGCATGCCTTGATTACCCATGAGTACTACATAGGAAGGTGCTCAGGTACAGGCAGATGCCTGAGCAAAACTCTTACTTGAGACTCTGCTTCTGGGATCCTATTCTTGTGACTTCTAGATTCTCCCATTGACTGACCATGATTACTGCTACCTGCCCTGATCTCTTCCTGTTTTTGAATCTCTGTTACCTCCCTGCCCCAACCTCCTGCTTGATTGACCATGTGTTTTCTTTATTATTCTGTACCTCACTTTCTTACAGCTGTCAGCTGTTGCCAGTTTGGGTGTATTGGTAAGCTGAAATATATTGCATTTTTGGTTATGGGTTTAATACTGCTTTATTATTTATATAGTGAGCAGGCTTTGAGATGGGGGAATACAAGATATACAGGTGAAACTCGAAAAATTAGAATATCACGCAAAAGTTCATTTATTTCAGTAATGCAACTTAAAAGGTGAAACTAATATATGAGATAGACTCATTACATGCAAAACAAGATAGTTCAAGACGTGATTTGTCATAATTGTGATGATTATTGCTTACAGCTCATGAAAACCCCTAATCCACAATCTCAGAAAATTAGAATATTACATGCAATCAATAAAACAAGGATTGTACATAGAACAATATCGGACCTCTGAAAATTATAAGCATGCGTATGTACTCAGTACTTGGTTTGGGCCCCTTTTGCAGCAATTACTTCCTCAATGTGGCGTGGCATGGAAGCTATCAGCCTGTGGCACTGCTGAGGTGTTATGGAAGACCAGGATGCTTCAATACCAGCCTTCAGCTCTTCTGCATTGTTCGGTCTCATGTCTCTCATCTTTCTCTTAGCAATGCCCCATAGTTTCTCTATGGGGTTCAGGTCAGGCGAGTTTGCTGGCCAATCAAGCACAGTAATCCCACGGTCATTGAACCAGGTTTTGGTGCTTTTGGCAGTGTGGACAGGTGCCAAGTCCTGCTGGAAAATGAAGTCAGCATCCCCATAAAGCTCGTCTGTGGAAAGAAACATGAAGTGCTCCAAAATCTCCTGGTAGACCCTGGACTTAATGAAGCACAGTGGACCAACACCAGCAGATGACATGGCTCCCCAAATCAACACAGATGGTGGAAACTTCACACTGGACTTCAAGCATCTTGCAGTGTGTGCCTCTCCATTCTTTCTCCATACTCTGGGTCCTTGGTTTCCAAATGAGATGCAAAAGTTGCTCTCATCAGAAAAGAGGACTTTTGACCACTGAGCAACAGACCAGGTCTGTTTTTCTTTAGCCTAGGTAAGACGCTTCTGACGTTTGTTGTTCAGGAGCAGCTTGACAAGAGGAATACGATATTTTAAGCCCATGTCGAGGATCCGTCTGTGTGTGGTGGCTCTTGATGCACTGACTCCAGCCTCAGTCCATTCCTTGTGAAAGTCCCCAACACTTTCGAATGACCTTTTACTGACAATCCTCTCCAGGCTGCGGTCATCCCTGCTGCTTGTGCACCTTTTTCTTCCACACCTTTCCCTTCCACATAACTTTCTATTAATGTGCTTTGATACAGCACTTTGGGAACATCCAACTTCTTTTGCAATTACCTTTTGAGGCTTTCCCTCCTTATGGAGGGTGTCAATGATGGTTTTCTGCACAACTGTCAGGTCAGCAGTCTTTCCCATGATTGTGATTCCTACTGAACCAGACTGAGAGACCATTTAAAGGCTCAGGAACCCTTTGCAGGTGTTATGGCTTAATTAGCTGATTAGAGTGGGACACTTTGAGCCGAGAATATTGTACCTTTTCACAATATTCTAATTTTCTGAGATTAAGGATTGATTGATTTATTTATTTCAGGTACTTATATAGTGTCGTCAATTTACGCAGCGCTTTACATACATATTATACATTCACATCAGTCCCTAACCCTCAAGCGGTGTACAATCTAAGGTCCCTAGCTTATATTCATACATACATACTAGGGACAATTTAGACAGGATCCAATTCACCTACCAGCATGTCTTTGGAGTGTGGGAGGAAACCGGAGTACCCGGAGGAAACCCACAATGGGGTTTTCGTGAGCTGTAAGCCATAATCATCAAAATTATGACAAATCACGGCTTGAACTATCTTGCTTTGCATATAATGAGTCTATCTCATATATTAGTTATACCTTTTAAGTTGCATTATTGAAATAAATAAACTTTTGCATGATATTCTAGTTTTTTGAGTTTCACCTGTATGGTCCAGGTAGGCAGAAATGAAACTCTAGCCTGGCTATAATATTATTATTATTATTATACAGTATTTATAAAGCGCCAATAGTTCGCTCAGCGCTGTACATTACAAAAGGGAGACAGAACATGTGACAGAACAATACCAATACAATGCAAAACATGAGGGGATCAAGGGCCCTGCTCTTTCGAGCTTACAATCTAGGAGGGAGGGGGTGGTGGCACAGGAGGAGATAGCTGTGGGGGATGGAGTGGTAGGAAGAGTGAGACACATTCCTGGTGAAGTATTAGTAAATATTTTAGTATATATTTAATAAATAACCCTCACTGTATGTTGCCAACTGGGCCAGAAAAGGACAAATCCTTTCATTTAGAGAGCATCTGAAGTATAATTTGGCCAGACTAAAGACAAACGGTGGCAATAAGTAAAGTTCCTATAAGAATATTTTTGCAGTCATAGAAATGTCCTGACTGCACCAGAAGACTGGGGACAAAGTTGGACAGGTAATTTAATTGAAAATTATTTCTAAACCATGACCAGGTAATTTAGACAAAACTTATTTTGCAAGAGAGTTAAGGATTTTGGCTTTGCCCCAATTTCATTGAATTTAGGCTCATGTGGATTGCTTCGTTATAATTTGCAGTAATCTGCAATGTCATCATTATGTCAGTGCTGACAAAGTGATCAATTACTTTGGCATTTTAAAAAAAGGCTTAGGGTTAGTGGTCTTCTGTTCCACAATATCTAAAGTCATGTTCCCAGCTAACAAGGGACAATACCAGGTTCTAAAAGGAACCATTTCATCTAATTTTCCCAAAAAAAAGCAAAAAAAAAACTTCTCTTCACCTTTCCCGTGCATTTCACCCAAACAGCAAAATATTTGGCATTTCACTGAGATTTTTAAAACTCCCAAAATGTTGCTCATCCATATTACAGAAGCAAATGGGAAAATGTATATTTTGAGTAATTACATCCCCTCACTATTAAAGTTATAAACATCAGGCATTTTTTTCCCAACTTCACGGTTTATGAATGTGGAAAATCTCAATAAAGTCATATATTAAATACTATTATAGGAGAGTGATTGCGCTTATTGATCACAGTACCTTTGAGGTAGTTAAGATCGTAGGGATATTTATAAAGCAGCAAATATCAGTTTTCTATTTTTTGTTCCTAATAAATGCGGACGTGCTGTGGTTTTTTTTTTCAGTGCAAGAATGCAAAAAATCTCAACTTTTTAAAAGTTTATTCAATTTGCTGTTTTTAGCTGATTTTTTAAAATATGTTCTTGTTTACTAATTATTTGTTTCCTATATTGTTGTATCTGCTTTGAAGCTCGGTGCCTAAGATTATCTTCTCCATTTGTCTCCTACTTTTTAACAGGAGACAGAATTGTTAACCTGCTCCTTGTGAGCAATTACTGTGGAAATGGCCCATTAAATCTCACAGCGGTTAGTGCACCTGCAAGAAATAGAGAAATGCAGATTTCCTTTGCTACATTTTTTCAGGCCATCATAACTTAAACAACAGGATATCATCCAAAGTCAAAGTCTTTAAGAGCACCATTGTTTTTATATCCTCCATTCTTCTGTTTCAGTGTAATTTATATCCGCTAACTGCCTTGCAGGAGCACAAACATATCATTGCAATAAAAGCAGTGGTTTGTATAGGAATAGCCAACCCATTTCGCAAGTTCACACCTGATGAACATGTTTCAGGTTACTTTATTTTGATTTGTTTTATATTTACAAGATAAGACGTTTATAAGTACTTTGCAGGCAAACTTGAGAACATAGTATGAAATACCTGGACATAGAGAAGTGTATTAACCAAGGTGTTTGTTTTCCCTCTTGGTAATTTTTCATGCACACTAGAAAACCCCAGTGTTTCAAATCCTCTGTATTTCAGTATCTTGACCACTTGATTCTGTAGGACAGCTCTAAGGACAAACTTGAATTTCAATGTCACCAATCATGTCCTCCAACTGTCATCTATCCTCATTCCTCAACATACAGTATATCATGTCTCTCAACTTAACTTTAATGCTTAAACTTTGCCCAAAAATGAACTCTTAACCTCCTCAACACATAATCTAACCCCTAATTAAATGTGGAAAAATATTAGCAACACGTAACCTTAATTTTCCTCTTGACCTAAAAATTTACTTCCAACCCTTAACCGAACACCTAAAATGTATTAAAGTGTTAGTAAACTGCAAATAAACCTAAAAATTGTGCTTAAAACCTATGGATTACCATCTGTGTATGTATTTTATTATTTTAAGCCTGAGGCTGCTTTCCTATTCTACTCTGACAATTCCCCCTTCCCTGACTCCTGTCTTTAGATGGCTCCATCCCATTCCAAGGTCTCAGGCTCCTAGCTGGCGATACAGGAGTTTCCACTCCACAGAAGGATAGGCTAAGTGGCTTCTAATCCACCCTCTTTCTTCCTCCAAGCCAGTGATTGATACCAGTTGGAGCCTGCACAGTCCCTAGTACACTGTGCATAAGAAAGACCCCTATCCAGAAGTTTGTGAAAGTGGCACTGGACCTGGAGCCAGTGGTAGTAAGCAGGCAAAGTATGTAAGTGTTTGGCCATACAAAAAAAAATGTACTGGGAAATTGTGCACTGCTGACTGTGATGTATTTAGTAGAAAAAGAGAGCGTTCAATACTAAACTAACTCCATGACTTCCTTAATATTATTTATTAAAGTGATTGTAACGCTAATTTAAAAAAAAAACAACAAACATGTTATACTTACCTGTTCTGTGCAATAGTACAGCAGCCCTGGAATTCCTCTTCTGTGGTTCCTGCTGGTGCTGTAGGCTTCTTCTCTTCTACTAGTGCCCCTATAGCAGCCTGTGTGCTATTGGGTCACTGGTGTGGGCCTAATCCCTAATTGTTTATTGACACACACAGCGTGGCTCAGCCCCCCTCCCTACTCCTTTCTCACTAGATTTGACTGACAGTATCAGGAGCCAATGGCTCCAGCTACTCTCAGCCAAGCCCGTGAACACAGGAAAAAGAGAACAAAGTAGGGCTGCTGGTGGGAACAGCACTTGATCGAGTGTGGTATCAAGTAAAAGTTTAAGAAGGGGGGAGGTTCAGACAGTGGATGCTGTAAACAATATAAATAATATAAATTCTCAGCGCAACTTCCCAAAAATACCCA